>NC_050574.1:323944683-324268572 GCF_011100635.1 Trichosurus vulpecula | reverse complement strand
CTCAGTTTCCTCATGTGTAAAATAAGCTGAAGAAGGAAATGGTAAACCACTCCTTTATCTTTGCCAAGAAAACCCCAAATGGGGTCAAAAAGAGTCAGATTGGAAAAAGACTGAAAAAACAACAAAAATATGTGTGTATGGATATATATGTGTATATACACATATACATACATATAACAAAAATAGATATTTAATTGAACTTGAAGTGGGAGTGGGTAGAAACATAAAGGATGTGACCAAAGTGGTAAGATGCGTAAATATTCAACCAAGATGGAGTTGGCTGCTAACCAGTGACACATAATTCTTGACCCAGTGAGAATATTTAGGAATTTCTTACCCCTAACTGCAGTCTTGATCCATTTAACTCATAATGCCCCTAACTACATCCACAATCTGTTTACCTTACAGGTGCATGAACTGTGGACCAGAACTTTAACTGCTGGGTTCAATTTTGGGGGCCTTCTGTAATAGCAATTTAGATTTGAAGATCTTTCCCACTCATTAATAGGCCATGTGACCTGCTTACATCACAGGAAGCCTAAGTCACATGTGGTGGGAGGAACTTGCTGAGAGGAAAAGGAAGTTATGTCACAGGAAATGCTGAGAGAGTGGTTAGAGCTGAGGGAGAGTGCAGACATGTGCTGTGCTATGAGTGTGTTTGTGACAAGGCCTCAGCATGGAGGTGGTTGGTTTTGGGATAGTGAGGCTCCATGCTGTGATGTTGTGTATCCAATTCTTTGCTGCTGTGATGGATTGGGGAGATGGCTTATGGGATCTGATCCTCTGCTGTCTGAATAAATGGTTTACTTCTTCTACCTTCTACGCGGAGAGTCTCGTACATTTGTTGATACAGAACCACATAGGCATTTTGACAATTATCATCTATATTGTGATTATTGCCTTGCTGATACACCTTCTCAAAAACTGTATTTCTTTGGATCATCCTGCCCCCACCCAGAGTTTTCTCTAGGAAAGAACCTTGGACTACAGCTTGTGTCTAGGTTTTGACTGACGGGGTGTAGTAGCAATTTAGATTTGAAGATCTTGCCCACCCATTAATGCTTGTGTTAAATCTTGAAGGACATAAAGCATTCTAAAATACAGAGATGGAGTGGGAGAACATTATAGACAAATCCTGGAATGTTCTAAAGCCTCCAAAAATTAACTTTAATCATTTAAAAGAGAAGATTTTCTTAAGTGATTAAGACAGAAGAGGAGTCTGGAAGTGCCAATGGGAATTAGTAAGTACTCTTAATTCCCCACTGGGATAGGTGAGTTGGAGGGTATAAGAGAATGCGAAGGATAACCGAGAATATAATGTCATCCCAAGGACATGGCTATCTTTGATAGTCAGAAAATGGAAGGATCATGAGAGAAAGAGGTATAAAATGAAGGAAAGTATGTTAGTTGCAGAGTTCTGGGGGACATAGTTGAAGGGGGTAGGCAGATTCATTGCTGGGATAGAGTTGAAATAGATGGAGATGACCATCCAACCAGCATAGGCGATGGGTGGGGTTTGCCTTTGGGCAACCAGGGATTCAGTATCGTGGTTTTAAAGAATATGAGGGGTTGGATGTTTTCTAACCATTGGGGAAGAAGTCGAAGAAGAGTATTAGTAGATGAGAAGAGCTCCACTGATGGAGCCCTGAGATTCTCAGGGAAACAAAGCTCCGTCTTTTTAATACTAATACTATTCTGGTAATTCCACATGACTTAGAATCATGAGATAGTATAGTCTGAAAAACTGTTAAGAAAAACAAGAAACTATTTAACAGCTCTGCTTATGACAAAGACAAAGCTTTAGCTGATGTCTGTCTCATTGAAGTTTGCCCCATCACTTCTATATGATGCCTCCCCGCCAGATTTATCTATTTGCCAAACTTTTTATCTATTTCCACCTTTCCTTAATTCTAGTACCATCCCTCTCTTAATTGTTTCCTATTAATCCTATATGCAGTGATAATCCTTTCAGATTATTTGAACCCCAGTAAGATCCAAAGCCTGAACTAATCAACCAAACTGCTTCACTCTAAAAATGCGCTTTCCTGTGTCAGCAACTTCAAAGACCAGATAAGATTGACAGCTTGACAGTGGTATCTTTCCTGTTGGTGACCAATATCTGCAACCAGAACAGTGGGATTTCTCTTATCTTGATATTCTAGGGACATTTGCATTTTGGGATTGTAATCTCTAAGTGACGTTACCTTGTCAATTGTCTTGTCTTACTGTATTTACAACTCATTCAACCAAGAAACTTCCTTTCTTATGATATGGGGACCATAACCTGGAATTGAGATCATTCTAAAGTACATTTAAACCTTGTCATTCTGGCAACCAATCAGAAGTTTGCTTCTCATTCCATGATCATGTATCTGCTAGCTTTAAAGGTAATAACTATATGAATTTATATATCACCTAGCCTGTTTGCCTCCTTTAACCAAACTTTCAGGTCCACAGTAGCTTATTTGTAACCTATTTGTTTGCATGGTGTGTCCCCCATTAGACTGTAAGCTCCTTGAGGGCAGGGACTATCTTTTTCCTCTTTTTGTACCCCCATGACTTAGCACAATGCCAGTAGGCACTTAATAAATGTTTATTGATTGGTCGATGCTTCAGTAACAGTATTCCCTCTGTTTTTGCCTTCACTGATTTTTGTCCAAATGCTTCCTACCACACTGATTCCCAGATTTCCTCACATAAGGAATATGACACGCAATGCCATAACCAATTAGCTAATTAATTAATGAAAAGCATTTATTAAGTACTTACCATATGCAGAGCAATGAGTTAAGGATTGGGACTATGAAGAGAAAAGTAACACAATCCTTGTTCTCAAAGATCTCACGATCAAATGGGAGGGAAAAAATACACGTAGTAAAGTTTCAGCCGCAAGTCAGATAGAAAGGCCCCACAGTCCTTATGGTTCAGCAGCAAAGCAGAGGGTAATATGTTTTGTTTAATGTCATTTCCATTAATAAAAACCCTTTTACCTAACCTTTTCTTTTTGAATAAGCCATACCCTTCCAGTGCCATTTTCTAGTCATAGGTTCCCTCCCAAGTCTCAATGACGCTTATGAGATGAAGTTTTCCTCCTTATCTTTATTTCATCTCACTTGTTCCCCAGGCCTTGTTAATTTGTGAATAGACGTCCGAGGTCATGAGTTTTATTGCTATCTCTTTTCTTGGATTTTGTCTGTTACTTCCTAAGAAAATAGTAATGAAGAAGATAATAGTATAACTGGGCTTTGATACCTGCCCAGATCCCCAGAGATCCCCAAATGGGAGGCACCATTAGCGGCCACAGCCAAACTGGCCACATTTTTAAATGGTCTGAGACCTTCACTCCCAGATGTCACTGGAAAGATAAGGGTAATAGTGCCTCCATCAGGCATATTTCCAGACACAGCCAGTTCTGACCGTGCAGCCAGCGGAAAGAGGCTGCTCCCATCCATGTGATCAGTGATCACAGAATGTCTCCTTGGGGCTGTCAGGGAGTACAGTGGACAGAGTACTGGACCTGGAGTGAGGAAGATCTGAGTTCAAGTCTAGTCTTAGACACTCACTAGCTGGGTAACCCTGGGCAAGTCGCTTAACCTCTGCTTCAGTTTCCTTTATTGGATAACAATAGCATCTGCCTTGCAGGATTGTTGTGAGGATCAAATGAGTTAATATTTGTCACATTTAAGGTGCTACATAAATGGTTATTTGCTTCCCTTTCTCTCCCTTCTCCCCAAAAAATCTATGTGTTAATTAGTAGTCCAGGAATAACTAGCCAAAAAACCAATCAATTAACCAATTAACCATTTCACTTACCAAAAAATATACTATAACTGAAAAAAAAGAATACTAGGGAATGATTTTTGATATGTTACCTGAGGCTTCATAGTAACGGCCTTTTCTGACAAACAATTCCAAAAATATGTGCCAATATTTTTCATAGCTGAGGATTTCCACAAAACAACAAAGAATACACAAAGTTCATGGGAGAAGCAGGCTAGACAGTGAGAACATGTCTCATCACTCCAGTACAGAAGTTCTTAACCATTTTTAGTGTTATGGATCTCTTTGATAGTCTGGTGAAGCCTATGGACCCTTTCTCAGAATAATGTTTATTTATAAAGACACAAAATAAAACACATAGGATTACAAAGGAAACCAATTCTATTGAAATAGAGTCATCAAAGCAGTGAAAAAACCAAGTTCACAGTCTCTTGGTTAAGGACCCTGACCTTGTATAAAGCAATGAGTTAAGGATTGGGACTATGGAAAGAAAAGTTAACACAATCCTTGTTCTCAAAGATCTCATGATCAAATAAGAGGGAAAAAATACACGTAGTGAAGCTTCAGCCCCAAGTCAGACAGAAAGACCCCACAGTCCTTATGGTTCAGTAGCAAAGCAGAGGGTAATATGTTTTGCTTATAGAGTAAGGCAACAGGGCCCTGACTCTGACCTCAATGGTGGGGGAAACTTTTCAAATGAACCTGAATTATAGTAAAATACTCCGCAGGAGCCCCAGAGTTTGAGCCATGCCTCAAACTGAGTACAGAATTTGGGTAGAATAAGAGAATGCTCTAGGCCAGGAGTGGCGAACCTGTGACCTCAAGGCCACATATGACCTTCTACGTCCTTGGGTGCGGCCTTTTGACTGAGTCAAAGTTTTACAGAACAAATCTTCTTATTAAGGAGATTTGTTCTGTGAAGTTTAGATTCAGTCAAAAGGTTGCACTTGAGGACCTAGAGGACCACACGTGGCCTTGAGACCACAGGTTCCCTTCCCCGGGTCTAGGCCCCAGGGAGAGGTGTCAATCATTTGTTAACCTCAGGTTGTGTTTCTTAACTCAGCAACTGCAACTGAACAGGGAAAGCCAAGTTAAGTTAGAGTCTCTGATCAAAGGGAAGGAGATAGCTGTGGTCTCTTTTTATGATCCAGGACATACATGGACTTCCAAGAATTTCCAGTCTAGGGCAGTAGATGAAAAGTTCACTTCCTATTACAGTGCCTTACATATCAAAGGAACTTAATAAATGCCTATTGAATTAATTAGTTAAAAAAAAAGCAGAGTCAGACCTTCTGCTCAACCAGTAGATATACTTGAGGAAAATCAAACAGGATGAAGGGGCAACGTCAAAGGCAAAGAGGAGCTTTCAAGTGGTCAAAGCCATTAAGATTTCCAGGAGGTTCAAGGAAGTAATTGCCAAATCAGTCAATGAAACCCCTAAGGCCAAAGGTATGCTGGAGCTAGCTCAAACCTGCTAGTAAAAGTAAATTGTTAATTTTGAATGTGAGCATTTACACTTCAGAAATTGAAAGATGCTACATATGCAAGTTTCATTTTTGTTTTGTTGGTTGTCTGCCTTTCTTAAAGCGATAGAGAAAATGTTAATAAGGCAGATTAAACTTTAAAATGTGTGTAGGTATTTTTTTTTCAGAGAGATGGTTGTTAAACATTTACTAAGCACACCCTACATAACCCATAGAGAAAATCTTTGAAGGTCAGGTAGAAAAAGGTCTATCTCATCCAGGGAGCCAGGTATCCAAGATAGAACTTGAGTAAAACTAAATACGCGTCTGGAATTTTAAGGAAAAGGCAAGAAATAACACTCCTGGCACAGCTACAAGTCAGAAACTTAACACTCAGGTAGATTGGAAAGCATATTCTAGAAGGTCTGAGACATTTAGCTGGTGCACCAAGTCATATCATCACCCTTGGATAAAAACCTAGATCTGGTATCTCAGTCAGACAGGGTTGGTGAATGATTCCCAGAATAAAAAAAACTAGGAAAATGGGAGAGGAACTAAGACAAATTAGGCCTATTCCTCTGAAGCTTGTACATAGGACAAAAAACAATAATGACATCCTAACTGTATAATTTTTATGACCAAAATTGACCCCAGTGAGGAAATATGAGAATTCATCTCCCTATCTTTCTTTGGAGACAGGGAATGATAAGTGTGGAATAATACATATGCTATAGTGTATGTTGCAGCATGAACATTATGTTGGCTAGTTTTGCTTAAAATGTTCTTTTTCTTTTATATTCTTCACTATAAATATTATATATATTTATATAACATTATCATATATAATTATCTGAAGTTATAACATTATATATAGTTACAAGGTTACATTTATATTCTTTGTCATAAGGTATGGCTCTCTGGGTAGGGGAGCAGGAGAGGATTTATTAAGGAATTATAGTAATAAAAGGTAGCATTAAAAATTTTAAATAATATCTAATTTATATAGTATTTTAACAATTTTAGAACATACATCTGATTCTCACAACATACTTTCATTATCCCCATTTTGCAAATAAGGAAACTGAGGCTCCTAAGGAAGCTAAGTGACTTGTCTAGGGTCGCAAAGCCAGCCACGAATCTAAGGCAGAATTTGAACCTCAGTCTTCCTGCCTGGAACTCCAGCAGGCAATTTGCTACACCATGCTGCTTCTCATGCTGTTTCAGTATCTGTAAATTTGCAAACACTGTCACTTGTCATTTTAAATGTTGTCTCTTCCCCTGTAGTTCTTATTAGTAAAACCCTTAAAACAAATAAACAACAAAAACACCTAGAGGTTTTTTTATGTTATTTACAGTGAACTGCACAAAAGAGAAGGCAAGGAAAACCTGGATGGGTGTCAAGGAATCTCTGGCAAGAATTGTGGTGTTGGCAGGCAGCTAGCAAGCAGTGGGGAGGAAAGGGCATGGATGGGGGGAAGGTGGGCTTGTAGAACCAGAAAACCGAATTGTGGGCTTACTGAAAGAAAAAAAAAGTATAGGTCATCGAGCCAATGGACACATGGCGCTTTGGACAATTGCTGATGCACAGACCACCTGAATTCTGGCCCAAGAAACAAAACTGAGTAAAAGAGAATGCTCCCACTCCAGAAAGCTGTACCATCTATTAGAGCAGAGCTCTACCAGCAACATCCACAATCTAACAATATTCTCCTCCCCTGGTTCAGCTCCTCTGACCCTCTTCCCCTGACTCACTAATCCAAACCCATATTTCATAATGGAAAAAAACCATCATTGGACTTTTTCTATAGACTTATTTTACAGGCTCATTCTCGGGAGCCTATCTATTCTGCATGGTAAGGTACACTTGCTTGGCTTCTTTTTTTGTTTTGTTTTGTTTTAGTAAAAGTGAGAAATATTGCTATGGCATTTAGTCCCTGCTTCCCTTTCAGGAAATATCGCCACTTTCTGATGCTGTTTATGAGTGTCACACTCTGCCATTTAAATATTAATGTTATGGAAACAGAGAAGGAAAACATAGGTCTCTCGTCTCTCATCTTTGCTACGTGGGGAAAAATTAAGATTAATAAATGGCGAGAAGCTCCATAGAGGAAATAAAAATTAAATGTGCCTTGGACTGTTTGTAGAAGTTGTTTGAGCGATGAGCAGTATATTGAATACCCTGTAACTATGATAACTCTAAAAGCTTGATCTCTAGCTGTCATTCTCAAATACCTTGAACTAGAGCATCCTTCTCAATACATTTACATCTTGAAAGTTCACTCACAGAGAAGTCCTTTTAAGGTTAAGAAACATCCTAAAATAAAGGGTTTTGTTGTTGTTTTGGGGTTGTTTTTTTCTGATCAAACCTCGAGTGAACTGCCAACAGCCATCGTGCTGGGGGAAACATAGATTCCAGGTCTGAAAGCTTGACAAGTAGCCTCCCAACTGGAGAAGCAAGCAGTAAGACAGGCAGAGAGAACGAAGACTCCTGGGACAGAATGATGTATACACTAGATGGCGCAGTCAGGATGAGAGGTTTTGGCTTAGTTGTTTGTCTCTGTCAGAAGGGAGAGTTCGTTTTTCAGGGATGATTGTGGTGTAAAGATAGAAAGCATCCATAGAGTGGATTTTTTTAGAAAGAGAATTAGTGTGATACGATGTAAAGAGTATTAGACTCTAATTCAAAATCTCTGAGTTGAAATCCCTACCACTTACAAGCTGTACGATTTCAGCAGTGCAATGTAGTACGCAAACAACAGGTCTAGTTTTGGGGTCAGAAAAAATGTGACTTAGGGCAAATCGCCTCACTTTTCTGGGCTTAAGTTTCTTCATCTGTATTATGAGGGGTTTAAGCTAACCTCTACATTCTCTTCCAGGCCTAACTCTTGGATCCTAAGATCAAGCATCTAAGCAGATAAATTGGAAGATTGGCTTGACAGTGACTCAAGCTAAAACTCAACAAGACAATGAAAATAGATTAGGGAAAAGGATGCAGAAAGAAATGCTCAAATATAGAGTGGATACAAATGTTAAAACGGGAAAACGAAGTGCTCTCAATTAGATGGCACTACAACCAATGAATCAGAAAATATTAGTTATCTCCTACAGCTACTGAGCATCAACCATGTACATACCTATGCATGTATGGCTAGGAGAATGGTAGGTGTAGATCCTTGGGAGAGGGCATGGGGGGAATGAGGGCAGAATCTAATGCTGGCCTATAATTCCCTTTAAAGTATGGTTTACTCAGCAGTCTGTTGCCTGTGGGTCCAGGTCAGCTCTCTCAACAAAAAGAGACAGAATGTCCAAGGACATCAATGCCATGACTTTGGCATCCTATCCTGTCCTGCTGTTCAGACCTGTAGGACTCAGCTGCACCAATTTTATTCTTGTTCCCATTTGTCACCCTGGCTTTGGAATCTGGTTCTGGTTCTGGTTGGGCTCACTCTTTTTTTATTGGTGCTAATCCTGGCTGTGCATTGGGATCGAATTTCACCCTTGCTAGGTTTCCAGATTCTGCCTCCTGATCTTTCTCACCACTCTTGCCTGTGGTTTTCATTCTAATTCCTGCCTCCTGTGTTTAAGGGCTCCTTGGTTTTCTGTTTCAGCTCTGTTCCCTGGCAGCATGACACAAAATGTTCAGCCTCATCCAGTCCCTACCCACTTAGCCAAAAAAGATTGTCTATGCTGGGTGTTCTGGCATGAACCTACAAGGTGTCACATATCTTGCTAGTCTGACCTGATGGTGACCTACTGTGCTTTGTGTATGGACTATTTTCTTTTATTTTCAGTTCCCTGAAGATTGTCAGGCTTCTGCCTGGCTAAGCAATAAATCCATCTTTTCAGGGATCAATTGCAGTGACTGGCTGCAAAACCTGGAAATCCAATTAACTCCAAAATAAATAAAAAATGAAAAATACACTGAAGCCATGGCATAAATCACCCAGAAAATGTTCTGCACATTAAAATAAACAAGGAGGAATTTCAACTTCATTTGTCTTCTCTCTTTTTTTAACCCTGTCATTGATCAATTTTGCCTTGGTTTTTATTTTGTCTTAGCCCAGATTTGAAAGCACTAGAACTACTTGGATGGCTATCTTAATTCTAATTACACCCTGCAGGAGCTTGCCAGAGAGAGGCCAAAATGGCACAGCTTAGCTCAGTGTCATATGTAAAACATTTGACTGTATCTCCTTTCATCTTTGCATACCACATGCTCTCTTGAAGGGATGTAAATCTGCTCTGACTTCAAGTGGTAAATTGGAGTTATTCTAGCTTTCTAGGACATTCTAAAAAGGACAAAATTCTCATCGGTTCATTTCAGTTCAACAAACATTTGTTGAATTGCCTACTATGTGCCAAGCACTGAGATAGGTACTAGAGACACAAAGGCAAAAAAACCCCACTTCCTGTCCTCAAGGAGCTTACACTCTACTGATGTTGGGTAAAGGCTTTTTGTTAGTTGCCTTAGGCTTGATCTTCCTGGGACATCCACTCTTGACTCTCCTCTCAGCCATGGGAGAAACAGATTAAGGGGCAAGGAAGGAAGAGCAGTATGAGCAGCCAGACAAAAAAGCTTAAAAAACAAAATAAATTTTTTTTCTAACAGATACCCACAACCATTCCACTTGTTTGCTGTGTTCCAGAAAAACTGAGATAAACAAGCATAACCCCCCTTTTCTTGGGGTTTACAACTTAAGCTCTATCCAAGAGTCAATGTGAAGATATAGGAAGAATACTTGGGCCAGGAGTCAAGTGGCCTGAGTTTTGGTCTGATCTTTGACAAGTCCCTGTAATTGCTCCAGATCTCAATTTTTTCATCTGCAAAGTGAGAGAATTGGATTATGTGAGCTCTAGGGATACTTCAGTTCTAAAACTCTAAGTTAATATGTCTAGTCCTCCATTAAAGTTATTTCTTATGTCATATGCTGGAAGGGAGGTGAAACCTAGGTTCTCAAAGGCCATGGCAGAAGAGTTCAACCTTTTTCAGGGCCTACCAAATGGAAAGAGCTCAAAGTATGAGCCCAAGAATAAACTATGTGTCTGTGGACCAAGTTCATCACCAGAAGGCTAGCCAGTGGGTGATCAAATTATTTGGCAAAATCATCTCATAAAATTAATCTACTAGGTGATATCCTGAACCTATTGAAATGCTGAAGGTCCCTGAATGTAAAGAAGAGATATGCTGCTTATCCCTTCATTGCTGTTACAAATTTTTGCTGAGTTAAGCATAAACTATTCCCACTCATACTTTATAATAAAATTAACAAAGTATCTTATGTACTTAATTATAACTGATTGGCTTGGATGAAGAAATTATTTTATTTTCAAATTAAATTCAAATTAATTCAAATTAAATTTCAAAATTATATCCCAGGATCTGGGAAAAAAATCTGAAGATGAAAGACTATAGTCTTATTCCTAAACTATTGGCAATATTATCAGCCTAACCTGGGGCAGCTTTCAAGAGGATTTATCATTTGTTCATCTGTCCGTTCATTCATTCATTCATTCATTCAGGGTTTGGTGACTATTAGCTATGAACCCAACATGATATTAGGCACTGCTGGGGAGACAGAGAAGATATTAAAGACAGTCCCTACACTCTAGAAATTGAAAATCTGGGTGGGGAGACAAGATCTATGGCCATGAAACTGAAAGACCAATACAGAGTGATCTAGGGGGATATTTAATAATGACAGTTGGCATTTATTTAGCCTTTATTGTGACAGGCACTGTGCTAAGTGCCTTACAAATATTATCTCATTTAATCCTCACAACAACCATGAGAGGTAAGTGATATTTTTATCCTCATTTTGTAGTTAAGGAAACTGAGGCAAACAGAGGTTAAGTGACTTGCCCAGGGCCACATAGCTAATCAGTGTCTAAGACTGGATTTGAACTCAGATCTTCCTGACTCCAAGTCCAGCATTCTATCTATCATCCACTGCACCATCTAGCTGTGCCCATTACCTTCCACTCTGAAGACCATATCAGTGTCCCTTCCCTTACTAATGACGGGGGATGTCTCCAAGACAGCTGCTCAGTTCAGTGGAAGAATTTTAAACCAGTCACTTGTAATTAAGTAGAGCAAAAAAAAATTTTCATACTTTGAATTTTTCACTTTTCAACTGGTTTGTACTGGTGTGATGGGGACAACCCGACCTAAGGCTCTTCTTTCCAATCCTCGTTTCTTCTCCAAGGCGGAGTATTTACAAGAACCAAATTGGCTTCTAAACCTCGCTGTGGGGTTTTTTAGTCTAAAACTGTTTATTGATCAATAAAAAGAGGAAAATCACAAAGTCATTGCCTGGGGAAACTGTACTAGTAATTTTACAGCAGGACAGACAGCGAGGGGAGATTACAAATGTTGGTAGACAGGAGATGTAGCTCTCACTGAAAACAAGTCAATTCTAAAGAAATAAAACCTCTGTCACTAACCTTGGAAAAACTGTGCAAGGTCAACGAGATAATGAATATTATTAGATCGGTCATGTTCCAATTCTGTTTACTAGTTCTTAGAGCAAAGAGGAGAAATACAGCATACATGCCCATATGTCTGAAAATACTGAGCAGCATAAACAAAAGACTCATGTCCTCAGGTGAAAACAAAAGAAAATGTATTAAGAAGTTTAAATGGCTGTTTTTAAAAATAACCTTTAGGGTAAATTTTGTCATTATAAATATTCATCTTTCTAACCTACACACATGTAAATGTGCAGGCGTGCCCTTATGCACAGGCATGGTTAAAAGCAGGCTTGAACGAGTGCAGATTTCAGCAAACTCAGGTCAGGGATATGCATGAGCTATGAAGATTCTTGCTCCATCTTCTCTTAGTCTTTTTTTTTTTCTCTTAGTCTTCATAGACTGACCTGACCAACCCCTTTCCCTTGGATTTAAGCCTCCTTGCCATCCCTCTTCCCACATCTCTATTAAACGATCCTGCTTGTTTCTGAACTTGGTTACAGATTCTCCTCTTCACCAGATATGCTACATCAATACAGGCCCATTTGCGGATTTTCATGTTTAGATTACTTTTAGTTAAGGGAGTTAAGGCTTCGTATGCCCCCAAATCAATAGTCCACACAGTTTGCGTTTTCCCCACTAGATGGCACTAACTGCAGCTTCATTACCTATATGTATGTATTCATTTAATAAATATTTCTTGTATAGCTACAATGCACAAGGCATTGAGCTGTGCACCATGGAGGACAGCAAGAACTATAAGATATAGCCCCTGTCCTCAAGAAGCTTACAGTAGGGAGGGGAAAGTAAGATATATATTCAAATTATTATCATACAAAGCAGTCTATTGTGTCATATGAGCAGCAGAAGCAATCATGCCCAGCTGGAGTGATCAGGGAAGGCTTTATGAAGGACGTGATGGTTGAACTGAGTCATGAAGGCTGTTGAAGATTTCCAGAGGAAGATAGAAAGACACAGAGACGGGAGATGGACTGGCAGGTTCAGGGAACGACTAGAACACAGGGAACATGAAGGGGAATGACAAGGAAAGGAAGGATGGGGTCAGAGTATGATGGACTTTAAAGGCCATGCCAAGGATTTTGTATTTTATCCTAGAGGCAAGAGGGAGCTAATGAAGATCTTGGGCAAGGGAGTGACATGGTTAGTCAATCAACAAACATTTATTAAACACCTACTATGTGCCAGGCACTATGCTAAGTACTGACCTAACATGGTTAGACCTATATTCTAGGAAGGATATTTTGGCATGAAAAGATTAAAATTGATCCTGTATCATTTTCTTATTGATCTTATTTACAGTTAATTGATTTTGTCCTGAAACTACCTAAGTCATGGTTCTCAGTCTCTGAATTTACTGATGAGTTAAGTCCAGAAATCCAACTCTCCTGCTAATCACTGCTCTATTCTTGCCTCAAGGAATTTTGCTAATCTTGGGGGATTCAGGAGGACATAGGGCAATCAGGTTTCATATCTATCTACCACCAATCTATCCTTCAGGGATGTCTGATTTACTATCCAAAGAGGTCTGGACCACTATCTTGCAGGTACACTCAAAGAATGAACTCTTCTTGGTCACAAGATGGAAGGAGGGGGCTGTTGTTAACCTTCTGTTTCTAACTTTTAACCACTCATATTGTTCCCCACGCCTCCAGCTATGTCACCAATCATGTTGCCTTCAGCTCCATGATGTCACCTACCCTGTTCTGTTCTTTGTTCTGTGCTCCCCAAAACCTTATAAGAGCAGCTGTCATTTTAAGCGAGGTCTTTGGCATAAATTGAGGTCAGCCATTGATGCTTTTGTTGGCAGGTGGCTTGCCCCTGTTAATAAAATGATATCTCACTTGGAGAAGTGTGCCTCAGTTTACCTTTTTGTTAAATTTCACTCACAAGAGGCATTTGGGCAGAGTAGAACCCTCCATTAAAGAGAAGAGAGCCTAAAAGCAGGGAGACAGATTAGGAAGCTAATGAAATAATTCAAGCAAGAAGTGATAAGGGCCTGAACAGGGATAATGACCATATGATTAGTACAAGAGATCATGCCTAGGGTCACACAAGAAATGTGTTCAAGGCAGTAGCTAGGTGGTGCAGTGAGTAGAGCACTGGCCCTGGGGTCAGGAGGACCTGAGTTCAAATCTGGCCTCGGACACTTGACACACTTATTGTGTGACCTTAGGCGAGTCACTTAACCCCAATTTCCCTGCCTTCCTCTCTCAAAAAAAAAAAAAAGACAAGTATGACACTGCACCGACTCCTCCACTACTGTGTTAGAACGGCATTTCTATTAAACAAGCCGGGAAGCCACCAAAGTGATCAGTAACTCTCATGAAGGAACAAAATCCTCCCAAATTCATATCAGGCCTTTAGAGCTGAGTCTGTGAGAATGTATGAGTAACCTCCAGGTAAGAGGATGAAATGGCTACCATGCTAGTGTTCTGCCATGGTCAACGGTCGCTGCTGACTTATATCCCTAAGTTTCAATTATTCTAGGCGATGCTTGTATGAGAGAAACAAGTCCTCCAGGAAATATCTAGGCAGGAAAGAACTCAATAAGGATTTAAAAGATCAATGCATTCTTGATATCCATCATGGGGCCACGGATAGATGGCTAGACTCAAACTAAAGAAGACCTGGGTTCAAATTCTGCCTCTGAGGCTTAGTAGCAATTTAACTATTGTAACAGCAACCACACTGGCATACTCAGGACGGCTGCTAGCACAGGTTCTTAGATCTGCTTTATAGGAAACATAGCTATTTCAGGGGGTCAGCAATCTTCTTTAATTACATAAAATACAAAGAGAGGAAATATAGAGAAGAGAAATAAAGACCAACAGACAGAGCTCTACCGCCTGAATCAAAACGATATTACTATATACTTTACATATACCACTGGATCAACAGAGCCTTTACTGCTGAGCAGTTGGAGAGTTCTGAACATTCGATCACTCAAAGTCTCGACCAGGGAATCACAAGATCCTTCTTGTAAGCAAGCCCCCAAAGCGAAAGCTCGCCTCTCAGAATATATACTCTTTCAGCTAATAGGCTCAGAGCCAGAAGGCATCACCACCCTCCCTACTCAGTGCCTAATTAGAAATTATCAAAAGGTGTGTAAGCCTTCCTACAAGCAAGCTTCCCTTAATGGACTCCATATGAGGCCTATTGATGAGCAGGGAAGATCTTATTCCCTGTTAACCTTACAACTATGAACAAATCATTTAAGCAACCTGAGCCTAGGTGGGTAGATTGTTAGATGGAAGAGAACTTGAAGATCATCTAATCCAATGCCTTCATTGTACACCTGAAGAAACTGAAGCCTCGAAAGGTTTAAGTGATTTGCTCAAGGTCAAACAGATTAATAAGTGGCAGTCAGAATTTGAACCCGGATTATTTAAATCTAATTCTCTGTCTACTGTGCTACGCTGCCTCCTCGTCTATAAAATGAAGATGACAACATTGTGCGGTGGTTGGGAGGCTTAAATGAGACGATGTATGGAAAGCATTTGGCAGACTGAAGTTTTGTGTAAGCGTCAGTTATTACTATTATTA
Source organism: Trichosurus vulpecula (assembly GCF_011100635.1). Lineage (NCBI taxonomy): Eukaryota > Metazoa > Chordata > Mammalia > Diprotodontia > Phalangeridae > Trichosurus > Trichosurus vulpecula. Next base: position 324,253,300 of record NC_050574.1, on the reverse strand, counting down.
TAATAATAGCTAACATTTATGTAGCACTATGTGCCAGACACTGCGCTGAGCTCTTTACAATTATCTCATTTGATCCTTACAACAACTCCGTAAGGTAGGTATTGTTATCATCCCTGTTTTACAGATGACGAAACTGATCAAGAAATCGAGATCAAGTGAGCTTTTGCCCTTCTGCTCCACAGGAGGTTTCTGTCCTCCCTGAGCTCGCCTAAGGACACCTGCATTACGGTTTGACAGGTGCAGTGACTTGTTAAGTGACTTGCCCAAGGTCACAAAGCTAATAAGTGTCTGAGGCTGGATTTGAACTCAGGTCTTCCAGACTCCAGGCCCATCACTCTATGCACTTATTCAATTCCTCTCACCTTTTAAGAGTTTACTAAGTGGTCACATAGCTTGCTGATAATATCAAGGAGGCTCAGTTAGTTGAAGGCTGCAATGTAGATGCATCAGAGGTGGGATTGAATAACACAATATCTTACCATTTTGGTTTCTAGGATATTTTAGAGCTCTATTTGGGGCTGTAGATGCACTTTCTTTTTTCTCCAATTTTTAAACATTTTTATTTAAAGTTTTGAGTTGCAAATTCTGTCCCTCACTTCCCCCCTCCCCTTCCCCCTTCCTGAGATGGTGAGCAATCAGATATAGGTCATACATGTGCAATTATGTAAAACATTTCTATATTAGTCATTTTGTATAAGATGACTCAAACAAAAGAAAAAAATTAAAGTGAAAAATAGCATGCTTCAATCTGTATTCAGTCAATATTAGTTCTTTCTCTGGAAGTGGATAATATACTTCATCATTAGTCTTTTGGGATTGTCTTGGATCATCGTATTGCTGAGAATAGCTAAGTCATTCACAGTTGTTCATTGTACAATATTGCTGTTACTGTGTCCAACATTCTCTTGGTTCTGTTCACTTTACTATGCATCAGTTCATGTAAGTTTTTCTAGGTTTTTCTGAAGTCATCCTGCTTGTCATTTCTTAGAGCACAATGATATTCCATTACAATCATATACCACAACTTGTTTAGCCATTCTCTAATTGATGGGCATCCCTTTGATTTCCAATTCTTAGCCACCACAAAAAGAGCTTCTAGAAATATTTTTGTGCTAATAGGTCCTTTTCCCCTTTTTTGGATGTCTTTGGGATACAGACCTAGCAGTGGTATTGCTGGATCAAAGGCTATGCACAGTTTTATAGTCCTTTGGGCATAGTTCCAAATTGCTCCTGGGAAGTGTATAGTCTGATCTCAGGTGAAAATGTTCAGATGATTACACTGAAAAAGATGATGTTGGAGAGAGTTGTCATTAGAGGGAAGGACTCAGGAGAAGTGTCCTTCAGGAAGCCATTCCCGTTAGTTGTTAGGCAGCCATCATTGGTGCTGGCTGAGACAGGTCAACTCCAAACGGTCAAGGGTAGCTCCCAGCAATCCTTGGACAAACAAGAATCTTCCATACCAGTGCTCTTCTGCAGATTTCCTTCTATTGCATGTACTGTGGTCCCTTGAAGTTAGCTTCAAAAATTGGTTGATCTTCCTTTCACGACACCCTCAGATTTCCTTGTCCCCTATATAGACTCAGTCTTGTACAACATCCAAGTGTAATATGGTTTGTACATATTCAGAAAGCTACTTCCCCAACCCCATTGTAATTACCAGCAATTTCCTACCTGGAAGGAAGGAAAGAGCATTTATTGAGCACCTACAATGTGCCAGGCATTGTACTAAATGCTTTATAATTATTATCATATAATTACATGCTATATATATAGCATATATATATCCATATATATGGATATATATATATACATATATCTATATATGTATATATATATACATATAGTATATATGTATATATATATATACACACACATTGACAATCACAACAACCCTGGAAGGTAGGTGCTATTGTTATCCCCATCTTACAGTCGAGGAAACTGAAGTAAACAGAAGTTAAATAACTTACCCAAGGTCACGCAGTTACTACCTGAGGTCAGATTTGAACTCAGGTCCTCCTGACTCCAGGTCCAGAACTTTAACCCCCATGCCACCTGGCTGTCTCTCCTGATAAGTTCCTCATCAGGAACTTGAACTGAAGACAAGACGTTCTGCTCCCAATGGATTCAAGACAACCCACCCATCCATTTATGTGTACAACACAAAGGAGCCAGACTAGGCCATGAAAGGCAGGTATGTGGAATACTTTGTTCTCAGAGTTATAGTGAAGGCAATGGCAGGCCAGGCAGTGCGTGTGAGATGGACTCTGGCAGCACCATTCACTGATATGCTAGAGAAGAAGGGAGATTTGTCTCTTAACTAACCTTCAATACATCACACCACACAAAGAGTTTCCAAGAAACCAAGCCTCAGCTCTGATAGCAACTGCAAGTTTATCTCCCACCAGTTGTACCTCCCAATTACAAGGACTTATGGCAGATCTTCAATAAGGACAGGGCAGAGTATCCTACCCCTCATGGACCCTGACTACCTGACTGAACTGCCCCACAGAATGACCTTAAGAGGGGTGCATTCACCTGCTGAACAATGAAGAGAATGTCAAGCTCTCTAGGAGTCTTTAAAGGAAAGCCTGAAGAAATTTGTCCTGATATCTCGTGAGGTTTCTATTATTTGTCATGCCCAGAAGGGAAGGTTGATCCTGTAAAGGTTATTTCTCAAGGGCATAAAAATTATTCAAGTGCAAAAAAAATTTGACTGCAGATATATAAATAATATTTTGGTTATAAATCAGAATTTCTCCTCCCCCTTTCCCCTACCTTATATATACCTAGAGATGGTATGACATATTTCATAGAGTAAGAAAGAGTAGATTCAGGTCTCTACCATCCTGAGCACAAGCCCTTTTTCTCTGTCTTTTTGTGGTAATGATGGATGCCTTGAAAGATGTTGGGTGAGGTTGGGGGTGTGACACACATTTCCAAGAATCTCCTTTAGTTAAGTCTCTCTACCTACCAATTGCATAGTGATTTTACCCTAATGCAAAGGCATCATTCTGTTATAGATTGCAAATTGTTGGCAGGCAAGGTGGCACTGGAAACTGCCAGACATGCCCATGGCAATACTGAAACTTGGTGAATTTTAAAGAGGTCTGCCTGGATCCTGTCCAGATAGCATTTACAATGAAGTCTCCTTTTCTCATGAGTTGATCTGAAGGTGGTCTACAGACTAGATTGCACCTATGCATTATCACATATTGTCTTGCAGATATTGATGATGGAAGATCCAGAGGATGACATTGATGAAGGGATGGGGAGGGAAAAGGGAAAGGTGTGTATTCTTCTGTTGCACCATATTAATGGAATTGGACCAAGTGAGTGAGAGAGGTAGCATGGTACTGAGGAAATAACACTGGAGTTAGAAGAACTGGGTTCAAAACCCACTTCTGATTCTTACTACATATGTGAGCGTGGACCAGTTACCTAACTTTCTGGGCCTCGGTTATCTTATGTATAAAATGAATGGGTTGGCTTTTTCCACTCACAACCCCTCCAGTGCTTCTTAAACTGTGGGTTGCAACCCCATGGTCACAACCCACAGTTTAAGAAGTGCTAGATTAGATGGCCTCTGAAGTCTCTTCAATCTCTAGATCTTTGATAAATGTCAAAGTCTTGAATTGTGTTTGAGTCATGGTCCTATTCCAATGTGAGGGAAGTTCTTCAGTCATACAATAAAATACCACATTCTCTGGACACCCAAGCATTTTTTACATCGAGTCATTGATCCTCTTACATAATTAGTGTTCCCTATGGGCCCACAATTGGTAATGTGAATGTACAAAGATGATCAAAGAACTTTGATGGAGAAGACTTAGGGCTTGTTATAGCTCTTTCTAATGCCTATAGGACTTCAGGCCAAAACTTACTGTATTTCTGGCATGAGTTCTAGAACTAATAGAGGTCTAGGTCTTCTCAAATACTATGAATCACCCTCAGGCCATTGGGCAAGTTATAAAACACGACCTAGAGCTTTATGCCTCAGACTTACAGCCAGACCAGGCCTTCGACATGCCCATGACTGAATGCATTAAGAATTAATGTGACACAAATACTTATTACAATAAACAAATCTTCAATAATATACTTTTGGACATATAGTACTACTGTTTCTTTCATACTAACAAAGACCAAAAAAAAGAACCTGTTCATGTGTCATGTCTATTTAATTCTGTTCCACCTGTCAATAAGCATTTACTAAGTGCCCACTATGTGCTAGGCATAATACCAGTGTGACATTCAAAAAGTTTGAGAGACATAATTTCTGGGTAATTTAATCATTTTATTAATAAGACTAGAATGTTATTAATAAAAAGAGGTCAGTGGCACTCTTAAATGCCAAAGACCTCTCACGGCAGTGGGTTCACAATTTATAAGACCTTGGAAGAGCGGGTATTCGTAAGGGTGGCAACCAACTCTGATTGGTTAACAATTAATGAGAAAAGGAATACTATAATGAGATGTGGGCCCATTCTAATGAGAATCTTGGGGGTATATGACCTGGATCACCCAAGTCTTGGTCAAAGAGACTCCAGTCATCTTGATTTATAACTTGCCACTGGACCCAGATGGCTCAGGAGAAAGTGAGTCTGGTGACTTTGCACAGCCCTGCCTCACTTAAATCCAATCCACATGCAAGTCATGGCATCACCTACATGATGTCATAGTCCTCTTCAAGAACAAGGACACACAACAACAAAGAGACTTATCAATATACATATAAAAGAGGGAATCCATTTCTATCTCAGACCTGCCTGACCAAACAAAATGAACAGGAATTCACCAATTCTCTCAGCCTGGTTGGGTAAGTCTTTGCCCAAGATTTCCCACACCGGTTGATTTCTAGATGAAGTAGTAGAAAAGGGGGGGAAATTGGGCCTGATTTAATAATTAGTTATTAATACAAGAGAGAAAAAATCATTCCCTCACTAGGCAATAAAGATACAGAAACAAAAACAAACCCATCCCTGTCCTGAAGGAGCTTACATTCTATTGGAGGAATGCAACATGAACACAAATATTTAAATGCAAGGTAAGTCATAGAAAGTGAGAGTATTAATGACCTAAGAAAATGAAGGGAAGAGAATTAGCATTTATATAGCACCTACCATGTCCCAGCCACTGTGTTAAGTGTTTTTTACAAATATTTTGTCATTTGATCCTTACAGCAACCTTGTAAAGTGGGTGCTATTATTCCAGCCGTGTTACTGCTGAGTAGGCTGAGGCCTCTGCCTTTGTCCATCACCTTACCTGATTTCTCATTTAACCTCTTTATATTTTATAGGCTCCTGTTCTTTCCATAAGGATCATTCCCTAACTTGTCCACCGAAATCCACACTCACCCTTGACCTCACCTGTATGGATTTCATAGTTTAGCCCATCAACACCATTAAGTCTATTTCTTTGATATCTCTAACCTATTATTATCATAGGATCATAAAATGATAGATACAGAGTTGGGAGGGACGTTAGTTATCTATTCTGAATTCCTCAAACCCAGTTCTTCTGACTTCAAGTCCACTCTATCACACGTAGTCAGTGGCTAAAAAAAAGTCTAAAAAGACTCAAAGTCTAAAGAGACTAAAAAAGTCTCTAGCTTGTGACATGGAGGGTGTTGTCTGACAAACATGCCTTCAGATCCACTAGTTCAAGAAAGGACCTTTTCATGGGCAGTTGGTCACCGCACATGGGCCCCTCTCTTCACATGGGGCCTACATACTCCTCTACTGGTTCAGAAGCAAATAGTTCAAAACCAGTTGAAGGGATATTAAGGGTGCTACTGAAGAAGGGCTGTCCCTAGAGTTGGTGACTTAGTGTACTCCCTACATGACCCAGACCAGAACTCCAAAGAGCCAAAGATTTTAAAACTCAGGATGATAGCATCACAAACGCGCAGGTGAAAGTACCCATGTTCCAATACTCTCATTTTATAGATGAGGAAATTGAAGCCCAGAGAGGCTAAGTGATCATTTTTGTAGTTTAAACTTAAAAAAAGAAGCTCCCCTCACCCTGACCCTTGTCTACCAATCATTTCTCATTTGAACTCTTTATTTCTGTTACATTATCCTATCCTTCCCATAATCATCAATCTCTCATCCGTCTACTTGTTTTCATTCCACCCCATCTTCACTTGTTTCTCTCATCTCCATAGACTCTAAGATTTACCATTTAATGATGGCCAATCTCACTCAACTCTGACTAATCAAGGGCTAGATATAGGAGCATGGGGGGGAAGGGGGAGAAGGGGATGGAGAACAGTAGAATCATACTACCTTTTGCAAGAAGCTTTTTCCTTTCCAATCTTCCCTAATCTTCCTTTTGTGATTTTCTCCAGTTTATCCTGAATGTATATTCTTTATAGATAGTTATTTGTATGTTTTCTTCCTCATTAGACTGGGAGCTCCTCCAGAGGCAGGACTATCTTTTACCTTTCTCTGTATCCCCCACACCTAGCACAGTACCAGGCACATAGTAGGTGCTTCATAAATGTCATTGGTTGACAGACTGACTTTTAGACTGACTCTGGAGTCAGAAGACCTGGATTCAATTTCTATATCTAGTACCTACTAACTATGTAAGTCACTTAGCTCCTTCAGCCTCAGGTTCTTAATGAATAAAATTGGGAGTGATGGAGTTCAAATGACCTCTGAGGTCTATTCAAGCTCTAGATCTATAATCTATAATCTATGATCTTGTGATCCTAATATATCCTTTTTAAGGAAAATACCAAGTAGATTGATTCCACAGATTGTCTTTTTTTTCATTTTCCATGCAGTTTTTGACTGATATACAAACACAGCCCAACTGAGCAAAGCACTAGATGTGAAGCCAAGAGAATTATACTTGTGGCCTGGGGGAAGTCATTTAATTTCTCTGTGCCTTACTTAGTTAATGTAGTTACAAAATGAGGAAAGTACTGCCTGTCCTTATCTTTCTCACCAAGAACTTGTAAAGACCAATAAGATTGTGTGTAATATGAGGGAATTGGACTAAATGACCTCTAATACCTCTGCTAGCTCTGTAAGTTTCTAATTCTACAAGCTGTGTACTTCAGTAGAAAATAAAGGAATTTTTAAAATTCAGAGTATCGTTACAGTGTTATTATAATGCACATAAAGTCCTGGTTGATTGATTGCATGCACACACACACACACACACACACACACACACACACACACCCTTGCCCTAATTGACCGCACATCTTCCAGCATTTTGGTAAACAGTCCTCTTCACTCTGCCAGAGCAGAATATGTTGCTAGAGAAAAGATCTTCTCAAGTAGCTTTTTCATCCCTGTGAGGAAGATGTTTGTGCACTTGTGTGGCTGATGAAACATCAGAAAGCATGTCCACACCACTTTTGTGACTAAGGCAATGATCAGAGGAAGTGCCTTGCTCCTTCTTACACTTTTCTCTTTACTGTTTTAATAGCTGGATTTTTCTTCAGATCATTAAAGCAGCACCCAAGCAAGAGAGAGAGAAGCCAATTTATTTCAAACCTCTGCCATTGCAAACAGCCACTATATATGATGATGACGACTTCTCATAGGAGCATCACTGATGCTAGTAATAGAAAAAAGAAATACTGTGATGGGTGTGCTTGCTGCCTTTAACTTTAAGAAATGAGCACTCCCCATAAAGAAAATATTAATTTAATTGGTTCTGGTGCATCTAAGCTGTTCTGATTTTGGTCTTTTAATTATCCTCTGAAAAATGCTTGGGCAACAGCTTCCTATTAGGTTAAACAGTGTCAGCACCTGTGCTGTAAACACAAACAAGTTTGTGATGCTTTACAAATCAACATTTATCTTTTTCTGCTGTTTGCATTGGAAGAAGCCTTACTCAGAAGCACTTTTCCAATCAGAAAGGCAGAGTGGACATTCTCGAAAACAAAACAATCCCTCCTTTTTTCCAGGAGAAATTCACCCTTCAGCTTTTCCAGGAACTATGTCTTAGTGAATCAGTACCATCAATTTTCAATAATGCAGGAGCTGATTACACAGTTGCTAGACATTTCAGTCCCCTTACCTCTCCTCCTCAGGCTCCTTAGGTTTTGGCCATTTCACTGCTCATTAGTCTCTTCTCCAGAGAGTGAGCAGGGGAAACAAAAGCAGATAAGATTGCAAGCAGTCTGTTTTGTTCCTTGTTAGCAACTTTAGCCCAAAGTTTGGTAGGGAAGGGATCTGAAATGATTAACTAAGAAGTTTGGAGATGGACCGGGGATTTCAGTCCTCTATACACTTCCTAAACAAGTAAGAGCTTTTTCATACTATTTACAAAATCCATTGTCATTATGATTATATTAGCAATAATAACAGTGATATTAAAATAGAAACTGAAATATCAAAGTTTCCTTCCAAAGAACTCCTTCCAAAGAACAAAACCCATTGTCATTATGATTATATAAACAATAATAACAGCGATATTAAAATAGCAACTGAAATATCAAAGTTTCCTTCCAAAGAATTCCAAGTATTTCACATCATCCTTGTAAACCTTAATAAACTATACAATTATTAATAAAGCAACTGCTTTTAAAGGCACATCATCATAATCCCTGTGTACGTCCACTGAAAGGAAATCTAGTGTACAGAAAGTCATACACTTACTAGGAAAAAAATATGCCCTGATCATGATCCTCAGGGAAAGATAAACTGGATTCTCCCAACACAAAATTTACAGAAGATGCTAAACAAATATTTCAGCAGACTAACCAGGGCTGTTAAATAAACAATTACAAACCATCTTACAGGATTAACCCTTTAGGAAGAAGAACTTAAAGCTGAAGACTTTTAAAGGGAATATTTTCCTTGCAATAGCAATAACACCATAGATTTCATTCAGAAGACCAAAAAAAAGAAGACGGGATTCCATAACCTATAGAAGGCAATTAATAAATTCCTGTCGAGTGAATTAAATGCAAAAAAATACCATTTCTCACATAATGAAGTCGTTTAGATTTTAGTAATGTCCCTTCCTATTTCTTTTATTGGGAAGCCACAAAAAACTGAAGGTTTGAGAATTAGAAAGCAAGAAAAGCAAGGGAACTGTTCCCTTTACTTGAGGGTTTTATTTTGTTTGTATTTCTTTCAGTAAACAACTATGTGTATATTACACCCTGCTTGGAAAGAAGGTGAAAGGGTATTGACAGTTCTCTACTTATAGACTGAAGCTGGATGCACACAGATAATTCATGACTAGTTAGAGTACTAGGGAAACTTTTTTTCTCTTCTTTTATTATTTTTTTTAAGAGAAATATATTTTCTTTCCCTCCCATTTCCTATTACCCACTCTAATGGGGAAAAAAAGAAAGAAAAATAATTCCTTTTAAGAAATATGCATAGTCAAGCAACACAAATCCCCTTTGAAACTTGGAATGCCTCTCTTAGTTATTACTGAGTGGGCAAGCAGGATGCAGGATGCCACAGGGTAATGTGGTAATTCTCAACCTCTCTTGCTTCAGCAACAAGTATTAAGTCTCTGCTATGTGCCAGAAATTATGCTATGTAGTGGGTATACAAAGAAAAGTAAAAAAGTCTCTGTCGTCAAGGAGCTAACAATATAATGAAGATAACAGGTGAAAACCATGTACAAGCAAGCTGTATACAGGATAAATTGGAGATAATCACAGAGGGAAGGTATTAATATTAAGGGTAATTGGGAGATACTTTTTGCAGAAGATAGGATTTTAGGTGAGACTTGGAAGAATCCAGAGAAGCCAAGAGGAAGAGATGAGGAGGGAGATAATTCCAGGCATAGAGGACACCCAGAGAAAATGCTTCACAACTTCTTCTTTCTTTCTTTGTTTCTTTCTTTCTCTCTTTCTTCTTCTTCTTCTTCTCTTCTTCCCTTTCCTCTCTCCCTTCTTGTCCTCCATCTTTTTTTCTAAAATAAAATCTGTTGAGTTTCTCCATAGAGAGGAAACCTTTGCTTCTTATTAGTTTACATCTAAAGGTCAGTGGCCTAAGGTGAATAACCAAGATGTCTTGAGCCGGATCATCATTGTTCCCTGTTCCAATTACTTTAAAAGCCCACATGATATAAACATTTCCAACAAGGCATGATGCCACCCTTGGGGGGGGCGGGGTTGTTGGTTTTCAGGGTGTAGTCCAACCACATAGTCTGTTATACCAAAAAAAGAATTAAAAGTTCTTAGACAAATGAAAAAAATTATCTGAAAGGAACACAGGGTTGGGGCGGGGGAGGGAGAAGACTACTAAGGGGGAAGAAGAAAACCTAAACTATGGTCTAAAGATTGATTGGTTGAAGACTATGATACAGATAAGGAAAGGAATATGTTACAATCAATATTTATTAAGCATTTACCATATATACAATAAAACACCAAGATAGTTATTGGGGTGGATAAAAAATTTAGGCAGGACATAGTCCCTCCCCTCAAGCAATTTACAATCTAGTAATAGGATAAGACAATGCAGATAGCTGTAATATACGATAATATATGATAAGCTCATTAGAAAATTTCAAAACAAATTGTTACGTAAAGCTTGAGAGAAAAGTTAGAACAATAAGCCAAATCTTATAAAATGAAATATAATAGGGAAAAAATCCAAAATTCTATACTTAGGTTCAAAATATCAAATGCACAAGTATAGAATAAGGGAGATGTGGCTAAAAAGTGTACGTATGTATATATGTGCATGTATACATATATATGTTTTTATAGCTATAAATGTATATATATTATATACACATATATCACAGTTCTGGGCATGTGTGTGTATAGGTATATGTAAATGTATATACATATATGTCTGTGTATATATGTGTATATATGTATGGGGTTTTTATGTATGGGGTTCCTGCAAAGTCAAAATGAATCAACAATATACTATGGCCATCAAAAAAGTAAATGCACAGATAGTACCTGGAAAGGAAGATGATGACAATCTAGTTGATATTCTACCCTGATGAGACTACATCTGGATTATTGGAGCCAGTTCAGAGCACTACATTTTTAGTAGTAACATTGACAAGCTTCCTTCTCTTTTCTGTTTTCATTGGTTCATAAATTCATAGCTGTAGGGCTGGGAGCAACCTCCCAGTTTCATTTATAGCAAGAATGTCAAGATTGATGTGATTCATCTCCTCCAACAATATGTCCACTGATCAGTCATTGCACAGGGATTTCACATTTAGTTTATTAAATTAAAGCTTATAGATGACCTAAAAACTATGAAAATTTTAATACCCTTTGCCACTTTTTTCACCATTCTATCACTGTCACTGCAGAAGCTGATGGGAGCCACACAAGAGTAGGGGCTGTTTTGTATTTTTCTTGCTTTTAGGGATTTCTGTGGTCAAAAAATTCAGCACTGAGTGGTCAGACTTCTGATGAGGAGCTCCTTTGTACTTTGACTGGTCCTCGGAAAATAGACTTAGTGTGTTGCTGAGTTCATCCTTGAAGATTTCCAGTATGCTAGAAATGTGCCAAAGCTTATGTTCCATTGGTACAGCCCGGAAGAGCTGTACTACTGTACATGCCACAGTGAGGCATCAAAATAGGACTTTGTGGAGGCCGAAACTAGAAGAGAGAAAAAAGTTATAGCTAAGTGGAAATGTGGTTACTCCTTAGAAAGACAAAGAAAGAAGGCCGAAGAGTTGGTCTCATTGTGTTCTCAAAGGTAACAAGAAATGTTATTTCATGGTATATTTGGTCATCTCATATTACAATTATGATGATAAATATTTATAAAAAGATAGTCATGAAAATAATCACAACTTATATACAAACATTGCTGAGAAATAAGAGGTAGATAAATTCTATGAAGAACTGATAAGGTCCTCTAAATTAAATCAATTTACACTCTTATATTTGGTCACTTCTAAAGGTAATATACCAAAGTTATAGGAAAATATTTTGGACTTTATAAATAACCAAAAAGGAGATTGGGAAAGTATTAACTATTCACTTACTTTTTACATCTATACAAAATTCTTTTGAGTCATCTACATACAAATCAGAGGCATTCACAATGAGGGTATAAGTAGGGAACAAGCAGGCTTTAACAAGTGATATTCAAGAGTGGACCACCTCTCTGCTATTTCACAATTGACTGAAATATATAGAAAATGTTAGATACCACTGTGCTTATTGCATTTGATTTGCTAAAGCAAAATGTTTTCTTAAAGGCTCTTTGTGTCTCCCATCTATCTATACATCAAAATCATTCAAGATTTATTGCAAAAATGTAACAAAAATAGCCATGTTCAACAACTGTCAGATCATAAAAATCAAGTGAGACATAAAACAGGGAGATGTATATTCAACAAAGGTGTTTGCCACTATGATGGAAAAGATCCATCAGAGATTTCAGGTCGAAGATGTATTCCCTATGGATAATTAAGTCCCCCAGATGTTATTATTTACAAATAACATGGTGCCAGTTGCATCAAACACCAGGTCATCACAGAGCCTCCTAAAGGAGATCCATAATTACTCAAAAAAGTTTGACCTAATTTTTTAAAAATAAGTGAATGAAGAATGCTTATTATTCAGATATTGAACCTGGTTATATAACCATTAAAGTTGGTGCATCAGAATACACATCTTGGGTAGACACTTCAGAGAGTCAACAAGCTGGGACCAGCATTGAATAGGAGGATTAGTGTATGCTAGATTGCCTTCAGGAAATTGCAAAGCACTTTTAATGATCTCAAGTTTCCTATAGAAGCTAAAGTCTATCTTTTTAATATGAATATAATACTGATATTGTGTGGCAGCAAGACATGGGATAAAGCTGTCTTCAAAGAATTGAAAAATTAATATCACCCAGAAGTCAATGAAAAAGTGCATGGTGAGTATGAGCAGGCTGCAATATCTAGTCAATTAGGATTTTCAAAGAGGAACAGGAGTAAAAGACATCACCAAATAAGTGTATAATGGAAAGATTAGGAGGGCCTAAGATGTCTAGGGATGGCAGGTAGACAGCCAGAGTAATCTACTTACACCCCAGTGATATCGGGAGAAAATGGGGAAAGTTCACTTTGGGTGGACTTCCTATAAGCAACTTTTGGGAGGACTTGGACAAAAAATACACAGGATGATCAGGTAGGGATGGGTTAAGATCTCCATCACAAAAAAGAATTTCTAAGTCAATCAATCAATACGCATTTATAACTGCGCTAATACTAGAGATACAAAGACGAACCAAAAAAAAAGACTATCCCTTCCTTCAAGTTGCTTGTAATCTAATGGGGGAAGACAACAAAAGGAAGCTGAAAAGTGATAGAAGGAATAAAATGGAGGGGAAAGGTCACTAATATGGTGGCATGGTAGAAAAGTCAGCCAGAGAAATCCCAAAGTAGTGCAGCCAGGTGAGAAATGAGAGGTCTGAGCTGAGCTCTCCTTAAATAGAGGTTTGGAATTCATGGCCCCACCTTTCAGAGAAGCAGAGAGTAGAGAGGAGGGAATCAAAAAGAGTCCAGATCTATTTGAGTTTTGATAAACTAGAGAGAATCCATAGGACAGAAGTTAGTAGGGAAAAGGGTCCTTTTGCCATGTTGAATGATCTATGGGTGTTTAGCCTAGAAAATTTTTAGAGGGCATGATAGTTGTCTTCAAGAGTACTTGAGAGGTTGCACCAAAGAAGTAGGGTTTTATTTATTCTATTGGTCCCAGAGGTCTGAACAAGGACCAATGAGTGCATATTATTGGCAAATAGAGTTTGATTCAATATAAGGAGGAATTTCCTACCAACTGTTCTCTAATTAAATGTACTCAAATGGTAATGAGTGTCTTAACATTGGAAGTCTTCAAGCAGATGCTGGACAACCACTTCTGAGAGATGTTTTAGAGTATATTCATTTTTCAACTGGGGGTTAAACTAGATACCCTCTATAACCTCTTCTAACTCTTGGCTTCTATGATTCCAAAGGGGTAGCAGTTGTCGGGGTACCATATCAAGTCTTATGGAGTACATGTCCTGTCTTGAAGATCTGTCTCAATCCTGTGAATTCAAGAACTATATTTTATCAATTTATCAGGCTCTGAGTGAGTGACTCAGGCTAACCAAACTCATAAGAAATAGATTTTAGAAAAGACATTTAGGAGGCTAACCAAACTCACAAGAAACCAAAATGTCAACTTATTAATTTAAAATGGAAGATAGACCTTTCCATTAGCCAGAATCATTGCATACATTATCTAGGGCACAACCTTTTCTGTATCAGGGTACCCAGGAGATCGAATTAGTTAACAGAACATTGCCTGGTGAGTACATAATCAGAACAAAGGAGACAATTTGAGCTGAGAAATAGGGTCTAGTGGTGAGTTGGCAGCACAAAGAATGTGAAACTAAGGCCAGGTGAAAACAGATGAGTCTAGACTGGGGAAACTGAGAATAGAAGTCACATTTAGGCAATAGAGAAAAGGAGTTCAGAAGTAGGTCAGAGAAGAGAGAAAACAGAAAGCAAACGTTAAGTCAGAGCCAGATCAGTGCCCTGATCAAAAGCCAGAAGCTGAAGATGCAGACTTTTGCAATGTTTATGAAACTTATAATTTATTACATATTATATAATTGGGGTTTTTTCACTTGGGAAAAGGGATCTGTAATTTCATCAGTATGGGGGAATTCTTGATATGGAAATTCTCTCCGTCTATGCAAATCAACAACTCGCCTGTAATTTAATAGGTTAATGAATTGCCTAAAATTCTAAAAGGTTAAAGAACTTGCCCATGGTCACACAGCTAGCGTGTATCAGAGGCAAGATTTAAACCCACATCATTCAGACTCCAAAGCCAGCCCTCAATCCATTATATCATACTGCCTATTAGCTTATATAGTGCTATACTATATTATATTGACGTGTTATATTGTCCTGTATCACAGAGGTGTCAAACACAGGCCCACGGATACAACCAACACTCCCAAATATGTCCAAGCCAGATTTAAATGTAATTGGGAAATATTTAACAAAACAAATGAAAATACAATAGAACAAAGATAACATGTTGTTTTCTAAGTCAATATTCAGGGATCCTTATGTAGGGTTAAGTGGGCCCTGTTTCTATATGTGTTTGACATCACTGCTATATCATGTAATATGTTATTATAGATAATATTATATCGTGTTATGTTATGTTGTGTCATATTGTATTGTGCTATGTTATGCCAAAAAATATATTTCATTAGAAGAGGCAATATTGTATAGGGGATGGAGAGTTGACATCAAAACCCAAGAAGTCCTGGGTTCAAGTCTCTTCTCTGACACTTACTAGCTGCATAACGGAGCAGATCATTTCACCTTTTGGTGCTTTAAGCAGCTTTCTAAGACTCTAAGTTACAGAGAAGCCCAGCTCCAATCAGGTCACCGCCTTCACTACTAGTAAACTCCAGTGGCTTCCCTTCACCTCCATGATCAAATACAAAATGTTCTGCTTGGCATTCAAAGTCCTTCATAACCTATCCCACCTTTCCTAGCTTTCTAGTCTTCTTACACTTTTCTCCTGGACAAGTACCCTTCAGTCCAATGACACTGGCCCCATGAACAAGACATCCACTTCTTGCCTCTAGGCGTTCTCTCTGGCTGTCCCTTATGCCTAAAAAGCTCTCCTCTGATCCTTAACTTCCTTTAAGTCCCAACCAAAATCCCACTTTCTACAGGAAAGCCTTCCCTAACCCCTCTAAATTCCAGTGTCTTCCCTCTATTAATTATTTCCTATTTATCCTGCATATACCTTGCTTTGCATATATTTGCATGTTGTCTCCCTCATTAGATTGCAAACTCCTTGAGGTCAGGGACTGTCTTTTGCCTCTTTTTATATCCCCATGTATTAGCAAGGCAATAAACACAACATTGATGATAATTGTGAATATGCCTATGTAATTCTGTATGGCAAAATATTAGAGACTCTTCATATAGAAGGTAGAAGAAGTAAAATATTTATTCAGACACCAGAGGACCAGATCCCATAGCCAATAAGTCCAACCCATCCAAGCAGCAACCAACTCCCAAAACCAGTAAGCCCATTTTATTATAACAGCAAAGAACTTAAAACACAATATCATAGTATGGAGCCTCGCCATCCCATAACCTTCCGCCCCTCTACTGGGACCTTCCCACAAACACACTCACAGCATAGCACACATCTGCTCTTTCCCTCAGCTCTTACTGCTCTCTCAGCATTTCCTGTGATGCACTTTCCTTTTCCTCTCAACAAGCTCCTCCTACCACATGTGACTTAGGTTTCCTGTGATGTAAGCAGGTCACATGGCCTATTAATGGGTGGAAAAGATCTTCAAATCTAAATTTTCATTACACCCCAGCACCCAGAACAGTGCCTACCACATAGTGGGCTTTGTAGGTATTTAATTAATATTGATTGACTGATCGATTGATTGGCCTGCATGGAAAGAGGGAGTTTCCCCACCCTGGATGTCCCTATGCTAACAAATCACCAGTCTAGCTCCTATCCCTATATTACATTAAATCGTATCAGGTCATGTATTATATAGCAAACATTTTGTAAACTTCAAAGTTTACAAATCACTTTCTCCACAACTCTGCATAGATTGATTATGAATTGCTCAAATATAAAAGTGCTATGCTTGGTATGCACAAAAATACTGATTCCATTTTTTTTAATTAACTCTAAATTATTTTGCTCAGACAGAGTGGTACCAGTACAAAGAATGCTGATTTCAGAGTCACAAGACCTGTATTGATATCCCAACTCTAGTATTTTGTTATGACTGTTGTTCAGTCATATCTGCTGATACTGGACTGGTTTGCCAATTCTTTCTCCAGCTTGCTTTACAGATGAGGAAGCTGAGGCAAAGAGGGTTAAACAACTTCCATGCCCAGCACTCTATTCTATTCACTACACCACCTAGCTGCCCTTCCCAAGTTTAGCACTTATTTCCTTTGTAAAGTGGGCAGCTCACTTAGCCATGCTGTGTCTTTTTCTCTATCTGCAAAATGAGGAGTTTAGACTGGATGACTTCTGGCTCTAGATCTATAATTCTATGATTTAACTTCTCATAAGATTCTCAGAAACATCAATAGCATTTACTACTACCCTTTTTAAAAAAATTACTTAAAATTTATCTCATTCCTCTTGCCCTTTGTTTCATACAGACCAGACCCCCATTTACTCTCTGTCATTCTCTCATGACATAGTACATGCTTTCCTCTCAGATTATTCCTTTTTTCCCAGGAAGATAGCAGATACTACAGTGGGAAACAGTGGGCAATGTCTCTAGATAGCCATAAAGCATACATATATTACTTCTAAAAGTAAATAATGCATTAGCAAGATTAAACAGATTAATAGCCAATGCTCAGGGTCCTGAAAAAATGTATAAACAAGAGAGGTAAATTGTAGTGATTTACTTCTAGTACTACCAAGCAACACTGTGACGGGTCTTATGGAAGACAGAGGAGAAGTGTAAGATATAGTCTGTGCCCTTTGGGATTTATCTAGTTGTGTAGACAAGATTTATACACATAGGACAATTAGAGAATATGAAACAGTATTAAATTGTGTGGCAGAGACAGTGAGTTCAGAAAAGGGAAAGGTTAATTTAGTTGGGATAATCAGGGAAGGTTTCATGGAAGAGTTGAGGTTAGGGCCTTAAATGGATGAGGATTTGGTAGAGGAAGAAGTGGGGAAAGGGCAATTCAGAAAGAGGAAGGGGATTATGAAGATAAGAGTAAGGGAGAGAGTAAAGACTCAGGCCTGACTGAAATGGAGGCTTCAAACTACAAAATGGAAAAATGATCAAGGAGGCCAGGCAAGGAGAGACTATTGAAGGCCTTAAATAACAAACACAAGAATTTAGATGACAGGATTCTTTCTCTTGCCTCTACACTGCTTCCCCTTAAATAGAAAACTTTCTATTATCTTCGTTCTTTACACATTAATTCCATCTCCTCCCAGGAATCATTCCAGGAGACATGTTTCCTCTTTCTAGTCCAGATCACTTTCAATTTTAGTTTTTCTCAGACAGTACTTATTTAAGAGGCTCCTTTACTCCCCTAGGCTCTTATACTGAAGTTGCTATTTCTTCAGTGGATTTGAAAAGCAAGACAGAATTTTCCACCATGCAAACCCTTGGGAAGGATGGCTGAATATATTTGAGGCTCAGGTGTCCAAAGGGCTATGAAGGAGGTATTGGGAAAATCTACCATTCTGTTTGTAGACTCCTTATCACAAGAGTTTCTTGGTATCCCCTACTGTTATTCACTATCATGACTGAATGAATGAATGATAAAGCACTTATTAAGTGCTTCCTGTGTCTCAAACTAAGCATTCAGAATAAAAATGCAAAAAAGCGAGACAGTCCCTGCCGTAAGAGAGTATATATTGTAACGAAGGAAGACAACACATGGCAGGGAGCTGGAAATGGGGAGGAGTGGCAGGTTATATGCTCAATAGAATGATTTGGAAATGGAGGCCTGATTTGCACCAAGAAAGGCAAACATATACCTATCAGAGCCCAAAGTGGGTTCCAAGAACAGAGGCCAAGGTTTCTGTGCCCAAGGTCACCTGGGGTCCCACACCTCATGGCAAATTCTTCCCAGAAAGAACTAGGAGGAACTCAAAAATACATGATGCAGCTGTCTTACAGAACAAAATCAGATCATGAAGCTTTTATCATGATTTTCTCCTTTCTGACTTGATTTCTACCCACTGCAGTGGGCACTAGGACAAAAGGTACCACTCTACCCCCATATATAGTTTCTCTCTGAGCAGAGCTCAGAGCACAATGTAAGGGTTCACACACACACACACACACACACACACACACACTCACTCACTCACTCACTCACCCTCTCCCATAAAACTGTGTCATTACAGTGAAAGTCTGCTGTCAGATCCTCTTAATCAATGCCCTCTTTATTTTACACAACAGCCACCCCCAACCTCTTGCCAATGCTACTGTGATGAACACTCCCAGGACTGTCTCTAACTTGTTCCTTTAACCAAGCCCCATCTTTGAAGCTATATCTCTATGCTCATAAAAATGTCTGAGAAATATTAAGGACTTTTCTCTCCCTGATTTCCAGTCCTTCTCCTTTCCCTCTTAGCTCCATAGTATCTCCAAACTCTTAACTTTCAGCAGCAGTTGCAAAACTCAAAGCCAAAAAGCTATGGCAAAAGTTGGAACATAGAAGAGACAAGAGTTAGAACAAAATGGAAGTTGCAAGAGAAGGGGAGAAATGGCCTGAGCAGCCTAAAGAGGAGACAGCAGAGATAAGATGCCAGTGGACCCTGAACCACTTCCAATTTTTCAATTTGTCACTGTAAAAATAGTTCTTCGCATATGGAATTTCACTTTACAGCCAATTTGGCTGGAATGCAGCCTTTCCATATGTTAAGGTATGGTGGCACAGCAGGCTCCCTGCCTCCAATGCCACCCCCAGAGCCCTTATTAGATCTTTCATGGTGCTATGGCCCTTTCCATTCTCTATTGTACCCCATAAAATTTGCAGTCATGCTAGCTTTGTAAAGTTAACATCTATGAGATAGTATTCATTTCCTCTTAGGCCCTACAACTATAGTTTAGGTAAGTTTCCACCATATACCTTGGATACCCAGGCTATGGCCATTTTTCTGAACAAAAAAATTTCCCAAAGGTACAGATTGCTGAGAAAGAATTCAGCATGATTTTTCTAACTTCCCTATGCTTTTTTTTTTAATTTAAAAATACTTTCTTAAATTATCAAAATATTAACAACTGGAGGTGAGGTCCACAGGTGTTAAGCATTGCATGTTTTTGGACTTTCAGTGTATTGACCAGTTGTGCTAACTTTTTTTTCCTCTCTAAAAAAATTACTTTTTGTCCTATGGCATGCTTCTCTGGGAGGAGAAGGGGAAGAGATACATAGGACAATTTTGGTGATGTAAGAAATAGAAAATATAAATAAAAAACTTATTTTAAAACAAAATATAACAGTCACTAACATCTATGCTATTATACTATGGATAAAAATGACATATACCACTTAGAGCAAACTTAAAGGAAATGCAAACACTTTGATTCATTTTGGTGTCTTCTAGCAACAGATACCATCCAGAGAAACGAAGCAGTCACAACCTAGTCTGCATACAGGACAGAGCAATATAAAAGGAATAAGAAATGTGGCACCTGGCAAAGTGCAGCTGTGGGTTATTCCACTCAGAGGAAATGGTAATTTAATAGAAGGTTTTTAATTAATGCAGACTCCAGCAGTAGGAGGCTGCCAGTCATTTTTGAGACTGACCAATTTCAGTTCTACTGAGGCAGAGTATCAAGCAAAGCAATCTATACAGGCAGAAAAACAAAGTATGTTTGCATGATATTGATTTAGTATGGAACAACATCTGAATCATGTATTTCTAAGCTCCTCCTAATTCTTTTTAGGAGACTCCATGATGGAGAAGAGCCTTTAAGGTGGCATTTACCTCTCCCACAGTAGAGTTTTTATCCCTTATACTTTTCAGGCAATTGTGTGACTGTAAAGATTTGTTCTGCTGTAGAATATTAATTATAAAAGACTGTTTGTTCCTATATGGTATCTTCAGTAGTCATATAAAAATTTTGTGGAGATGTGAAAAGTTGGTGAGGAAATCTAAGGATGTGAAAAAAAGAGTTGTTCAGATATTTTAGCAGGGAAAAGAGAACCTAAGAAGGAACAACTCAATTTGGATGGTGTAACAACAATGTTGCCAGCAGCTACTGTGGCTGTGTAAGACCAATAACAGCACACAGGAAGGGCTGCCAACACAGGTTCCTTGATCTGCTTTTCTAAGGAAAGCAACTTTAAGGGGTTAACAATCTCAGTTTAATTAAACATACATATATAATTCACTAAGTTCAGGGGGAAAAGATCAGCCCCCTGAACTTCAGGGCAAACACAAACAGAAATTCCAAACATCAAGAGACAGACCTTGTCTGATTCAAATCACAATTCATAGTTACCAGAGAAGCACCAACATCTGGGTTACAAAGCCAGGGCTAGGGGGTGGGGTGGCAGCTTCAACGGCCTGCCCAGAGCCTCACTGCCCACATTCTTTCAATGAGTGCACCCCAAAAAGTGAAATGCTAACCTTCCAGTATATATACCCTGTTCAGGACTCTGAGGGCTCGAGGTTCACCATTTAGAGTATGGGAGAGCACCACATCATATATAAATCAATGACTCTCCCCAGTGCTGAGAAGCACTCCAAGACCTTTATGGTATTCAAAGCCTCCTGGGCCAGATGAACTACTTCCACAGGTTCTAAAGAGCTAATGGATATCATTGCTAAGCCAGTGTCTGTGACACTCAAAAAATTTTGAAGAATAGCAGTGATAACACAGGACTACAGAAGAGTAAATATTTCAAAAGAGAACAGAATTTTCAAACTATAAGCCAATGAGCTTGATTTCAATCCTTGAACAACATGACATAAATGAATAATGATGGACCTGCTTTTGAGCCCCACCTTAGATATTTCCTAGTTCTAGAGAAAAGGACAACCTTTGTGAGCCTCATTTGCTTCTTCATCTTTGAAACAGGGATAATAACAGCACCTCCTTCACAGAGTTGTTTTAAGGCTCAAATGAGATAATGTAAGTAAAGTGCTTTGCAAACCTTAAGGCACTGTGTAAATGTCAGCTATTATTGTTACTGGCAAAATTCTAGTATGTGTTATTGAAGAAATAATTAAAGAAGATCTAGAAGAGGGATGATGATGACAAAGAGTCAGCGTGGCTTCATCAAGAATCGGTCATGCGAGACTCACCTTATTTCATTTTTGATAAGGTTATTAAATTAGTCAATCAGAGAAATGTTGAAGTTTATCTAAAAACAGTTTACCTAATTTTTCAGTGTTTGATAAAAAATCTCATATTCTTGTGGAAAAGATACAAAGATGTAGGCTAGACTGAAGTACAGTTTGGAATTGGTCGAATGACTATACCCAAAGAGTAGTCATTAATGGTTCCATGACAACTTGGAAGTGACCTAGGAATTTGTGTTAGGCCCTGCATTTTTGAAGATTTTGAGCAATAATTTGGATAAAGAAGAGACAGCATACTTATTAAATCTGCAGATGACAGAAAGCTAAGAGGTCTAGGTAACAATCTGATGAAGGACTCAGGATCTAAAAAGATCTTTGAAGAGTTAGAAAACTGGGCTGAATATGAGACGAAATTTAAAGTGCCTTTTTGTAAACTCTACATCGCACTAGTCCTGCAGGGGATCAAAATACTCCTTGCTCTCAATATCATCTTCAAACTCTCCCTTTACAACCCTCACTCAGTATATCAGTAAGGCAAGATTCACAACCTGGAGGATGACCATGAACACGCCTAAATGGTTTGGAATCACAAAGTATAAGAAATTCTCTAGGTAGAAGGCAGAGGAAGTATAACATTTATTTAGACACGAGAGAATCCAATCCTGTGATTCCAATTCCATATAGTAGCAATAATATTCCAAAGCCAGTAAGCCCACCTCAATGTAGCAACAAGGAAATTGTAACACAATATTATAGGAAGGAGCCAAGTCATCCTGTAACCTTCCCCTGCTAGGGCCTTCCTGTAAACAATCACTCATGAATCCTAACTCTCCAGTCAGCACTCTCTTCTGCAGCTCTGTAGACTCCAAGTTCCTGCTCCTTCTCCTTGGGCTCAATTCCAATTCCTGTAGCTCTGGCTGCCTCAATGTCTTCTTAATGTCTGCTTCTGAATCCTGCCACTCTCAGTTCCGCTGCTCTGCTGTTTTCAGTTCTGGGCTGTCTTTTTATACAATCCTATCTCACATCTGATTGACTAGAACTCAGTGCACATACCACTGGCTGTGGTCTTAGCAACTCCCCTTAGGGCCCTGAGGGCTTCAAGCCCACATCAGCTCAACTAGCAAAAGGGTGTGGGCCTGAGGCCTCTCATCTAGTTAGTGAAAGGTTGTGGGCCTGCCTCTAATCAGGCCTCCCTTTGTTGGCCCCACCTGAGGCCTATTCAATGGGCAGGAAAGATCTTTCACTTACTGATTAGCCTTACATTCAGCAATATCTCCTCCTTTAAAATTTACTCCATTAAAAATTTCTTATAATGAAGGTTGTCATGGCTCTCATCCAGTGGTACCTAGGTCATTCTCCCTTCTTTCTCAAGGAGTTCAACACTTGGCTCATTTGCTTCTCCTCCCCAACTCTTATCCTCATACTAAGATATTTCAACATTTATGTTGCTACTCCCCCAGCATCCCAATTCCTTAGTTCCTTCAAATCTCATCATCTAATCTTCCATTCCCCTTCAGTCCTGCATAGAGATGGTCACACTTTGGATCTCACCAAAAATTTTCCACTTCCATTAAAAAAAAAAAAACTTACATTCCTCTACCTGATCATTGCCTCCTCTTATTATACCTGTTCTTATGCCTTCCTTAAGGGGAATAATAATAAGGGCAATGATACAGAGCATCTACCTCCCAGGGTTATTGTGAGACTCAAATGATACAATATTTGTAAAGCACTTAGCACATTACCTGGCACATGTTAGGCACTTAATGAATGCTTATTTCTTTCCTTCCTTCAGTACTTTCTCAGGTCATTATCCTAATCTGACTTCATTTTCTTCCCCGCCCAATCTTGACTCTATAGTTCAAATCTACACTGTCCTCTACTTTCGTATCCTTTGTTCCCTTGTTCTTCATTGGTCACACCTTGACAAAACCCAGTCATGGATTACTTCTACCTTCTACTTCTTCCACTCTACTTGTGCTGCCAGATGTTGCTAGAGGAAATTGTTTAACCAAACTGAGTATACTACAAATTTATCTACACTGAGCCTTCACAACAACAAGCCCATCCCTTTGTTCCTTCTTCCCTAATTTATTCCTGTCAAAAACATTTGAAACTCCCAAAAGCTTTCTCTTCCCTCCTCAAGCTGTCCACCCTTCTCTATTCTCCCATCCTCTCAGCTGAGGACATTATGTCATGCTTTACTGAGGTCATTTAACTGGGGTCATTCATTGGGAGCTTCCTCTCCTCCGATTTATTTTTTATCTCAAAAGCTCTTCATAGCATCACCCACCCTCTCTGCCTTTTTACTCCAGTCTCTTATGAGATGACCAAGGTCAGCTTTGCCAAGACCAATGACTCTGTATACGCCCTTGATCCAGTTTTCTCAACTATCCCCAATCTCTAATTGTCAATTTCTTCTTAACCACTGTTGCCTTTGCTAATAACTTCAAACATACCCAAGACTCTCCTATCCTTAAAAAAAGAAAAGAAAAACCCTTCGCCAGACCCTAGCATCCCCTCAAGCTATATCTCTTTTCCATTTTCCAGTCAGATTCCAAGAAAATGGTACCTATTCAGATTTTACTTTCACCCCCCTCTCTTCTCACTCACTCCTTAATCATTTGCAACTGGCTTCCAGCCTCATAACTCAACTGAAACTACTCTCTCCAAAGTTAACAACAATCTCTTAATTGCCCAATCTGATGGCCTTTTCTCAGTCCTCATCCCACTTGAACTCTCAAATTATTTCAAATATTATCTCAAACAGTACCTGGCACATAGTGGGTGCTTGGTAAATGCTTATTCTTTTTTCTCATACTCCTCTCTGCAACATTTGACACTGCTGACCACCCTCTCTTGGATACTCTCTTCTCTCTACATTTTCTTGACAGTGCTCTCTCTTTATTCCTACCTATCTGACTGCTTCTTCGCTGTCTCCTTTACTGTATCATCATCCATATTACCCCATGAGTGTATCCCAAGACTCTATCCTAGGCCCTCTTTTCTCTCTTTACAATCTCTCACAAACACTTCGTCAGCTCCAATGAGTTTAGTCATAATGTCTATGAAGATGGCTTACTTTTGTCCCTGGATATACCCCTGAATATGACCTAGCAAGAATCTGGAAGATTCAATGATCTCTATAATTTAGGGGAGGGGCCTCCTACTGAGGAAGCTCATTTCTGAACCAGGAAGAACTGTCAAAAAGAATAGACTATACTTTTCCCACCTCCTGCTTGGGAGGTGACAAACCACAGGGCTGAGGCCCTGAGAATGCAGAACTGAAGTCTTCTGTCTATTCTATGGTTAAAGTCTCAGTTCTTTCTGAAAGAACATAATAGCACTCCATCTAAAGAAAAACAAAGCGCATTAACCCTTAGGCATAGCTATAGCTATAACCCTTAGTTGAACCTGAGGCTGGAAGTCATTCAGCCTTCACTTGGAGACCTCTAGTAAGGGAAAACCCTTTCTAATTTCCATTCCATTCCCAGGAAGACCATTCCAACTCTGACTGTTACAGTGATTTTTTTTTCTTATATTAAGTCTAAATTCCTTAGCAGCTTCTTATCATTGCTTTCTTTCTCCTCCCAGGAAGCTATCCCATAAAATAAATAGAAGAAGAAAATAGAAAATAGAAAAGGAAAAAGAAAATACAGGAAGAAGGTGGGGAGGGGAGAGAAACAGCAAAAATGATCAGTACATTGAAAAAATGTGTAATATTTCACACCTATGGACCTCTAGGAATGAATAGGGGTAGGGATCTTTTCATTTCCCTTCTTTGAGGACAAGTTTGTTTTCTGTATTTTTGCAATATTCATTTTTGATTGCTTTGTGGTGGCTGTTCTTTCTATTTGCATTGGTGTAGTGATTGTGTAAATTGTTTTATTGGCTCTGTTTACTTTGCTCTGCATCAGTTCATGGAAGGCCCTCCATATTTGTCTATATTCATTGTATTCATTTCTTATAGCAAAGTCATATTTCATTATATTCATGTACAAGTTTGTGTAGCCATTTCCCCTTTATGACCATTTCTGTTTCCTCATAGAGAATATCTAGGTGAAATAGAGCACAAATAGAACAACTTGTCTGTCATCAATGGAAAAAGGGGGTTACTAAAGCAATATTTACAGATATTTCACATTTAATCTCTCCATTTTCCTTTCTCCAGTTTCATCCCTAGATACTCTCAGGATGATTTTGCTTTTTTGGGTCTCTGATTAAGCTTTCTATAAACCCATTCTTCTTTAGACTGCTTCTCACTGTTTTACGAGGTGATATTGTTTATAATCTTCTATCATTCTCCTCTAGAAGATTTTGCAAATTCATTTATATCCTAAACAAGTGTTTCGACTCATTGCTATCTATCTTGGCTTGGCAAAGCGATCAAGTTTTTGCTAACTGATGTGGTTTCTAGATTCTTTTGGTTTGCTTGTTATGTTAATTTATTTATATCAGTTAAATTTCCTTAGCAAATGATGGTAGTCCATTTTGATGTCTGTTCCCATTTTTCAGTATCAGTAGTTTCTTTAATTAGGTCAGGTTGGAAGTGCCTCAATTACATTTCATATCTTCTTCTCATTTTTCATCTTTCTTCTAATTTGTTATTCATTTTGATCTATATTTTAACAAGTTAGTGATCTGATTGCATAAAGACAGCTGGTTCAGAAATGACTACCAGTCATTTCTTGTCTCTTAAATTATAATCAATTTCATTTTTTGTAATATTATGTGGTACTACTCACCATGTCCAGCACTTCCACTTCTCTTAAAAAAAAACTATTCATACTATATATCTGAAGTTTCAGTATAGTCTACAAGCCACTGGCTTCTCTCATTCCTTATGAGGTTCAACAGATTTTTACTACCCACCCCTAGGCCCACCTTTGCATTACACTCAGTGAATTAATATGTTTACTTAATTAAGAAATTCATACCTTTATAGAATTTCTCTACTTCCTCATCCTTTACAATAGATTTTGGTACTAAAGCTGTAATTATTTTCATGGTAGCATTTTTGCAAGTTCTTATCCCGAGTGCTTCAAGGTGAGATGATTGATAACATGCTAACGAATGAAAAAGCATTTATTAAATGCTTATTATGTACCAAACACTGTGCTAAGCACAGGGGTTTCAGTTAGAAAAATGGAGACAGTTCTTGTTTTCAAGGATCTCACATTCTAATTAGAGGAAACAACATAAAAAAGAATATTCATCAGCAAGGTAGACGGAGAGAATCAGAAGTCCTAATGGTGCAGTAGAGGATGAGATGGCACAGTTCAAGGGTCTGTAGGTAAGATGATAATGCCACAAGTTAACCAAAAGCTCCACAAAGTAATGTTTCTTATTGTTTTTGAACACGTAGGGAAACCAACCACAACAGCACTTTTATGTGCTTCTCCCAAAAGAGCCTGAAAGCTATCCTTCCACTTAACAGCAACTCCCTCATATCTCTGGGCTTCCCTTATAGTGAGACTGTTAAGACTGAGATGATTTGCTTCTTATAACAGTTTGCCCACTTGTTGATCACTTGACAAGGATTTCACCTAGACAATTGCAGCGTACAAAATACACCTGTCCAGTATCCAATTTTCTCTACCTTTGAAGAGAGGTCTAATTGAACAGCAATCTGGCAGAAATTAGGCACAGATCAACATCTTATAATCTAAGAGACACTCCCCAGTAAATAAATGGTCAAAGGATATGAACAGGAAGTTTTCAAAGGAAGACCAAAAAAACCATGTGAAAAAATGTTCCGAATCACTAATAACTGAAGAAATTCAAATTAAATTAACTCCGGAGTTTCACCTGGCTGGCATCCATGAAAAAAGAGGAATATGACAAATGTTAGAAGGGTTGTGGGGGAAACAGGCACATTAATGTCCTGTTGGTGGAGCTATGAATTAGTCCAGCCATTCTGGAAAGCGATTTAGAACTATTCCTCAAAAGTCGCAAACTGTCCATCCCCTTCAATCCAGTAAATACCACTGCTGGGCCCAGGCAGCTAGATGGCACCATAGTACATACAGTGCCAGGCCTGGAGTCAGAAAGACTCATCTTCTTGAGTCAAACCTGGCCTCAGACACTTACCCTGGGCAAGTCACTAAACCCTGTTTGCCTCAGTTTCCTCATCTGTAAAATGAGTTGGAGAAGGAATTGGCAAATCATTCCAGTATCATTTCCAACAAAACCCCAAAGAGGGACACAAAGAGTTGGAAATGACTGAAAAATGGCAGAATAACAACAATAAAGGCCTATCCCACCAAAGAGATCAAAGAAAGAGGATTCAATGTACAAAAATATTTATAGCAGCTCTTTTCATGGCACCCAAAAACTGGAAATAAAGAGGGTATACACCTATTGAGGGACACTTAAACAAAGCAGGCTCTGTGGCTGTGATAGAACTTTAAAATTGTATCAGAAGAAATAACAAAATGGACAGTTTCAAAAGAAACTGGAAAGACCTCTGAACTGATGCAGAGTGACAGGATCAGAACCAGGAGAACAATTTATATAAAGAAAACAACATTATAAATAAAAATACCTTTGAAGGACTGTAGAATTCTGAGCAATGCAGTAACAAACCATGATTCCAGAGGACTAAAGACAGGTTATCTAGTTCCTGTCAGAAGAGGAAGGAAAGGGAATAAACATTTCTCTAGAACTTACTACATGGCAGTGCTAAGTGGTCTACAGATATTATCCACATCATCTCATTTGATCCTCACAACAACCCTGGTAGTTATGGGCTGTTGTTATCCCCATTTTACAGCTAAGGAAAATGAGGCAGAAAAAGGTTAAGTGTTTTGTCCAAGGTCATATCTAGTAAATTGTCTGATGTCAATTTGAACTCAGGTCTTCCTGACTACAGACCCAGTGGTGCTCCATCCACTGTGCTACCTAGCTGCCTCAGAGGTAATGGACTTAAAATGTAAAATGAAACATATAGTTTTGGATACAGCCAACATGGGGATTTGTTTTGCATGATTATTGGTGATAAAAGTTTTCTTTTCTTTTTTTTAAATTTATTCAATGGTGGGGGGAAAGGGGAAGTAGAGGGAGAGAAAAATAAATGCTTATTAATCAAGAAAAACATAATAAAAAGTTGAAGGAGAGAGAGGGAGAGAGAGAGAGAGAGAGAGAGAGAGAGAGAGAGAGAGAGAGAGAGAACCCACTTAATTCCTTCAATCTGGATACTTTCATGCAGGTCTCAAGTTCAACCTTTTCTTAGCCTTTGGCTTGGTTCTTCAAGGACCATTCATTCTCCGTCTTTTGGCCTGCCTTGAGATCATTTCACTCCTTTCACTAGTTCAGCAGTCTCCATCTGTGAGTATGTCTGTCTTGTCTTTTTGTCTGTCTCTCTCAATCTCATCTCCTTTCCCAGTCCAAGCTAAGGTAACCTTTGATGGCTACCTGAAAACTGTGTCCACTTTTAAGCCACAGCTTTGTCTAACAGGGGTTGGGGGCAGGGGGTGGAACCTGCAGCCTTGAGGCCACATGTGGCCCTCTGGGTCCTCAAGTGTGGCCCTTTGACTGAATCCAAACTTCACAGATCAAATCCCCTTAATAAAAGGATTTATTCTGTAAAACTTGGACTCAGTCCAAAGGCCACATCTGAGGACCTAGAAAGCCACATGTGGCCTCCAAGCTGCAGGTTCCCAACCTCTGGAACTAAAGCCCTTCTCTTTAGCCAGGGATTCTCTCTGATTTGTTGTTTCCTCAACCCTAAGAACTTTGTTCTTTCCTAGGGGGGACCTTCATGTATCTCTTATTAACCACTTAAATCGTATAACCGCAGAAGACATCAGCAAACTTAGACTAAATATGTCACAGAGACATCGAAAAGGGGAAAATGATTTGCCTGGTGTGTATGTGTGTGTGTGTGTGTGTGTGTGTGTGCGCATGATTCAGTCGTTTTTCAGTTGTATCCAACTCTTCGTGACCCCATTTGGGTTTTCTTGGCAAAAAAATACTTGGGCGGTTTGCCACTTCCTTCTCCAGCTCATTTTATAGATGAGGAAACTGAGGCAAACAGGGTTAAGTGACTTGGCCAGGGTCACACAGCTAGTGAATGTCTGAGGCTGGATTTGAACTCAGGTCCTCCTGACTCCAGATCCAGCACTCTATCCACTGCACCACCTTGAACCTAGGTCTAGGTTCAAATCCTGTATCTCATTTACTATCTATGTGACCTCAAGCAAGTCACTGAATTACCCCAGGCTTCAGTTTCCTCACCTGTAGCATGAAGGTCTTAAGGCTTTCTGAGGTCCATTTCAACCCTAGATCCAAAATCTTATGATCCTATTAATTCAGCCTAAAATCACATTGCTTCTTTGGCTACCATAGCACATTGTGGGTGAATATTGAGCTTTACAGTTGACTAAAACACTCGGTTCATTTTTCACATAAAATGCTATGTAACCTCATTTCCCTCTTCCTGTATTTGTGCAGTTGATGACGTGAACCCAAATGCAGAACGTTTTCTTTATCTGTATTAAATTCCTTTGTATTAGTTTCTGCCAATCTTTCCAGTTTGTCAAGATCTTTTGGGATACCCATTCTATTAGCTGATGTATCAAGTATCCCTCCAAGTTTTCTGTCATCTGCAAATTTAATGTAGCCTGTGGCCCAGAAGCAAAGCTCTGTATTTGCAGAGACCAAGTTCAGTCCTGGGGGCTTCTCTCAAATCTTATCCCTTTGGCTTATACCCTCACTCAGAGTTTCCCATACAAACACCAGAATTTGGATTATTTTCCTCCCACCCAGGATTTTTTTTTTTCTGAGAAAGATCTCTAGGTCACCACAGACAAGTGGTTGGGGATGTACAAAAGAAAGTCATATTCATAAATTACTGCGAGTAAAGATAAAAGATATTAATAAAATGCATTTAAAACAACCAAAAAGGGTTCCTAGTTCCCAAGTAGGCACTCAGGCTAACAATACCTTACATATGAGACATGCTTTACTTCACACAACAAAAAGCAAAAGATACGAACAATCATAAACAATCAAAATAACTCTCCTTCCTTCTCTGGTACATCTCACCTCCACCACCACTCCCCCAGGGATTGACACATTCTACAAACTTAGAATACTGCTCTGTGGTTCAGGCTCCCCCAAGAGGGGAAAGCACCTGGAGTTAATAGAACATCAGCCACCTTTCCCAAGACCTGAACAAGCTGGATAATTCACAGTCGTATTAGAGGGTAAGAACTTGTTTGCTCCTGTTCACTGTGACTGAGGCATTCTCTCTCTGCTGCCGCTGTCTTGGGGCTCCCTGGGGTGGTACCATGCATATAATTAGGTTCCCCCTCTACCACAATCCCAAATATGATTTCTATATGTAGCTCTTCTACTATATTTCCATCTCTCAGTGCTGGTCTCTCTCTCACATATACAGATCTGTGTGTTCTATCTTTTCAAAGACCAAATTGAATGGTGTGGCTCAAGTATCCTCCAGATATAACGACAACAATAATCGTAATAAAATAGCTAAGATTTATATAGCACCTACTATGTGCTAGGCACTGTGCCAAGTGCTTTACAAATATTATCTCATTTTATCCTCACAACAACCTTGGGAGGTAGGTGCTATTATCACTCCCATTTTACAGATAAAGAAACTGAAGCAGACAGAGCTGAAGTGATTTGCCCATAGTCATAAGGCCAGATTTTAATTTAGGTCTTCCTGACTCCAGAGAATCAATCATTTTTAATGTGGTGTCAATGGACCAACAGTATACAAGGCATGGAGGAGACATCATTAAAGTTCCAAATGTGAAGGGACATATGACAGCTTCAAAAACAAAGCAAATAGCTCGTTTTTTAACCTTGTCAAGTTGACTGCGCTCTTTTTGCATTCCACTAGAGATCTCCCTCCAAGTTGGCATAAAATGATTAATCAACTCTCTTTGGATCCTAAAGGTCAATCCATTATGAATTTGTATCACTGTTCTATGATTAAATTCATATCCCTCCAACTTATCCACAAATGTTTTCTGGCTCTCTGATGTCAAATGCCTTGAATGAAATTTATCTGTACTATGTCTAGAAAAGTCATTCCCAACCTGTGGGCTGAGGACCTCTGGAGAATCACACAATTATTGCAAGGAGTCCATGAATCCATATTTTCTCAAAGTATATTAGCAGTAGAATTACTGTTTTATGGGAGTCTTCCAAATTTGGGGACATTAAAAAAGGTCCTCATGATAAGAAAGATTAGGAAGGACTAGCTACAACATTCCTCTGGTGTTCCATTCTAATAACCCTGCCCAAAAAGGAAATGAGCTTAGTTGGACACGATTCATTGTTCTTAATGGTCTTAGTGAGATCTTCCCTTTCTAAGCATTCACAAAAGCCATTCTAGAATGTTTACCACAAATCAACCATAAGCAACAATCATTGTTTTTTCTACCAGACCTGTGATTTTATCAGCATAGGGAACCCCTAGAGAGAAGTTTCTCTACTGATGCAGGTCGGCACCGTTTCTGCAACGTATGGTCATAGAGAGTTGCCTAAGACACTGAGAGGTTGCATGACTTGTCCAGGGTCACACAGCAACTGTCAGCTATAGGACTGAAACCAGATCTTTCCGACTCTGAGACTTGCTTTCTGTCTTGCTTCTCTATCCTGATGCTGTAAATGAGAATGGAAATAAGAATATCTCACATTTTTATTGGGGCTTTAAAATTTTTAAAGCACTTTACATACATTATCTCATTTGTACCTCACAACCATCCTGTGACTTGGGTATTGCAGGGATTATTATCTCCACTTAGCAGATGTGGAACCTGAAGCTCTGAGTGGTTAAGTACAAGGATGCACATCTAATAAATAGTCAAAGTCAGGATTCAGACTCAGATCTCCCTGACTCCAGGCCCAGCATTCTATCCACAAAGGCACATAGCTTCTAGCTTGAAAAGACCACATTAACATATTTAGGCAGGGCCAACGCATATATTGTGAGCCAAACAGAAATTTTGCCAGCCAAGTAATTTCTAAAAATGCTAAATAAGTATATGCTTCTGGGTATACTTGAGTCTTTGTGGGTAGATTTTTAGTACATCTATTATTCAAATACTCCATGACCTATGAAGGGGAAAAGGTAGGGTTTTACTTTCTTTTGTTTTGTTTTTTCAGTTAACAAAGAGTGGAGAGATATTTTGTAAAATGTCTACTGAGGGATTTAAATTTAAATTTTAAAAAATTTTCCAAAAAATCTTACATACATGAACAGGGACAGGTAGGAAAAGCTATGTGATGTTTGCTCCATTTGCTACTGGGTATAGATACTCAGATATAAGGCACACAGGGCCCCTGGTTCTAAACTCAGTGACAAAGAATTAACTCCAAAATAACAATAAGCCCACTCATCCAAGGAGAGCCAAATATAAGACCATCTGCCCCTATGTGGTTCTTCCCAAAGGTGAACAAGTACTTTCCAACCAGTGTGCAAAACGTATCATACCTTTCTGTATAGATAATCGATGTATATATATACACATATATGTATAAATATATGTATATAAAATGCAGCTACAAACCCAGAGCTAAGTTCTAAGAAGCCAAATTGCAGCTCTGGAGTATTTTTGTTGGAACATCTCTACCCCTAAAATCTAATTTCTTGCAACTTTCCATATAGTATCCAGTGTTGTATTATTTATAAGAAAATAATATTCTCCCCTCCCTTGTGTTTCCTGACTGCAGAAACCACTGCAGCGATGAAGCAATAGAACAATTTTGGTAATGTTTCCATAGCTACCTTGCTTCTAAGTGTGGTTTATTCTGTTTTAAAGTCAACTGACCTACTCACATCATCAAATGAAGTATTTTCAATCTAATCCCTCCTCTCTACCTATTATTGTCTAGTGTTCTTGTGATGCCTATATTTAAAGAAGACTTGGATGCATAAATACATGGCAAGCAGGCATTTCAGTTAGATAGAAGAGGATGATGAATATATTCATTCTTTTTTCTTCTCCTTTCCAATGTGTGTATGTTCTGTTCTGCCCTTGCGATATCGGGGATACTTTCCATGAGTCGGGGAAGCAAAAGCTTTTAAAGTACGCTGGTGCTATCTAGTGGCCACTCAAGGTTTTGCTGTTCGTCCCAGAAAATCCATTCAGCTAACAGGTGAAGGAAGGCTTAGTTCAAAATTGCATTGCTAATTCCATGGGTGTCCTTGGGTTAAAACTTTTCTTTCACTAAAGTCACCATACATCCTAATCTAGGGATTCTTAACCTTTTTTGTGCTGTTGGCCCCTTGGGCTGTCTGATGAAGTCTATGGATCCATTCTCAGAATAATGTTTTTAAACGTATAAAATACATAGGGTTACAAAGAAAACTTTGTATTTTTACAAACTATATACATGAATATATTCATATTTATAAGATTATACTGAAATACTGTTATCAAAATAATTTCCAAAAACCAGTTTGCACAATCCAGGTTAAGAACCCCTGGCCCAGAAAGAAAGAGCACCTATACTGAATGAAGGGTCTCTGAGAGCAAAGGATATTAGTTTCCATCATCAATTGCTGTCACCGAGAGACACTATTTCAAGTATTGGAATTCATATGATTATTGGATCATAGATTTAGATCTGGGGGGGAGTTGGAAATTAGCTAGTATAACCCTCTGATTTTAAAGATGAGACAACTGGAGTCTGGGAAGTGTCAGTGATATGCCCAAGGTGACTGAGTTAATAAATAATAAAGGTTCAAATTCAAGCCCCCTAACTACCAATACAGGGCTATAGTGGTCAATTCTGGTCAGAAGTATGAATATTAAAGCTCTCTCACCTGGAAAATATTTGACAGAAAAATTAATAAAGATACTTCATGATAAGAGCCAAACCAGAGGAAGTAAATAAGGCTTCACCCATCCACACTGTAAAGAATCTTTTTGTGTGTTGACATAGTAAACAAAAAAGGGAGAAGGAAATACATCATAGTGTGTTGTTATCTTTATAGCTGTAAATATTATACCCTAAAAACAAATACATCAGAGTTATTGTCCAAATACTGGTACCTATTATATGCAAAAGATTTCCAAAATGATGCTGAACTTCCCACATGACAAGAAATAGCTGCTAAGCTAGAGTTCCTCTCCTGTTTTTACAGATACTGGTAGGAAAGAACTAGATCCAAAATGCTTGGTTGTCCCAGAGTTAGATTTTAGGGAACCTTTCTTAATGAAACCCAATGCCACTTTGCCTTTTCTTGACTGCTATATCACACTGTTGACTCCTACTGAGCTTGTAGTCCACTAAACCCTTCAGGTCTTTTAAACTTTTCTAATCCTGCCTCATCTATCTTGTATTTATGAGGTTGATTTATTTTTTAACTTAAGTGCAAGACTTCACATTCCCTATTAAATTTCCTCTTAATAGAGTTAGCACAGCATTCCAGCACGTCAAAATCTTGGATCCTGAATCTGTTATCCAGGGTTACATTTAATAGTATGAAAGAAATTCAGAAGGAACTTGGCCAGGCTAAAGTCTATCATGATAAAGAATGAATGACACAGAAGCTACCACCTTTCTTTTCTAAGTGGTTATTGTCACAAGGCTCCTTAATGTTTTGGGAACTGCTTTAGAACTCCATATTCTAAGAAAAAAAATCCTGACTGACACTCACTTGTTGTCCAGTTGTTTTTCAGTTGTATCCAACTCTATTTGGGCTTTTCTTAGCAAACATACTAGAGTGGTTTGCCTTTTCCTTTTCTATCTTATTTTACAGATGAGGGAACTAAGGCAAACAGGACTAAGTGACTTGCCCAGGGTCACACAGCTAATAAGTGTCTGAGGCCAGATTTGAACTCAAGAAAATGCCCGACTCCAGGACTGGCATTCTGTGCGCTATGGTGCCACCTAGTTGTCATTGCTTATTGTTATTTTTAAATTACCAAATTTTCATTACCAATTACCAAAATTTCATTGCTTTACATTGTCCTAATTACTATGAGGACTTATGATAACTCACTTAGAAAGGTTTTTAAAGTTCGTGAGAAGTTGCTTGGGATATTGGATTCATGGCCCTTGAAACCTTGAAGATCTGGATTCAAGTCCTGCTTCTGACATATATTGGCTATATGACCTTGAGCAAGTCATTTAACTTCTCACTGCTCTAGGCAGTTCTTTACGTTGCAGGGAAGATTTCAAACTGCATGGGTAGAAGGGGTTTCCTCACAAGGGAATTCCCTATTCCAATTAAATTTCAGATCCAGCCCAAGTCCCTATTCCTTTAAGGTTTACAAAGTACTTTCCTTACTATAATCATCTGAGGTAGATAGTGAAATTTTTATTATCATCATTTTACAGATGCTAAAATTAAAGTTTATAGATGCTCTACAAACTGTGTGATTCTCAGTACCCTCTACTCCCTATTCTACCATTCTGCCACCATCACTGCAGAAATGGAAGGAAGACAGGTAGAACTAAGGCCACTTTTAATTTTTTGTTTATTACATGGATTATTTTGCCATAGACAAAAATTTTTTTCATTGAGTGGACAGTCTCTTGGGGATGAGCCTCCCTGTATTCAGCTAGTCCTTGGAAAATAGACTTGGCCTGTTTCTGAGTCCATCCTCGAAGCCTTCAGAAGATGCTAAAGCATATGCTCTGTTGGCATAGGAGAATCCAAGGTCACCTTTATACCGCTATGCATCATTAGACAATCATGATGATGACGATGGCGACGACTAGCGTTTATATAACACTTTAAAGTTTACAAAGTGTTTTACAGACATTATCTCATTTGATTTTCAAGACAAAACTGTAAGGTAGGTACTGGTATTATACCTTTTTTACAGATGAAGATACTAAGGCTGAGAGAGGCTAAGTCACTTGCATCGCATGCATCTCAGTGAATAGAGCATATGCCCTGGAATCAGGAGACTCTGAGTTAAAAATCCAGCCTCAGATACTTATTAGCTGTTGTGACCCTGGGCAAGTTACTTAACACTGATGGCCTCCCCCACCCCAAAAAAAAGGTATGCCTTCCAGGAATAAGAAAACGTATTGTTCCCACAGTATTCTGCCCTAGTTGGACCACATCTGGAATATTGTCTTCAATTTTAGTGCCACATTTTAGGAAGGCCTTTTAAAAGTCTTTTATACCTTTAGATACTTAAAAGCAGAACTCATGTTTTCCACATCTTTCACAGTTCTTTTCATCAGTCTTCATATGGCATATACTTGGGGCTCTTTACCCTTCTGGGTGTCTTTACTAGACTCTTTTCAGTTTGAAAATATGATATATCCTTGAAGTCACAAACACATTACAGGTAACTTGTCCTAGTCAATAGAGAACTAGTCCTGAAGTCAAGAAGGCCTGGATTAAAGTCCTGCCTCTGACAAGTACTGACTACGTGGCCTTGGCCAAGTCCCCTAACTTCTCAGCAACTCTCTAAAACCAGAGGTTGCTGAGAATCCTGAGAAGGCAAGGGACTAGCCCAAGGTCGCATGTTCAGAATGTATCGGTCAGCAAGACTTTGGATCAGAAGGGGCTAATCAGTATCAACAGAGGGAGATTCTTCACCTAGGGGTTCCCTCTCCCAATGAAATCACAGATCCAGTTCCTATCCCTATCTCACAATTATGCAGTCTTTGATTAGATTGAAAGATGAAAGAATAATGAAGAAATGAGATCATATTGAACTGTTATGCATCTGATTGATTTTATGAACTCATCAATCATAGGAAGAAACCCATTTGAATAAATGACATAACATCCAAATATGGTATTTAATGCTTCTGTGGTAACTGTGATGTGGTTGAGATGACCCTAAGTTTGAAAAAAGATCTGCTTTCAAGTGCTAGCTCTATCACTTACTAGCCATGTTGCCTTGGTCAAATCAATTAATGTCTTAGAGACTCTGTTTCCTTATCTGTAGGATAAGAATAATAAATGAAATGGGTTGCCATGGAGATTGTGAGTTGAGCCTCTGTTATTTAC
Source organism: Trichosurus vulpecula (assembly GCF_011100635.1). Taxonomy (NCBI): domain Eukaryota; kingdom Metazoa; phylum Chordata; class Mammalia; order Diprotodontia; family Phalangeridae; genus Trichosurus; species Trichosurus vulpecula. The sequence goes on along the minus strand of NC_050574.1, from coordinate 324,215,603 downwards.
CTCCTTCCATTATTTATTTCCTACTCTTAGTTTAGGCAGCTAAGTGACTCAGTGGATAGAGTGCTGGGCCCTAGAGTTGGCAATCTCTGAGTTCAAATACAGCCTCATATATTCACTTAGCTGTGTGACCCCAGTCAAGTCATTTCACCTCTGTTTGCCTAACACACTGGAAAAGGAAACGGCAAACCACTCCAGTATCTTTGCTAAGAAAACCCAACAGACATAAGGTCTATGGGGTCATGAAAAGTTGGATATGTCTGAACAACAACAAACTCTTAGTTTGAAAGGAAAGTCAAGTCCTGCTGAAATGGAAAAACTGGGAAAGAATGATAGAAGGCAGAACAGGAAAATAACCTAGGCCAGATTTTCATCATCACAATGGTAGATATGACAGTCACCAATAGATACCTATTGTATCTATTATGCATCAAATAGTTGTTGTGAGGTTAGTCTATAATGTATCAAAAGGTTGTTGTGAGGACTAAATGAGATAAAGTATTATCACTTCCTTCCCTTTCTTCCTTGTTTCTCTTTCCTCCCTCCCTTCTCTCCTCTTCCCTTCTCTCTCCATTTACCTCTTCCTTCATCATTCCTCTGCATCTCCCTCCATTTCTCTCCCTACCTTTCTCCATTCCAGCTCTTTCCTTTCATTTTTCCTGCCTTCCCTCTGGCCCCCTCAACTGTCTCTGCCTAGAGCCCCCCCATCCTCTCTTCTTGCTTTTGGTGTCCTATTGTTGACTCTGTTCAGATCCAAAACTACAATATCATTCAGACAGAGAAAGAGGAGCATCACAAAGATACTAGTTTCAGCAAGTTGTCCTGCTTCTGGCTGAAGGGAGAAGATGACAGAATCAATAAAAATCTGAGTACTGAAATGTTTTTTAAAGAAATGAATGCGGTTTTATTAAATTCAAGTATATAAAATGATACTGCTGATGGGAATATACGTGTCAGATAATATTTTAAGAGCTTTAAAAATAGATAAGAATAATTCATAATTAACATTCAATGTTTGACTGCAAAAGCCACTGTTAAAGGCCTTTTCTCATAAATAGGCTAATATTTCACTTGATTAGACTATCAATTTGACTTAAAATTTTTTTCCCATAAATACTGGTAAAATCTCATTACAAGGGTTCTGTATATATGTTTTGTATATGTCTCTCATCTCCCATATTGAACTACATTCTTTAAGATGACAAAAACATGTCTCTTTTTTTGTCTACAACATTTAGCACAGTGTTTTGTGTATAAGCAAATGCTCAATACAAATTTGTTGAATTAAATGAATGAATGAACATATAACAAGGCTATTTCCATGACTCTGAAAAAAGGTCTCTAGAAGGAATATCTCAGGAAGAAGAGGAAAACATATATAGCTGAACTCTGGATTCTCCATGAAAATTTTGAGTGGAAAGTTACTAAGGCAGAGAGACTGAGTTATGGCTAAATGGATGAATAACTCTATACCTTTGGAATCTTGACCATCTGAACTACTTTTTTGCTGATTACTCGTAGGGTGGCTCACAGTTTGGGTGTTTTGTTACATGCCACATTTGCATATGAAAGACAGGAATTTAGAACAGAGTATTTGAGGAGGAATGTGTTACAGGCTTGCCATGGCTCCAGCTATCCTTTTTATTCTTTCTTTCTCTCATCTGCTCATTTGCATGGCAGACCCAAAAAATCTTGGCTGGCTAAACAAAGCTATGGTACTTCCAAGTCACAGAGTCACACAGACCTTTTACAGTTTATTGGAACATAGTCTCTCCAAATTACTCTGAGTGGAATGCAGACTGACAATTAAAAGTTGACTGAAATCAGAAAGGACTTTCTTACCCTAAGTCAGATAGAAGCTTGGAACAATGTGGACAAAATTCTGCTAACAGCAGGAAGAAGATTCAAAAGACAGACTAAATGCCTGAAAATTCATTAGCTAAAAGAATAGTTTGTCCTCCACAAAGTGCTTAAGATTTGGGACAAAGACTGGAACCTGACTAACTTTTTCTCATTATGGAAAGAAAAGTCACTTTCCTGTTGTCCAATAATTAGGTGGGTGAAGATTTGCCTCTCACTAAAAGGGTGGGAGGTTAGCCTCTGAGGAATAAAGAGAGAGAGAAGGGGGTGGTGGTGAAGAGACAGAGAGAGACAGAGACAGAGTAAGATAGTGACAGAAAGAAAGAAATGGCAGAGCCAGACTTCCAGTGAAGATAGTGTAGAAAGTCATCAATGAGCACAGGTCTCCCATAAACACCACACCAAAGACCTAAAAAAGGTACCAAATGGAACAATGTTCCAGTGTAAGGCTACACATGCAGATTACCAGCAACCAGCCGGCTGGTAGTCAGAAAATGGACATGCTCAGGGTGGCAGAAGCCAGCGTGAACTCCTATAAACGGGGACTGAAGCTAATGAGATCCTTGCTGTGGTTTGCTGAAATGAAGCACAAACCTAGCCACCCCAAAGGTCATTAGACAAGGGGACAGAGCTGAACAGTATATACTTCTATCACTTGAAGCCATAGCTGGAAACCGGGCCAAGAAAGCTACACCCAGGGTTTCCTCCAGGAGCTCTGAAGCTCCTGTCTCAGAGCTATAGCAGGAGATAGGGCTATCCACTTCAGTGCTCAGGTGGGGCCTTTTAGGAGGTCTAAAATCAGTATGATTTCTGGCATCCACTGGCATCCACATGATATAATAGCAATTTAGATGTGAAGATCTTTCCCACCCATTAATAAGCCATGTGACCTGCTTATGTCACAGGAAGCCTAAGTCACATGTAGTGGGAGGAGCTTGCTGAGAAGAAAAGGAAATTGTGTCACAGAAAATGCTGAGAGAGCAGTTATGGCAGTTATGACAGAGCTGAAGGAAAGAGAGCCAACCTGTGATAGCTGTACTGTAAGTTTTGATTGTTTTGTGGGAAGGCCCCAGCATGGGGTGGAAAGGTTTGGGATGGCAAGGCTCCGTGCTATGATATTATGTATCAAATTCTTTGCTACTGTGATGGAATGGGCAGATGGCTTATGTGATATGGTCCTCTGGTGTCTGAATAAATGGTTTACTTCTTCTACCTTCTACATGGAGAGTCTCACGTATTTTGCGATACAGAACCACATAAGCATTTTGACAATTACCATCTACATTGTTTTTATTCCTTGATGATATACACGGTCACAGCAGCAGACTAGGAAAGGCCTCTTGTAGAGTGTGGGATTTGAGCTGAATCAAGAAGAAACAAGGGAAGCTTAGAAGTCAGAAGAAAGGAGGTAGAACATTCCAGGCATGGGGAACAACACTCCAGGCATGGAGGCAGAAGATGAGGCATCCTGTATGACGAATAGCAGGTAGGCTAGAGCAGCTCGATCATAGAGTATATGGTGAAGAGTAAAGTGTAAACAGACTAGAAAGATAAGAAAGGACCGGGTTGTTAAGGGCTTTAAATGCCAAAGAGAAGCCTTTATATTTGATCCTGAAGTAAAATTTGAGAAAAGTGGAACTAGAAATGCGTTGACACCAAGGCAAATTGAGAAAAATAATTTAATGGCAGAAAAGGGTCAAGGAGAATTGAGAAATATTCTGTAGTTGATAGAATAAACTAAGAATCCTTGTAAATTGTGGAAAGTTCATTATTTCAAACTGTTATTGTAACTATCTTCCCCATCAATTATATATTCTTCTGTTTGGCTTTATACTTAAAGAGGGCTCAGAGTAGCGGGGTGAGGGAAAAAAGTTGCTGATGATTTGGGGACCTCAGTAATCAGGGAAAACTAGTGACGGTATGGGACCTGGGGGTGGGGTGCTATTGCGAAAAACATGGGACTATGTGGGGCATTCCAAAGTACCATACCTCCATCTAAATATTTGAAGATTGCTATTACATCCCAACCAAATCTCTCTTCTCCAGGCTAAAAAGCCTGCTTCTTTCAACCATTCCTCATATGAAATGATTTCCAGAATCCTCACTGTCCTAGACAAAAACTAATTCATGGATATCCATCCTAAAAGGTCATGCCAAGAACTAAATACTAATATTCTATATGTGGTCTAGCCAACAAAGGGCACAATGAAATTATAGCCCTCCTTGAATTGGTCACTATATTTCTGTAATGAAGCTTAAATTTGTATTATTTTTAGTCATTTATGCTAAGCTTATATGCTGAGCCAGATAAAATTCCCAGGGTTTTTTCTTATATGAACTGCTGCCAAACCAAATATCTTCCATTCTTATGCAGTTTTTTTTAACCTAAATGGAGAATTTAACATTTATCCCTACTAAATTCAGTCTTGTTGGTTTCAGCTTATTCTCCAAGTCTGTCAAAATCATTTTGAATCTTAATCATCTGATATATGTTTTATCACTCTGTTTTATGCCCTTCAAATTTGAAATGCATTCCTTCTATATCTTCATATAAACTGTTAACAAAAGTGTTGACAAGGAGAGATCCAAGGCCTTTCAACATGCCACAAAAGAGATCCCTTCATATTGAAATGATCCATCAATGCTCTTTGGGTGTGGTTGTTTAACCAGTGCAGACTCTATCTAAATGTACTGCTGTTCAGATCATATTTCTCCATATTATTCACAAGGGTATCATGTTGGACTTTATCAAACACTTTCCTGAAATCAAAATGCATTCCCCTGATCACTCTCATAACTCTGTCAAAAATGAAAATGAGGTTAGTATGGCACAACTTCTTCTTAGTGAATCTATATTGGTTCCTTTTGGTCACTACTTCCCTTCCTGAATGCTCACAAATCATCCATTTAATAATTCTTTTGAAAATTTTGCTGGATTTCAACATCAAATTTATCTACCCATACATTGTTCTGCTTTTTAAAAATCAAGACATTTGTTCTCCGTTCTTTTGACACCTCTCCTATCTTCCATGACTTTTTAAAGATTACTGAGAGTGGGTTTTTTTTATCATACCTGCAAATTCTTTCAGTATAAGGAGATTAGTTCATCTTGATCTAGAGACTTGAATTCATTAAGAATATTTAACTGTTCTCTTGCTAGCTCCTCACCTGTCTTGAAAATTTGCTATTTATTATTTCTGTTTTGTTCTTTCCAATGTTAAGATAATCCTTTCTTGTGAAAAATTGTTGTTCAGTCATTTTAATCATGTCTGAATCTTCATGACCCCCATTTGGGGTTTCTTGCAGAGATATTGAAGTGACTTGCCATTTCCTTCTCCAGTTCATTTTGTAGATGAGGAAACTGAGGCAAATAAGGTTAATGACTTACCCAGGGTCACACAACTAGTAAGTGGCAGAGGCCAGATTTGAACTCACATCTTCCTGACTCCAGACCTGGCACTCTATCTACTGCACCACCTAACAGCTTCTTGTGAAAAATACACAAGCAATATAGGACACAAATAATTGTGCATTCTCTCTGGCATTTTTCAACATTATAACATCTTCCCTAAGTAATTCAGTTTGCCCCCACTCTGTCCTTCTTGTTAATTTCCCATTCCTTCCTGTTCTCTTTGGCATTTTTCACAAGCTTAATTCATTTGGGGCTTAACCTTCTTGAGACTATTCTTATAGTCCTCTGCTACAATTTCATATTTGTCCTTGGTCATGTACCCTTCCTTCTGCCTTCTGAATTTATACATATATGTATATCTGTATATATGTAAATATTTATTTGTATGTATACATATATGGGCTTATGTAACTACAGATAGATACATAGACATCAGAGTTTATCAGAGATTTCCCATATAGCCTCATTTGTTTCTTTGGATGCCACTTGTTTTCCTTTGAATTGGGATTATTCACGATTATATACCTAGTACTTCATTTTTTTAGAGCTACCTACCTTTATTGAGCCATTAATCCCATAATTCCACATTTGGGATCTCTAAACATGGTCACAACTATCCTTTCTCCAGCTTTAAAAAAACGTACTTTCCTAAACTCTAAGGTAGAATTTAGCAACAAAGGACCATGTTAATGGACCTGGATCACTATCAGCCCTGCTCTGAGAAGTCTGGCAGCCTTTGGGTGACATCAATAGAGCTAAAAGGCAATCCCTATATGCAACAAGAGGGGCCTCTAGGTCCTGGCTAATGATGACCCCAGCTCTAAGTTAGGTGCTAGGAGAAAAGAGGGTGCCTGCCCCAGCCAGACATTATAAAATGGAGACTGTCTAGAAGTTACTACCACATGCTAGGCTTGCCAGTTACTCTACTCCAGATCAAAGACCAAAAGCCCTCCACCTGCATGTTGGGCCAAAATAGAGAGATAAGGATATTCATCAGTCACCTCTCATGGAAAAATTGGAGAAATTAGTAATTATACAAAACCCCTAATACAGTTTAAAAATATTAGAGGTTAAGAGAACTCCAAGATAAAACTTCAGAAAAAGGGGTTAATTCAGCAATAATTATGTATGTAACACCAGAAATAAAAAGAATGAATTGATCACAAGGAGTCCAAGAGTGATCAAAGTTCTATTAAAAGAAATGAAAGAAGAGATAAGGAGTTAAATTAGAATTTTTGAGAAAAAATTTTTGGAAAACAATAAACACATTAGAAGAGAAGATGGAAAACTTGACAAAGTAGTAAGCACCATAAAAATGAATGGAGGAAACAGAACTCAAATATTTAATTATACAATAAGACATTAGAACAAAGCCAAAAGACAAAAATAATTGGAAAAATGTATGATGTATACTATTTTTTTTAAAAAAACTGACCTAAATAAGAGGCCAAATCAAGATATTTTAATAATCACTAGGATCCCAGAAAAGTATGAGGAAGGACAGGAGGGAAAGAGAGGAGAGAGAAAGAAATGAAAAGATAGGAATGGAAAGGAGAAGAGTGGAGATGAGAAGAGAGAGAATACCCTAATGATGTAATGGGGATGAGGAGGAAGACTTACTACTTTCAGTAACTGGAGCACCACAAAAGTATTATATAAAAACCTTCTGGGGTGAAGAGGAGGATGCCTTCATCCTGAGAATGACTGAGAATGTCATGAACTTCACTCTTATCTGAGCCACACAAGGGAAATTTCAGGGAAACAAAGGAGATCGGTGTAGAAGTACAGTAAACTGTGATGTTCTGAGACAGAAAAAAGAAGACAGGGGTTCAAAGAAAAGGTACAGTTAGAGAGGTGAGAGTCACAAATAAAACAAAACTCAATTAGAGAAAGCTGATCATGAAAGGTAGAAAGAAAAGAGAGAGGGAGAAAGAGACAAGGGGAAGTAAGGGAGAGAGAGAATGACAGAAGGCAAAACCCAATCATATAGCTCTGGGAAGTAAGGGCAAAAGGGAGAGGATAAGAATAGGAAGAGATAACTGGTGTTAATGACATTTTCTTCCCCACCTTTATTTTTCCTTGTGAAGAGTAGGGGAAGCAAAGAGGAAAAAAAAATATGATATTACAGAGGGTAAAACAAATCTAGCAATCATAACCACAAATGAGAAAAAGATTAATTCTACCACAAAAAAAGAGAAAGATGGTAGAATGGATCTGACAAGAGAACCCAACAATTTGTTGTTTACCAAAAAACATAAAAATTCATACAAAGTTAAAATAAAGGATTACAAAACAGGATTTTATTATCTCTCAGCTGAAGTCCCAAAAGTAGGGATGGTAATCATGATAGCAAACCAAGTAACATAAAAAATAGAAATAGTTAAGAGAGATGTTGTTCAGTCGTTAGTATTTTTTCAGTCACATCCAACCATTCGTGATCCCTTTTTGGGGGTTTTCTTGGCAAATATACTGGAACGGTTTGCCATTTCCTTCTCCAGTTCATTTTACAAATGAGGAAACTAAAGCAAACAGGGTTAAGTGACTTGTCCAGAGTCGCACAGCTTGTAAGTGTCTGAAGCTGGATTCGAACTCATGAAGATGAGTCTTCCTAGCCTTCCAGGTCAATGATCTATCCACTGAACCACCTAGCTGCAATTAAATGTGATACACGGTGAAATTACATTATTTTTAAAGGCCTTACTAATAATGAAAAAATATCAATATTAAACATATAGGCACTGGGGGCATAGCACGCAAGTACCTAAGAGAAAAACTAATAAACTACAAAATGAACTAGATGAAAAAAAAAATAATCATTATCAGTGTCAACATGTCCCTGTCAGACTTAGACAAATCTAACAAAAATAAACAAGAAAGAAGTTAAGGATCTGAACAGACTATTAGAAAAGTCATATTAAATAAATCTTTTATGATTACTAAATGAGGGTCATAAAGAATATACATCTTTTTCAACTTTGCATGGTTCTTTGAATCAGTCAGGAAATCAGTCAACAAGCACTCATTCCTTTATAAAATATGATCATATGCTAGGGCATCAAGAACTCACAAATGTATGCAAAAAGGAAGAAATAAAAAATATTAGGTCAAAGAACAAATATGAACTATGAATCTTATCAAAAAAAATTATAATGAGACAACATACTGAAACTTATGGGATGTAGCCAAGGCAGTCCTTAAGGAAAATTTTCTATTATCTATATAGTTAGACATATAAAATATAGAAAGAAGGGATCAATTAATTGAGCACACAGTTTAAAAATGAAAGATAAATCAACCCCCAAATAAGCATGAAAATAGAAACATTAAAATTTTTAAGAGATGAACAAAAATGAAAAGAAAAACTATTAAGATAAAACATGTTTTATTGAAAATACGAACAAAATAGGCAAATTGTTAGCAAATTTTACTTTTTTAAAAACTGTATTTTAAAGAAAAAAATCAAATTGAGAAAGAAAAACCAAATTGTAGAAATCAAAAATGAAAAGTAAGAAGACATGGCAAAGAAAGAGAAAGTCAAGGAAATTGTCAGAAACTATTATAAATAATTATATGCTTATAAAATTGAATACTTAAAATTAATGGATAGTATGAAAATGTAAAATAACCAGATTAACAGAACAAGAAATAAAAAGCCCAAACACTCTCATCTTAGAACTGAATGAATGAAAGAGAATTTATTATTTCCTTTGCTTCTAGGAGATACAAATTCAAAAATGAAATAATCCCTGCCCTCGAAGGAACTGATATTCTAATGGAGCAGAGGAATGGAAACAAAAATACAGCAGTAATGTCCAAAAAAGGAAGAAGTCAGCGATAGTAAATGAAACTATAATTCACCCTTTCCGAAAGTGCTGGTTTTATTTAATTGTGATTCCCAAAGCAAAAGATAGAAAGCAGGGGATTATAGAAGAGAAGTGTATGGACAGTGGTATAGTAGTGTGATGATGTGGTTTAGTGGCTGTGGCCCACAAACATAGTGAGCTCTCATTCATAGTCCTGGCCCCAGAGTGAGTGCTGGAGGTCTTCTTGGGCGGATACAGTGACAAAAGCGTTACTCAGAGTGCCATGGCTGAAAGAAGCAGAAATTGAGCAAGCCATGAATGAATCCCTAAAGAAACAAATTTGGACCCAAGTGGGCTTTCATGCAAATTCTATCAAAAGTTTAAAGAACCGTTAGTGCCTATATTAAATAAATTGTTAGCAATAGAGATAGATGGCACCTTACTAAATTACTTCAATTTAAAAAAAAATATGGTACTGATACTAAAACCGGGAAGATATATTGCAGAGAAAGAAAAGCATTATTAATTAATATGAATGTAAAAATATTTAGTAAAATGCTGGAGAAGAGGTTATAATAATTTTTCAGGTTGCATTTATACTAGAAAATGTGAGAATGATTTAACATTGAGAAAACTATTTTTAAAACAGATTTTATTAGTAACGAAACAATATATAGTGCTCACTTGGGTTACCACCCCAATTTGGCATTTATAGGTTAAGTTCCCAGGTGGCAATTACCACCCCAGATTGGATGTATTCTATGTGCCCACACTCCTAAAAATATAGCTCACAAGCCCACACCAGTGTGATCATATTTAATAGCCAATCAGAGGGCCCATTTAACTCAAATCAAAGTTATTTCCTGAGATGGCATTGTAAGAACAAAAATAATAAAATACTCCCACCCATAAATCTGGGACATACTGTCTCACAAATACCTCACATTAGTTAGATAAGTGAGTATACCCACAGAATACATTGTTAGAGAGGTATATATGTGGCAAGGGTAACTCATGCCTCTGGTGCTCCAGGACCCTGGTGTGCTTTCTCTTCTCAGGGTCACATGATAGCAGACTTAGTGTTGGTAGGGACCTTAAAGGTTATTGAGTCAACCTCCTCTTTTGACAGATGAGGAAACAAAGGCTCAAATAGACTAAGTACTTTACCCAGAGTTATATGGCCAATAAGTGTCTTTGGCAAGTTTTGAAATCTGGTCTTCCTGGTGAACGAGGGAGAGTAAAAGAGAGAAATCTCCACCATCAGAAGTTAAGAGAAACGTACTCACAAGAACTGGTTTCGTCTTCCACAGCTGGCTATCTTCTCTGCTGCCAAGGGCATAACTCATCATAGTAACTTATTTCAACTAACTTCTAGAGCTGAAAAGCTTGTTTTTCAAACAGCAGTAGGAGCATGGCCAGTCTTCCACCAGCCAACAGCTAGCTCTCCTCCAATTCCAACAAGTTGGACTAGAAGAATTTCTTCACTTCTCATAAAGGAGTAACAAAGAGGAAATCACTTCTTCACAGTTTAAGACCATAACACCACATAGTCAGTACACGTCCATTATTTTCTGTGATTAGATCAATTGGAACAGGGGAAATTCAATAGATCAAAGGCATCTTAACCAAGTCTCTGTGCCTCCCCTCCTACACTTGCCCCAATACAAAAGAAAAGAAAAAATAAAACAAAACAAGATTTTATCAATAAATGAAAAAAACTAATATTCTTTTCTGTTGAAATACTAAGAAGCATAAGCAGAAACTGATCTTTGCATAATACGATTAACAGTTTCTATCTAAAATAAAGAACTAAGATTATTTTGAATGGGAAAAGACTACTGTTGAAGTCTGATCAAAGGTAAAAAAAAAAAGTTACCCTAAAGTAAAACAACAATATTCATTAATACCACTATTACTTGACATAATTTTTGAAATGCTGATAAAATGAAATACGTATAGGTAAAGAAAAGGTAAATTATTTCTACTTGCATAAAAGTACGATAGCTTACTCCAAAAATCCCAAAGATGCAATGAAAAATGCATAAAATATCTGCGAGTTAACCTAACAAGACAAACTCAGGATTTAAATGTCTATAACTACAAAACACTCTTTACAAAAATAAAGGAAAATTAAATAATTGGAAAGATATTTATTGTTTATGGTCAGGCTCTGTCAATATAATAAAAGTGAAGACAGTACCTAAATTAATTTACAGATACATTAAACTTAAAAGAAATTATGTTATAGAGTTAGATAAAATAATAACAAAATTCATCTGAAGGAACAAAGCATTACAAATCTCAAGGGAAATAATTTCTTAAAAGTAGTAATGAAGGAGGCCTATTTTTATCAGATCTCAAACTATGTTATAAAGCAATAATCAGAATCAGCAAATGCTTACAAACAGAGCTTGATTTATTGTTTTGATCATTGTCTAGACTTAAGAAAGTGATAGAGAAACTGTTAATTCAGATTAAACTTAAAAGCCTGTCTTGTATGCATTTTTTGTTCAGAGTAGGTTGTTAAACATTTACTAGCATGCCCCTGTTGGTGAAGAAAAGTTAAAGGAAAATTTGAAAAGACCTGTTTAAGTTAATGCAAAGCTATAGAACCAGGAGAACAATTTACACAATCACCATAAAGAAAAAAAAATATTTAAAGACATCAGAATTCTGATCAATGCAGTAACTAATTTTGACTTCAGAAGATTGACAGTAAAGCATGCCTCCCTCCTCTCAGCAAAGAGACACTGGACTATAGGCATTAAATGAGGCATATGTTTTCAGACCCTGCAAATGCGCTTTTTTATTTTGTTTAACCAGACTTCTTTTTTTATGGGGGGGAGGCGGGGAACTATTGAGGAGGCTAGTCTTTGGGAAGGGACAGTAATATAAAGGAAAACTGATCATCAATAAAATACTTATTTAAAAAATATTAAAGTCTCAGATACATATTTAACTATATTCATTATTTCCTTCCTTCTTTATGAGCTCCAAAGTGACCTGGTCACTTTCTCATGAGGTTCTACATCTCCAAAAAAGGTTTTGCTTATTGGTCAAAAATAAATCCAGAATAATAATGCCTTCCCTGTTTTCCTAAGTCTTCTGGGAGATTAGTTTTTTGAGCAAAGCAAGTCAACTGCTATTAGTAGAATTTTACTTTCAACACAGATAATTATGAAGTTATGGCACTGCTTCTTTGAGACTTAAGTCAGGAACTCTCTTGGACCACTGGAGCTACAGAACATGTGTGTAGTGCCCATGGCCCTTGGGTCCAGACAATCATTAACAGTGTCCGAACCAAACTCTTCTGCAGCCTCCCTTAAGGACCCAGGTCTGTTCCTAACTCTGTTGTGCTCACAGAATCTCCCCAGAAAAAATAAAAAGTCAAATGAGTGAGTATTCAATTAAAGCTTTCATTTTAAACAAAGCACTCCCTTTATACAATCGTGTGTGTGTGTGTGTGTGTGTGTGTGTGAATTCCACAAGAACTCAAGCCCACAAATTTATCTGGGACTTAGCTTCTGGAAGACACTAAGGAGCATGGCCATATTCTCTATAGGAAGAGACAATCAAAAGTTCCAAACAAAAGCTCACCACCCTATGGACCGCAAAAGCGAGTAAAGCTCCAGCCTGTCTTCTTCAGTCCCCTTTAGGGTTCTTCAAGCTTCAAGTCTTCTCCAAGCTTCCAACCACTCTGGCTGTTTCTGGTTTCCAGCTTTCAGAGGGAAGATGAAAAAGGCCAACCCCATTTCAGGTCTCTGAAGGAAAAGATTCTGGGAACATGAGAGAATCCAGTGTCTCCATCATGTCCCTGTCTCTAATGTGCTATACTGGAGACATCAGCAGGAAATTTCCTCTTGGGTGAGATCTAGGACCCTCTCTCAGTTAAGCTGAGTTATTTCACTCCCAACAGGAGAGTTCCTTCATTCTGTGTTGTCTGGTATGTATTCTCTTATGAATATCTTCTCTGATTTCTGTTTTACTTTATTTGGTTAAATGGGCTTCTTTGCTATTTGATATGTGTGTTCATTGTGATATTGAATGGGAAAGGGTTCAAGCCTTGGATATAAAGTTTGGGGTCTTCCTTCTTCCCCTCAATAATGACAAAGCAATCACAAGTTAGATGTTACCTGATCATATCTCCCTAGATGAACAGTAATTAATACAGCAGATAGATAAACTTCCAGCCTGGTTTTCCTTCTAAGAAGAGCAGAATGGTGGCCTCCAGCCCCAACCTACTACTTCCCCTCAGGACGGAAATGAAAATCTCCCTGGGAGAAGGGTGGGAGGAAGAGAGATTAGAGATGTCTATTTTGCCTCCCTTCAATACACACAATGATAGTCCCTACCACATGTGGTGTTTCCTTACAAATAGGGCCTATCTACACTTAGGATCTATTCCTATATACAAATCAAACCAGGGTGTCTTTGAGTGCATTGGTCAATACTCCAATTCTAAAGCAAGCTGGAGAACTGGGAAGGCTGCAGTGTGAAAAAACAAACCTTCACTCAAATGACTGTGCACAGTTCATTAGTGGTCTTCAAATTAACAACCCTTTTAAGGCACCCAAACTCTCAAAACTGGTTGGACTTAGCATTTACATTGATCCTCCATCAAATAATTTTGCCAAGTACTTCCTAACCTCAAGTTTGTCTTGATGCTTACAGGGGTCTGTCCCAAACCTAAAGATTACAAATAAGGAAAAAATAATATTAAAGCAACAACAAAGAGAAAAAATTAGCTTCCCCTTCAATGAAGAAGAACCAGAGTTGCTTGGACATCAAGGACTCACTTCCTATGAACCTGCAATACGCATGAATCTTGGGCAAGACCCAGATATGTACTCAATACTATGGACTCCATCCTTAGCCATCCTGATTCACATAGCACTAGGGTAAGCAGTCTAGATTCAAGAAAATAAAGTACTGGGTGAGTGCCCAAGATGTCAACCACATCTTGAGAGTTTCTCCTGATCTATCCTGATAGCTTTATGACCTTGTGTAAGTCAATCATCTCTTCCGAGCCTCAGTTTTTCTATCTGTAAAATTAGATCATTCCATTTCAGATCTAAAATTCTAGAATTCCACGATTTTCCTGACAAGGAGGTTAGTGAAGCATCCCAACCACTGGCAAGTGATTGGTTCTTCAGAACCATCTATCTGGTAAGCCTTTTTTACTTAGCAAATTTTAACTGGAAGAAAGGAGTGAAAACTTTACCTGTATCTCTAAGTCCTTCATAATTTTAAAATCACTAAAAATCTATTCCAAGTTTCTCCCCAACATGAATTTAAGGAAGCAGGTAATAGTTGGCAAGATAAATGTGCCACAATAGGCTTTCCATCATACCTTTAAAAAGACAATACATCTCTCAATTATCCATCTCAGGCCTACATACAGTCATTATCTATGGGCCCTCAATGAGAATCACCAACTCCCGTGGTCTACCTCTTCCTCCTGAGAATAGTAACAGGATTCCTCCTAGATATATAGATATCAGTATTTATGCATCCTCCTTAACTTTCTATTAAGTACACTATGGTGTTTCATCAGGAAGTCCAGAACCTCCATTCATGGAAAAAAGTCTCATACCTATTATATAGCTACAAAGGGTTGTAGTGTTTCTTCTCACTTTTCTTTATTCCGTCACATTTTTCCACTCACCCACCTTTTGACAATGCTTCCAAAAGGCCCCTCAAGAGTCTTTTCTCTTTCTAGCTTTCTTCCTGTATGCCAGGGGACCTATGCCTATTTTTAGGTCATGGAATCCTTTCAGTCTGATGAAGCCTATGGGCCCCTAAAAATAATATTTTTAAGCACATAAAATAAAATATATAAGGACTATAGAAACCAAAGATTAGTGAAAATAAAGATGCAATGTTTTTCTGATCCAAATTCGCTAAGGCCATAAAATCTAACAACCTCATATTCTATGTTCTCTGGGAGTCCTTCTTTCTCAATTCCTTTATCTCCAGTTAGAATGCTAACTTGCATTTGCTGCTCACATAATTGTTGGCCATCTCAGGCAAGAAGATAACAATAGTACATACTCATACCCTCCAAGGCACTGCAAAAATTCCCCCAGTGTTCATAGTCTTGGACATCAAGATGAAATAAGAGTTATCTTTATGGTTCCCCTATGAATACCCCTATGGAATACTGCAACAAACTGCTTGTTCACTGCACCTGTTCACCAGGACTCCTGTGACAAGGCCTCTTGAGAAATCTGCTTTCAAGCCTGTCTGGCTGCTATTCTTTCCCCCACTAGCCTATCTGGGGTGTTATTAATTTGCATTAATTAGCACTACCATGGCATCAATCCCCACCCCCTTGAGCAAATATAATATGCAGGGAAAAATTACTCTCTCTCCAATACTTCACAGTATTCCACTCACTCTTCTCACTGGCTTGCTATGCCTATTCTCTAAGTCTACTAGAAAAGAAGCCAATACTCTTGACTCTCTGTTCACCCCATATCCAACCTATCCTTCAAGGCCCAGAACAAGAATTGATTTTTTTCATGAAGCCCCTCCTATCATTGTCCCTCTTTGATCTCTCCTGTTCTCCAAACTCAGGCACTACTTATAGGCTGAACCACACGTTTCATCTTTAATTATATGTTGTCATCTATTTTCTACTAATGGTTTCATATGCATATATTACCTCCCCAAATAAATTGATAGATTCTCAAGTGTAGGAACTACTTCATGTGTTTCTTTTTCCTCTCCTGTGGTGCCCAATATTGTCAAAATATAATGAAGTCATACGCTGTGATTTTTTTAACAAACACATCCAGAACTTGCCCTTTGAAATTAATGTTATCCTTCAAAGCCATCACCTTTGGAAGCTAAACATTGTAAAACGAAGAGTTTGGACAAGAGGACTTCTAAGCTCCCTTCACAGCTATAAATGTAGGTGCCTCTAAATATAGGATCCATGCCCTGGGCCACAGATAGATCATGAAGGAAGAGGACTCTGAAGAACAGAAGTTCTAAGACCTCACCTGAGGAACCATATCCAAATAAACCAAAGGATCCAACCTAGCAGATAAACCTTATAGTTGCTCCCAGAAATTGATGCTACTAACAGATACAAACACCAAAGAGCCTCCTAAATGAATTAGGATACTGTGTCTTCTCCAGAAGATCAGGGCTATCTCTTGAGGACCTATCAGGTCCCACCCCAGGGGTGAAGTTGAGCAGAAAACACCTAAACCACATAGGATAAAAGGCAGTCTACCTGGAGCAAAAAAGTTTACTAAGAACTTTTCCTGATGCATTGACAACCTGATTCAGTACTGTGCAGTCTGATTGGTCAATTCATTCTCATCTACCAACTCAATTCAATTTAACAAGCATTTATTAAGTATTTACTCTATGTCAAGCACTGTCTCAATTCCAATCTTTCTAAAAAAAAGCATCAAGCTATCAACCCTTAGCCATCTCTGCACTCTATAAATTCTTAAGTATCAGACAGACTTTCCGTTGCCCTTGCTGAGAACAAAACAAGTTGCTTCAATAGACTACAGTGGGATAAAGGACCCCACAGTTCCAAGTTCTGCAAGGGGAGAATGTGGCCTCATTGGTCTAGTCTTCCAAGCTAACAGGAAAAAGCAACACACTACCCTGCTTAATACCATTGATAGATTCTGCAAAAATGTTGTTTTGACATTAGGCAAAACAACCATGTTGGAGGTAATTACTTTCATAGGAACAATGTTAAAAATAGGAGCTACCTTGGAAATTATCCAAGCAGCAACTATACCTCCTATCTCTAATGTCTAGTGAGTCAATATCCTAATGATCTGTTTTCTTCAGTGTGGGAAGCTCCCAGGATGAAAACTGCCTCCACTAATACAGGAGCTGTCTTCCTGGGTATCATCCAAACAGCCACTATACCCCCCATCTGGAAATTACTCTGGCTAGCAAATAATCCACCCATCTATTTCCAGAGAAGCAAATCAGGAATTATTATATGACTTAGTAGATAAGTCCTAGGGTGTTCCTTGAGTTACATAGAGGTCATGACTTTTCCAAGGTAACATTGACAGCATGTTAATGACAGAATTTATACCCAGGTCTTTTTTATCCTAGATCTAATATTCTATGAATTATATACCATGACGCTTCTGGTTAACATACTATTCTATAGCATGTATAGGATAGTATAGGATTTCTATAAATGTATTTTGTGTTGATATAGTTGAATACTTGGAAAACATTCAATGGGATCCTGAAACTATTGTCCAGCTCTCTGGCCCAAAAGCAATACATGGAGATTAGACATTCAAAGGGCCTTTCACTAATTGTTTAGATTTCATTTGATGCTAGATAATTACAAGAGTTTTGTCACTGAAACCCAGAAACCTTTCAAAGCTCCACAGAGGGAAGGAAGGAGAGAAGAAAGGAAGGGAGGAAGGAACGAAGGAAGGAAGGAAAGGAAGGAAGAAAGGATGGAAGGAAGGAAGGAAGGAAGGAAGGAAAGGAAAGGGAGGGAGGGAAGGGGGAAAAAGAAGGGAAGGGGAAAGGGGAGGGATGGAAAGAAAGGAGAAAAGAGAGGGAGGAAAGAATGGAGGATGAGAGTGAGGAAGGAAGGAAGGTAGGAAAGAAGGAAGGAAGGAAGGAGGGAGGGAAGGAGGAAAGATTTACTAAGTACCTACTATGTGCAAGGCACTGTGCTTTACAAATATTCTCTCATTTGATCCCCACAACAACCCTGCAAGGTAGGTGATATTGTTATCCCCCATTTTACAATTAAGGAAACTGAGGCAGACAGAAGGTAAGTACTTGCCTAGGATGACAAAGCTAGTAAGTGTCTGAGGCAGGATTTCCTTCCTGACTCCAGGCTCAGTGCCTTATCCACTGCACCTGTAGCAGAGAGGTTTCACTGGGTTGCTGTATGTTAATTTCTTTAATTTTTTTTTCCTGGAGGCCTTAGTAATGCCCAATTGGTCCTTTCAAGCATTGTGTTTCACCCATTTATTGGCACAGTTCACAGAATCATAAATCTATAGCAGAAAGGGTTCATGCCATCTTTGTGGAAGAGCCTTATTAAGGCAACACCTGTCAGTCATCTGAGCGACCTCTTGTTGCTGGACCCCAGCCAATGGTCGACTGGGTTTCCTTCATTGGCTAAATTTAATAGTTGAATATTATAAGCATAGTAGCAGCAGAATATATGTGATAAGCACTGAGCCTCATAAACCAAATGATTTTCTTTACAAGATACATTCTATCCCTCACTTATCACACACACCAAGCATTCTACACAATTGAGAATATCATAAAACAAACAAAAATATTCAAATATTGCATTGTGAATGCAGGATATCATCAATCTTAGACATTAATAATAATAATTCACATTTATATAGCACTTTAAGGTTTTGCAAAGTATATTACACACATTCTTTTATTTAATCTTCACAACATCCCAGTGAGCTAGGTACACAACACCTATTACATATAACATAAATTTATCACTCTAAGAACTCTTAATTACTGTGGGCACAGATATCTTCCATATTCTTCTTTTTTCTTCCCCATCATTATAGATAGGCATCACAAGTATCTGTGAAGTCACTCGAATAGCCCTCCTCCTTCTTTGCCATAGCTATACAACAACATGCACATACAATTATGTGCACAATAATACATGATACCAACAACAATAACACCTTTTCTAACCTTTACCAATTACAGGACTCCCCCATAACTATCCAAGAGATCCACGGAAATTATTATATTCCTTCACAAGACATAAAACAATTTTGGGTTCCCTTGTTAACAGTGGCCTGTGATGGATCACTTGAATTATTTCTTTTTGTTTATAATTTTAGCGGTCAGGACTAAAACTGACCAAGTATCTGCATTAAGTCTGGAACAGTATGTTGGGCCCCCAGGAGCAGAGGGCCATCAGGCTGCCTAAAAGGGAGAAAACTCATCCAGGTCAGAAATTGAGCAGGTTAAAGCTTCCATTATGGTCCACGAGTGGCCGCTGTCCTTACAGCCTGGGGGAGCCAGGGAGATCTAATCTCAAAAAAAAAAAAAATGGCCTGCTACTACCTCATTGCAGCTAGAAAGACAAATCATTGAGATTCTATAAATGTATTTTGTATTGATATAGTGCCTTATGAGGGGAGTAGGGCATAGAGAACTGGACTTGGAGCCAGGAAAATCTGGATTAAAGTTCCTTCTCTGAAAAAAAAAAAGTTCTGTGACTCTGGGCAAGGAATATAACTTCTCTGTGCCCCCAGGCAACTTGTTAAAACCATAAGTTGTAGAGAAGGCGCCAAACTACAGTAGTAGATGAAATTCCTCACCCGGAGCTCCTACACCTATAAAATCACAAGTCTGATTTAAAAAAAAAAAGTTGCCTCATGAAAGTTAACCTCGGGTTTCTTACTTGTGCCTAAGACTCATTAGTTAACGCACCAAATCCTGATCAAGTTTAAACAAAATTGTGCAAGTAGTCACAACCATTCCTCCATATAGTAAAGCCCATATAGCGTTTGTTGTTGTTGTTCAATCGTTTCAATTGTGTCCTACTTTGTGATCTCATCTGGGATTTTCTTGGCAGAGATACTAGAGTGGTTTGCCATTTCCATCTCCAGCTCATTTGACAGATGAGGAAACTGAGGCAAACAGGGTTAGATGACTTGCCCAGGGTCAGACAGCTAGTAAGTGTCCGAGGCTGGATTTAAACTCAGGGAATTGGGTCTTTATGACTCCAGACCCGGTGCTCTATCCACTGCACCACCTAGCTGTGCCATATAGCATATGTGAGTACCACTCCAGTTTCCAGCTCAGGCTTTCACGTCCAAAAGGGTATTTCCAACCCCTTTTCTACTACTATTGGTGGGAAGAGTGAACTGTATGAAATCTAGTCACCACTCAGATAGTCAAATGATTTGCAGAAGTCACAAAGTGAGAGAGCATGAATGTGGGAATTAAATATTTTAAAAGAGTTTATGAATCTTTTATTTCTTCCTCACACAGGCAGCTCTAAGGCTCTAAATGGCAGAGAAGCTGGTATAAGAAATGCCTCACTGGGAGCTCCCTAAACTAATGAAATCACAGGTCCTTGATGATGAGGAGGATAATGATGATGGTGATGGCGATGATGATGATGATGATGATGATGATCTTCTTTAACACTTGTGATAAGTATAGTTATTCTTCTACTCCTTGACTCTAAGACTCATCTATCCTAATCCAAGGAAACACTGAGCCATGTAATTGTTGCTGATTAAGGATATAAGTCACCGTGTCAATGACTGGCATATAGTTCTTAATAAATGCTTTTTCATTCATTCCTTTACCTCCAAAAGTGTAACATGCTGCCTCAGGCAGGAATGGGTTCCCCATCATTGGGGCTGGATGATCACTTCTTAGGTATGTTATAGAAGGGATCCTTGTTCAGGTTCACATTGAACTAGGACAATCCTGAGGTACCATCTAACTAAAATTCTGGGTGATTCTTCTGTAGGTCATAAGCTATACTTCGGGTAGATCATAGCCTCCTAAAAGCCATTTTATCTGAGTCTTTAACAACCATTCCAGAATTCTAGAATGTCAGCCACTTAAGGATAAAGTGACACACCAGAGGTCCATTTTAACTTATGTGTTCCCAAAATTGCCTTTTGGACTTAGTGGTAAAGTGAGAATTCTGATGGGAATCTATAAGGTATAGAATGCATGACAGCATGTCAGACCCTCTAAGGGTTGTTTTTATTGTTGCTTGGTGAGTGAGAATGCAAAGCCAAACCCTGAATAATGTCAAAACAAATCAGAAAAATCTTTGACTCTCCATTGTAGAAGAAGCAGAGGCCCTATACAGTAGATCTAAAACAAATTCTCAGCTGCTTTCTTTGTGAGATTTTGACATAACTGGTTATTTTAAGACAGGTAATTATGCTGGCAGTTAAGGCAACTGGACACTGCAGTGACAGGGGTCAGTATTGGTTAATGGCATCCTAAGGTCTTTAGTCCATAATCTGCTTTGTTCATGGCTTCCATGTTGCAAAGTTCAGGGAGTCCAGGCAGCATCTTGCAATAGCTTTCTGTCATAAGTTGTATGTGTCGATCAAATTCAGTGTTGTATTCCCCCTCAATGGTGGGGTGGTTTGGATGGGCATTAACATAGATCATATAAATCAATAAATGGCAACCTCATTCAACGAGAGTTTCACAAAAAATGCTATCCTCATATCTCTGTATCTTTGAACTTCCATCATAGTGCTGACCATGCCCCAAAACATTTGGCTATTCCATTAATTTAAATATGTACCACCTCCCATCTCTTTTCCATAGTATCTTTCTACAGTATGAACCATACTTAGCCCATTGGGATGATTTACTTTCTCCTTTATCATGTATTGCTAAAGAGATATTGGCAAGAATGTATGCACTATTCATTTTCACATGACAACTGCTATTTCTTTTATTCCACCCTCCCGGCCCCTATGGGTGATATTTCTTTTTGTTTATACTTTTAGAAGTCAAAATAAGCTCTTAACAAATGCTTGAGGATTGATTTAATGATTGTGCCTGACTGTAAAGAACATAGAAGAGCGAGCAGAGGTATAGAAGCCCACTAGAGATGTATCTTCTTGAATCACAACATTCATGCCAGTTTGAAGGATGGACCATTGGGCCTGGGTATAGACATCTTGTTCCTGCTTCTGGTAAATTCAATATGGTAGGAGTGATTGAGACAGAATGGCTACAAAGTTCATAGTCCACAGGAAGGCCTGATGAAGGTACTAATCTGTCAGATGTCCAAATTCCGGTTTTCACAGTAATTCCATTTATCTGCAAATTCAAGTCTCGTAGAATGTAGGTGATAGTGAAATTGAGCCTACTAAAAATAATACCTAACAAACCTATGGTTGGTTATACTTCTAGGTGATCTGAAGGTACTCCAAGTTCGTAGGAGCACAGATTTTAAAGCTGGAAGAACTTGTAGAGATCATCTAAATCCAACCTCCTCATTTTACAGATGATATAAACTGAGGCCAGAAAGGTAGAGAAATTTGGCCAAAGTAGCACACAAAGTGAGTAGGAGAGTTCATATTTGAATACAAGTCTTCTGGTTGCAGATCCAGCCTACTTTCTGCTATACCTTCCTTTAAGGTTCTCATGATTACTGTAAACAATAATGGGTGCCTAGAAGTACCACTATCAAGTTTCAAATACAGTTTTGGTGGCCAGGACTTCTATTTCCCAAAATAGTTTCATTTGGTAGTGGTGAATTTGTGTGAGATACAAGCCCTGGGTTGCAACTGTTCAAATGTTTTGGTTGCAATAACTGCCCCGCTGCTACATTGAGTGTGTTAGCCTTGAGGGTTATTGGAAAATGTTAGTCTAGGTAGCCCAAGATTGAAATGGTCACAAAGCAATATTTCAAGGGGTCAAAGGTAGACTGGACTTCAGTCTGGAACTGGAAAGTTTGGCTCAATGACCCTTTGTTGCTTGTAGGATGAAAATACAAATTCTTCAGCCTATCATATAAAACCTTCCACAATCTGTTTCCAACTTATATTTTCAGACTTACTTAATATTTTCCCTTTCACATGCTATATATTCCAACCAAACTGTTCTGAATTATTCCCTAAACTCCACATTCTGTCTCCTATTTCCATACCTTCACATAGACTCTCCCTTATATCTGGAATGCACTCTCTCATTACCTCTGCTACTTTTAGTCTTTAGCTTCCTTCAAGGCTCAGTTTAGATGCTCTCTCCTATGTGTTAGAAGAGGTATTTGAACTCAAGATTCTAACATTTTTATTGCTGCACAATTCAGTTGGGCAGATTGAAAGGAGTTAGCAGGACACCCAAATGGAGATGTCCAGTAGATAATTGGAAATATAGAGGAGAGTCCAACTTGGAGATATAGATTTGTGAATAATTTACATTGAGGTGACAATTGAAAATATGAAAATGGAACTTGCCAAGGGAGAGCCTGTAGAAACAGAAAAGGGACAGAGAGCTTTGGATGATATCCACACTTAGGTCAGGAAGGAAAGAAAAACCAGGAGAATAAATCAAAAAAGATTACTTAGAACATCTGTTAACATCTTTTTGAAGCTCAGCCTGTATACTATTGTGAGACTGAAATGTGAGGAGAGGAGAAATCATGGTGCATACTGCTTGGACAAGACATGAGCCTCCTTAAAATAGACTAAGTTTCTGTGATCTATCAAAATGGTGATGGGAGACTGGGCCCTTCCAGGAGATGATGCCAAGTTTTGAATGCCTCATTAATTGACAGGAACTCCTGGTCCATGACAATATGATTTATTTCAGCCAAATTTAGTAGTAGAAAGAATTATATGTGGCCAATTAAGTGGAAGTACTCTGCTCTACAACTCTTTGGATTTCCCCTTAAGTTGTGTAATTCCTCCAGCATTACTCCAGAGGAATACTTACACCACAAACAGGCTCAAGTCTGAATATAAAGGATCAGTGCAAAAATAAAGTTAACATAATAGTCTTGGAAGACATTTCTGTGTGTCCAAAGAAAATAGTCTCTTTTCTTCAGTAGCCACATAAAAAATCTCTGTCAACATGGAATATAGCTGGCAGGAATTAGCCAGAAAAACTCACAATCCTTAGGAAACATTGCAGTGCTCAACATTTTGCCATTGCATAAAGTTGTTAATAACCATCATATATGTGGAATGCATTTGCAATCTTGGTCTTAGCCAAGACTCTAGAACTGTTGAAGTTTTGTGAAATTCATGAATTTTTTAGCTTTGCGTTACGGATCGAGGGCCAGAAATCACTACAGATCTTCTTTCAACTGTTGTACATGACTGTAAGGCTTTTTTTTAATTTTGTGTTCAACAAATAGTAACTAAATTGAGGTGGCTCAATGGATAGAGAGATGGACCTGGAATCAAGAAAACCTGAGTCCAAATCCAACCTCGGACACTTACTAGCTGTGTAATCCTGGGCAAGTCACTTAAGGTCTCTCTGCCACAGTTTCCTCATCTACAAAATAAAGATAATAACAGCACCTATCTCCAAGGATTGCTGTGAGGATGAAACGAGGTATTTGTAAAGCACATTGTAAACTGTAAACCCCTACATAAAAGCTAGCTATTACTATTAAATGCTACGTGTCATGTCCTGCTCTAGACAAAAAGGATGCAAAAATGAAAGATGCTGTGCCTGCCTTCAAGGAATTTACAATCTAATATAGATAGTATGATATGAATACACAAATAACTATACCATAATCCAAGTTATAAATTGATAAATGCATGGAAGTCTAAAGAAAATAGTGGGAGAAATGACTTTTAATTAGGGGAAAGTAAATAAAAGTTTCATAAGGTATCTGAGCATGGCCTCTAATAAAGGATTTCAATAGTCAGAGACATCAGGGGGAACTATTCTAAACATGGGTGGGGCAGGGTGTTTAAAGGAGGAAGACAAGAAAGGGCAGGACAACACTGGAAAATGCTGAATAGTCATGTGGATAGTCAAATGTGAAGGAGAATGATATGATAGTATGATATGGAAGTACATTTTTTCCCCACAAAATTTCTAAGGAATCTATACGATCACTAGAAACATGAAACAGTAATAGCAGGAACACTGGATACCCTAGCAAACAATAAGAAATTTTTCACAATGGCCTCAACACCCTTTTCTGTATTTGTAGAAAATGAGAATGTACAGTTGAGGTTAACATCATGTAAGTTTGTCTAGACAACCTTATGGAAGTCATTCAACTCCGACTGATAGGCAAAGTGTACAATTCATTATTGTGGAGGTTAAGACCTGTTGTGACATCAATTGCTATACTACGGCACATCAGATAAGGTCAAGTATTCATGAAACATCTGTGCCAAGTAAAATGCCAAAGTGCAGTGTGTGAAAGAACAAACCTCTATGTCAGTCAAAATGTCACTCTGCCTTGCTACTATAAATAATTCACTCCTTTCTATCTCTATTGGTGCCTTTATTTCAGATACAGATTAATATTGTGTCTTAACACTTTTTCAATTCAATTTTATTTTATTTTCTATTCCAAATTCTCTCCCTCTCCCTCCCCCACCCATTGAGAAGTGAAGAAAAACAAATCCCTTTACAAACATGCACAGTCATGCAAAAGAAATCTCCCACATTGGCAGAAAGAAGGAAGGAAGGAAGGAAGGAAGGAAGGAAGGAAGGAAGGAAGGAAGGAAGGAAGGAAGGAAAGAGAAGAGAAGAGAAGAGAAGAGAAGAGAAGAGAAGAGAAGAGAAGAGAAGAGAAGAGAAGAGAAGAGAAGAGAAGAGAAGAGAAGAGAAGAGAAGAGAAAGCAAAAGAAAGGAAAAGAAAAGAAAAGAAATCTAGTCAATAAACCCCAAGTTAAGTGGGCAGCTAAGAGTATACTGACTTACTGTCAAGAGATATATGTCTTCAGAAAAAAAGTTAGAGAGGATGAGAGTGAGAAAGGAAGGGAGGAAGGGAAGAAGGAAGGAAAGAAAGGAAGGAAGGAAAGGAAAGAAGGAATGGAGGAAGGAAGGAAGGAAGGAAGGAAGGAAGGAAGGAAGGAAGGAAGGAAGGAAGGAAGAAAACAGGGAAAAGGGAGGGAGGGAAGGGGGAAAGGATGGATAGAGGGAAGGGAGAAAAAGAAGGGAAGGGGAAAAGCGAGGGATGGATAGAAAGGAGAAAAGAGAGGGAGGGAAGAATAGAGGATGAGAGTGAGAAAGGAAGGGAGGAAGGGAGGAAGGGAAGAAGGAAGGAAGAGAGGAAGGGAAATTGATCTCTTCTCCCAATCCCCATACCTGATGGAAATCACCCAGATCCTGATCCACTCTGATCCTCTGGCCCACTACCCCCTTCCCAATAGTTGTCTAACAAGGATATGGCCACTTACATTGCTTGAATTAACAAGGAGTCACAAGTAAGACGATGGACCTTGGCCATTGCTATCTGCCTTGCTGCTGATCCCTAAGGCCCATTAGACCTTATCATCTGTCCAGCCTTTATTTTTTCCAAGATATCCAAGTACAGTCATCTGTCAATATTCAAAAGTTTTATATTTGAGGCTTTAGTCACAGGTTGACCATCAATAATTAAGTGAGAATTTTTGGATATTTGTCGCATACTGCTGAAAATTGCAGATGATGAGTTTATGTAAAAAAAAAGCTTTAAAACAAATTTAGTAAGGCATAAATGCATAAACACTATATATTATTAAGCATACATACTACCACAAGCATACATACATAAATTTATTATAAACAATTAAATGTTGTTAAAAGTTTCAGTGAGCTGAAGAGCTACAGGCTACACACTCTCTTTGGGAACAAGAGCCTCATCTTTGTCTCTCCATCATCCAAACTCAGTCATGTAATTTTCTCTGCATTGATCATTGTATGGAGCTTTTTGTTGTATCTTTTCATAAGAGAAGGAAATCAGTGAAGCAGTTGCTGCAGTGGGGGCTGTGAAGACTTCATTGTGGGTGAGACACTAATCTCTCTCTTGTAGAAACTACAATTGTTTTATGGGTGCAGTGTGCTGTTTTACTTCTTTTGTGTATTAAATAAATATGATCAGAATTATTAAAAATAAAGGTTTGGAGTGGGGCTTGGAGTTATTTGCTGTTTTTCACGTTCATGGGGGTCCTGTGCCCTTAACACTAGAAAATGTCAAGGGATTACAGTGTTGCTATGTGACTTGCCATTGCTACTAAGGAATCCCAGGCATATGGCCTTTCCATTGCTCTGTATCCTATGTGTCAGTTTTCTCTAATAACTATGTGAGCTACTTAATAGCAGGGACTATCTTGAGTTTCTATCTGTATCCCAAAAGCTTAGCCGTAACCTTGGCTCATAGCAAATACTTAATGCATTTCTATTCTGTTTCATTCTTTGTTTAATGTCTATTTTCAAAAAAAAACACAATCATAGAATAAACAAATATAATCTCCCAAACCCTTAAGCAAAACAACACAAAAAAATTGTAAGTTATTGTACAGACATTACCTTTCTGTTATTTATTGAATAGTAAAAGAAGTGACCATATGCATTAATAAGTAAGCACTAATATTGTATATTACATTTTCCATGAGTTTTGCTACATAATCAAAATCAGTATTCATAGTATCTTTTGATTTTTTCTTTTTTTTATTTTGAGTCATTTTATGTCTCCTTGTATTCATTATTCCTTACAACAACAAAAAATATTCCATTACAAACATGTACCACAATTTATTTAAGCCATTTGCTTAATTGTTGGGTTCATGATTTGGGTTTTTTTTCCCTACTTAAAAAAAATTCAGCTATAATTTGCGATAGATAGGTCCTTTCCACCTGTCACTAACCTCCTTTGAGTATAAACCAAAAGTAGTATTGCTGGATCCAAAAGTATGAACATTTTTAATAATTCTTATCGTATAATTTCATGTTGTTTTCCACAATGGCTAAATCATTACACAGCTTCACCAGCAATGAACTAATATGTTTTCCACACATTCCTGCCAAAGATGAATTTTGCCATTTTTTATTATCTTTGCCAGTTTGATTAAGGTAGCATTTAAGCACTTTTATGTTTCATTTCAGTGATTATTAGTGGTATTGAACAGCTTTCAAATGATTGTTAATGATTTGTTTTGTCTTTCAAAAACAGTCTGTGAATATCCTTTTTTTAAAAAAATGGATATTGGGACAATAAGTGGTTCTTATAAACTAATGTCAATTCCCTAAAGATTTTGGCTATCAGACTTTTACCAGAGCTATTTGATGCAAATATTTTCCCAGCCTACATCTTTCCTTCTTATTCTGGTGCATTGTTTTTACTTGTGAAAAAAATATTTTTTATATTCAAAATTATCAGTTTTGTCTTTTATTTTTGTCCATCAAAAGTAGTTAAGAATGTTTCTTCCCATCCATAGTATGAAAGATACAGCCTTCCATCCTTTAATTTTTTGGTTAAGAGTCTTAAATATTCACAATATTGACCTATTCGGAATCAATGAACCTAGCATAGTGAAAAGCATGATAGATTTGGAAACAGAGGTCATGAGTTCAAATTCTGGTTCTCCCACTTACTATTTTTGTAATCTTGGGCAAGCCTTTTAACTTCTCTAGGCCTCAGTTCTTCTTCAAGATCACTTGCCTACTTGTAATTCCCTTATACTGAATTTTTGTGAGTTAATTCCTAGTTATTGATTCCTAAATTTTCCTCTTATAAGTTGGAATCTCAAACACAGACAACTTTTTTGCTCCTTATAAACTATAAATTATTTGAGTAACATTTATTACTCAGAGTTCTGTGTCATGGTGAATTTGCATGTCAAAACCTGAATTAAGCCTAGTCTCCTCCTAAAGAATGTCTATGTTGTAGCAGATAAGCTCAAAGACAGCCCCACCTTCTCTGTTACATGGGTTCTGAATTCTCCCTGAGAAAGAATCTAAAGGGCAGATGATATAAAAACATTTACTGTGTTTATCAGAATTCAAGTAACAAGAGGCAAGAGGTGATGTGATGGGTACAGGCCTCAGGGACTGTTTGACTTGGGTGTTATCTTTCTTGGGCTTTGTCCCACTCCTGCTTTGGGAATACATTGTCCAATTATGTATCAAAGGGAACACAAACTACCATAATATTCTAATCTAACCTATGTTTCAGAGAAATTCATGTAGCCTGCATAGATTTTCCTTTTTTATACCTAGAGTAAAGCAGCTCTCTTATGAGAACGAAGACAGAACTTAACTTGGTATCCCTTTTGGCCAGCTGCTTTACAACACGTTTACTATTATAGATCATTCTAAAACAAAAATACATTTGACAGACACCAATCATTTCATAAAAATCAGAGCTATGTGTTTCACAAATGGATGAGCACCTCTGACCATTCTATCATATTTTTCCTCTCCCTTCAGAAAGGGGTAGGGGAGGATATGCAGGGAATATTTGGAGTGAGTACTTGTAATACTAATGGCACAATAAAATGACATTTCCCATGATGCCTGACACTCAAGGCAAGGGTACTGATTGAAGGAGAACAAGAATTCATTTTCCCAGGAAGCCATGAAGATCAGGCCCTGGTACAAATTAAGAGACTGAAGGACAGAGAAATTACTAGGAAGGAAGAGTTCTCCATATGAAGAAAGAGAGAGAATGGTGAAAACCAAGAACCTAACAGTAAGAGCTTCACTATTAGATGTACAGAGAAATGATCACAAAAAGGAAGTCTTGGCTGTGATATGGAACATAGACCAACAGGGATCCAAGGAGGGATGCAAATATTGCTTTTGCCAAAGTTTCCATTGCATTCCTCCTATCTTTGGAAATATTTAGCCAAGTCTTCCCCTATTGGAGTTGTGAGTCTTTGAAGGGCTTTAAGACCCAGATTATTCTGTCTTGAGGGAATGAAAATTAAATAATACTCACCAAATGTGGACTATGATGACTTCATATTGCTATTACTGCTCATTTATGTACTAAATATTGGTATGTTTCTTAACTTATTAGTAGCTTCAGTTTGCTAGCAGGCGGTGAATTTAATATCCTAGACATGAGCTAACTTCAGAAGCTTCCAAAGTCAGTAGGGATGGGGATAAAATTAACAATCCAAAGAAGTTATTAATCACTGGGAGTTCCATATCAAAAACTTATGTATTTATGTTAGAAGAGGTTCTGACAAATTGATTTACATCTATAATTCTCTACCTAACTTTTAAAAGCATTTTTTCTATGCTATCCACATCCAGAAGAACTATGTAGTCTGAATGCAAATTGAAGCAGACTATTTTCTCTTTTTTTTCTTTCTTGTGGTTCTCCCCCCCCCCTTTTTATTTTTCTTTCACAACATGACTAATGTGGAAATGTTTAATATGATTGTACATGTATAGCCTATATCGGATTGCATGCCATCTTGGGGAAGGAGAGAGGGGAGGGAGGAGGAAAAAATTGGGAACTTAAGATCTTATAAAAGTGAATGTTGAAAACCAAAAGTAAATTTTTAAAAAGGAAAAAAATCATCTTTTCCCCTGAAAAGTTTTGCTATCTAGGTAATTAAGAGTTGCAGGCAAATTTCTCTTGCTTTTCTGATACTCAATCCTTCCTCTGGTATTTACCATATTAGCTTGGGCAAGTCACTTAATTTCTTTGAGCCTCAGTATACTGATCTACAATTAAAAGAGTTTGACTAGATGGCTTCTACAACCCCTAGCAATTCTAAATCTACAATACTATTTCTTGTTTAAGAAGAGAAATATTGTACAATTTGAATTCTTACTTTTTGATATGCCATTTGCTTCTCTATAGCTAACTGCTGAAAAAAAAATAGTTACTGAAACACCAGAATTTGGCAACAAATTTCTGAATGAGTTGAATTTGGGTTCTTCTCTTTTGATGTCCTGTATATTTTATAAGTAGTTCGTTGATCTTCACTCTGTTTTCTATGCCTCCATCAAGTCTTCCCCTATAGTCTCCTGAAAGATGGTGTTCAGGCTCTTTGTTTTTCGTATTTGTCTTAGAAACCAATAATTCTCAGTTTGTCAATCTTACTCTGTCCTCTAATTATGTTACTTTAATTTATAGCATTCTCAAATCTTCTCGCTGTGTTGTTTATTGATTTGTTTAGCTAATTGTTTTGCCATCTGTTTTTTCCTTCAATCAATGTCATTCTATTCTTCATATATTCTAACACTTTTTGTTAAGAACTTGCAGGCTATCATCTTTTCTTTATCTGTTGTTGCTCATTCTTCATTGATTTTAGCATCATTTTTGTAAATGCTAGATTATCCTTAATTTTCCTTATCAAGCACGTTAACTACTCTAAACAGTTGCGATAGATCTGTTTTCACAACAGGGGCTTTTTTCCCCTTCTGATCTACACTCTTTTGTTTCTTTTTACTCCATAATATTTATTGTTATATTTTGTTGTAGCTTTTTATTTGGCTCAATCATTTAATCAGTTAATCTTTTTTTCCTGTGAGGCAATTTTCCTTGTAATGACTTGTTTTACTTTAATTTTGATTTTGTTTTTGTTTGATTTTCTTTGACATTGGTACATTTATTGCTATTTTGAAAGTGATAAAAGGTGGCTAACATACAACTTCTTACTCCATCATATCTGATCTTGAATTCTTGAAGATTATGCCAGTAAAAGACAAGCTCTGGAAGTTCCTATCATGCTAAAAAATTTTTTTAAATAATGTGGTTTTCAGCGTGGGGCTAGTGACAGGCTGTCTGCTTCTCATCTGATGACTAGCACAGCAACTCAAGAAGGTAGTCTTTTAAGTTGTGTGGGAGTTGTGATATATATTGGTATATGAAATATCCATAATTTGGAAATGTCTAGATTCCCTAAACTGTGTTCAATTCAATTCAACAAACATGTATTAAGTATAAATGTGTAATACTAAGTGCTAAAGATACAAAAAAATTAATTAAAATATCAAGGAACTGATAATCTACTCTGGCTGAGGTCTGCATATCATATACTCAGATAAATGTAATGCAATATAATTTGAGGAAAGAGAGAACACTGGGAGTAGGGTCAGGGGAAGTTTCATGAAGGAGATAGCACCTGAGCTGAACCTTCAAGGAAGATGGGGATTCTGAAAAGCAAAAATAAAGGAGCAAAGTCCAGACACAAGTAATATCTTGTGTTGGTTTCACAAAAGACCTAGTAGTCCAGTTTGGCTGAAATAAGCAATATGAAATAAGACTGGGCAGGTATTTTGGAGATGAATTCGAAAGACTTGAATGATAAGCTAAGGAGTTTGTACTTTATCATAAAGGCAGTGAGGAATCACTGAAAATCTCAAAAAAAAATGGCATGACAAGATCAGATGAGTATCTTAGGAAAAGAATTTTGGAAGTTGTGTGGGAAGCGGATTAGAAAGAGAAGAGACTAGAGACAGGGCTAGCAATTAGGAAGCAATTACAGTCGACCAGGAAAGCAGCAATAACAGATTGAACAAAGATGATGGCTATAGAAATGGAAAGAGGACTACTCTTCCAGTCTTCTTACCCTTTACCCTCCCTCCACCACCCTCATGTAATCTGTGATTCAGTAACACTGGCCTCCTTGCTATTCCTTGCACAAGACACTCCATCCCTCAATTCCCAAACACTTTCACTGGCTGTCTCCCATGTCTGGAATGTTCCCCCTCCTCATTTCAGCTTCCCAACTTTCCTGGCTCCCTTTAAATCCCAATTAAAATTCCATCTTCTACAGGAAGCTTTTCCCAAATCCTCTTAATTCTAGTGCCTTCCCTCTGTTAATTAGCTCCCAGTTATCCTGTATATAGGGTATGTTTACATGTTGTCTCCCTCATTCGACTGTGAGCTCCTTGAGGGCAGGACTGTCTTCCGCCTTTCTTTGTATCCTCCACATTTAGCATAGTGCCTGACACATAGTAGGTGTCTAATGCAAGTTTATTGTCTGGCTAAATACCAAAGATGTGAAAAGAGGACTCTGCAACTGATTGGATATGAAAAGAGAAACACACTCTAAAATATAGATTCACAATTACCCAGATTACTAGGCACCTTAGAGCTCTGACACAAAGAAATATCATCTGGTTCTCTTATCTCCCTCCTGTCAACACAGCCACCTCTGTACCTTTGTAGTATAAAGGCCATTTTAGAAAACACTGCTTCAGAAGTCTGGGTTATTTCTGCTTGTATAAGTTAACTACAATTAGCCTTAGAGAAGCAGAGTAGCTGATAGTATCATTAGAAAATTTGGTGACAACTGCTACCTTTCTGCCCTGTCTTCATGACTATAATAGCAGGGAAATGGGGTCTAGCACCCTAGTTCAATATCAAGTTTTTCTTGGTGCTAGTCCTGCCCAGCTCTTAGTAGCCCAGTTCCACAGATCCTGGATTTTCTGCCTTGAGAGACATATAAATGAATTTCTGCCTTATATCCCAGTTCCCAGTAACTGTGTATTTTCTCTCCTAGATATTAGATTCCTGACCAAAAGCCTTAATGTTCCATTACTGAGCTTCTAATACCTATGGCAGGCCTCCCCAGTGCTATCCACTTGAACAATCTGTACATAGGCCAGACCCACACCCAGCAAATCTTGGGTTCCATTTGGGACTGTCTGAGTCTGACTGGGCATCAAAAGCTAGCTCCACAAAGTAGACGAGATGTTGATAAACCAGAAAACATCCAGAAGGGAACAATGCTGAGCTTATCACATTAGAAATCATAGACTGTCTGCTTGAGGCAATCAAAATATTCCTGGGGCCTACAGGAAATTTGCCACTTCCAATTGCTTCTGATATCGTTGTATTCTAAATTCATTGTTCTTGCTTACTCCATGCTAGAACCTGATCTGAACTTCATGTCTTATATATGTTCCTTGACCTTATTAATTCACATATGCTCTCCTTTTAAGCAATTGACTTTCATAGGGAGGGAAAGCTGGGTGTCCTCTGGGACTACAGAGAGTCACTGTCAGGGCTTTGTTATCACTATAGAGTTCCCTGATTTCTAGCACTGATGCTCCTGTAGGAGCAGGGAAAGGCTCAGAAAGTGTTTCAAGGACATTGTCATCCTTGACCTTGTGACAACAGAACCTCTCTTTTTGCTTTGTTTGTATCCCCAGTGCTCAGCATAGAGTAAGTGCTTAATAAATGCTTACTGACTTGAATTCATTTGAGGGATATGCTGGTACCAGCTTGAACTGGTTCTCAAGAGCTAATTGTTAAATCTTCAATGTGAGCATATACATGTTGGGAATTGGCAAATGCTACAAAGCATGTATTGATTTATTGGGGTTTTATTGTTTAAACTTAAGAAAGTGATGGAGAAAAATTTAATAATGTAGATTAAACTTATAAGTGTGTCATTCATACATTTTTTCTGGAGAGCTGGTTGTTAAACATTTACTAGTGTACCTTTGCCTCCACTTTGGCATCTGTTAATCAAACCAGTTCCTACCTTTCTGAAACAATTTAGGATCCTTGATTAGAAGTACTCACTTGTATCTTGGGAATTAATTATTGGTTTGTTTTCTCCAAAGAATTTACTTCGCTATTTGTTTGAAGTTTGCTTACATTTTAGCTGCTTAAATACTTTGATACTCCCTCATTGCATTTCTTCCAACAATTCAGATAACAGCTCTTCCTTTCCCTCTTGTTCTGTGTGACTCCTGTCAATGTTCTCCTATAAATCTTTCACAGGTGATGTTCCCCAGATTGCAGATAATTTTGCTTTAGTTCTCTTGACGATACATTGATCCTAATGTAATGTGTACACTGTCCACAAGGACAGTCCCTCACTCTCAGCCTTATGATCGATTCACCTTTTCCAATCATACATCTCTAATGACATCCTTATTGCTACTTCTTCTGTGCAATTTGTGGTTTGTAAATGTTGGATCTGACTTGACTTTAATCCTCAGAGACTGTGATAATTCTATGACTTAGAGACATACGGTATGAGAATTTTTTTTACTAGACATATTATTTCATTGGCATCGGGAACTTCCCATAAGAAAATTCATATTACCATTGCTCATTGTCAATCTGAAGTGTCTGTCCAAGATGTATGTACTAATGGACCAATTCTATTGGCTATCCATCCAACTGCATATCATAGTCTGAACAGTAGACATTGTTCTTTCCCTTAGATTTTTTTCCTATGTGGGTAGATAGGCCAAAGTTTATTGAGTTATGAATCTCACTTAGGGAGCTCTGCAATGTTTTGGGTCTTGATGAAATCAGTACCATATCATGGTGCTGTCATGCTCAATAGGAACATCTGGAGAAGATCACCATCTATAGGGAATCCTTCCTTCATTCTGAATCTGTGTTGCAAATATCCCATGACAGTAACCAACACTTGTGGCAAGCCTACCTGTGTGGTGTCTCTCCTGATATTAATGATCAAATAATCAAACATAGATATGTCTCTCATTACATCTTTGAAAGAATCTTGTCTAATTTTGATGTATAAATGGGAGCCGCTTATCAAGGAGAGCCTTTAAGGAAGTGTTTTCTTTTATCGAATCAAATATTTTATAGTTGACAAAGAGTACGCACAATATAATTTTGTGTTCTCTGCATCTTTCAGCCAACTGTGTGACTATTCAGATGTAATATGCTCTAGATTATTGTTTGCAAGACCCTGCCTGTTCCTTTCTTAGGTCTCTTCCAGAGAGGCTTGTGGATATGTACATGTAGATGTCTCTCATAGCGATTTCGTCAAAATATAAAAGTAGACCTAGAGGCCAGAGTTATTATCATTCTCTTGACCTCTTTTAACCATATTTTCAAATGATTTACTTTTACACAAAGAGATTTTTAAAAATCACGGTCATAATTCTATAAAATGTGCTCGAACAGAAAGACTCATCATCCTGAATCTCAGGGGCATCCTCCTTGTAGCATGAAAGAAGCCCCCTCACACTACCTTGTGGCAGCATATCTAAAATGCAGGGGCAGTAGCTAAGCAACAAGAATCAGTCTCTTAAGTGTGAAGATTGCAAAACAAAAGTTATGAAGTGACAGCTTTGTGTCAGCCACTCAAAATCACAAAGATTGTTGGCTCTGACTTAAACAGGACAAAAACACATTCTGCCCAAGAGAAACCAAATCCTGCTGTTTTTCTCATTACTAAAGCCCCAAATATCAAAACCTGATTTCTTACAAGTTCCTTCTACTTCTTTTGCTTATCATGGGCACTATGAAATCATTTTATATCTCTTCAAAAAGTGTTTTAAGTGGTTAAGTTCTGATATGATATGAGATTTTAGCCACTTCAAACCTCTTTAAAGTAATGCAGTCTGCCAAGTGTGGTGGTACACACCTGTCATCTCCACCACCAGGGAGGCTGAAGTTGGCAGATCTCTTGAGTTAAAGAGTTCTGAGCTGCAATGGGGTATGATGATCAGGTGTCAGCACTAACCTTGACATTAATATAGTGAGCCCTTGTGAGTGGGTTGTCTCAAGAAGAGTGAATGGGCCTGGATCAGAAATTAAACAGGTCAAAGCTCCCAACCTGACCAGAGTGAAATTGGCTTTGAGTGGTCCCTGGTCTTACAGCCTGGATGAGATAAGGAAATTCAGGAGGAAGGGAGGGGGAGAGAGAGAGAGAGAAAGAGAGAGAGAGAGAGAGAGACAGAGACAGAGAGAGAGACAGAGAGAAAGAGAGAGAGAGAGAGAGAGACAGACAGACAGAGAGACAGAGAGAGAGAAAGAGAGAGAGAGAGAGAGATGGACGGACAAACAGATAAACAGATGAATGAACATATAAATACATAAGTATATTAATAAAGCAATCCCTCATAATCCAAACAATAAAAACATGTAGAGAAGCTACAGCATTTAATAATAACAATAATAACTAACATTTATATAGTGCTTACTATACGCCAGGCACTGTGCTAAGCACTTTACAATTATTATCTCATTTGACCCTCACAACAACCCTGGGAGATAGGTCCTATTATTATCCCCATTTTATAGATGAGGAAACTGAGGCAAAAAGAGGTCAAGTGACTTGCCAACCATTGCTGTCCCAAGTTAGTGAGTGTCTGAGGCTGGATTTGAACTCAAATCTTCCTGATTCCAGGCCTAGTGTTCTAACCACTGTGCCACCTGGCTGGCAAAATTTAATATTTAATGAGTACATCTTTTCTAAATATAGGACTGACACAAGCTGTAACTTTTGTCCTATCTCAACCAATCTTGGTAGGAAATGAGGTCAAGGTGAGAGGGGGGTGGTTCACAAGGAGGGAAAGCTGGGTGTCCTCTGGGGCTACAGAGAGTCACTGTCAGGGTTCTGTTATTGCTGTAGAGTTCCCTGATTTCTAGCACTGATGCTCCTGTAGGAGCAGGAAGGGCTCAGAAAGTGTTTCAAGGACATTGTCATCCTTGACTTTGTGATTCAGCATCATCATTACCCACCCCTCTGGTATATTCCTTTGCCTTAAGACCTCCTGAAATTTACAGTTCAACAAGAGATGCTCCCCAAGGATAGATAGCAGAGAGGAACACAAATACAGACACCCAGAGCAAGCCAGTAAGGAAAGCAGACTCCCCAGAGCTGAACCACTAGATCACAAAGAATTTCCATTTGATTCTCTGGTCCTCCCACCTGTCAATGCAGTTCTAGAGCAATAAAGGTCACCTTGGGAAACACTATGTCAGAAATCTGAGGTGCTTTCTTTTTATGAGCTAATTGGAGGCAACTTCTTATTGTAACGAATGTAACCTCCTTCGGGACAAGGGCTATCTTGCTCTGATATTTGTTTCTCCAGCACCTAGCACAGATGATTATTGATTGGTAGAGAAGCCTTCCTTATGGCTAGTACCGTATGTTGGCTGCCTTTCTGCCCCATGGGCCAATTGCCTTGCCTTCCTGATTGTGGTAACAGTATTGCCTTCTCACTTCTAAGGTCTGTCCACTCCGCATCCCTTCCCATCCCACGGGAAAATCACGCTGCCTTCCGTTATACTCCTGGTGAGAAGCTAATAAGAGTTAAATATCTGCCTTTACTTGCTATGCTAGGTTAGTGTGAATGTGAGTCCGCTGACCTTTCCCAACATGGTCTGCATCAGTAAGTCCTTACTTAACCCTCTGCTTTTTCTTTGGACCTATTTTCCCTCTCGCCCCTCTCCTGAAGGGCTCATTTGCGCTAAAGGCAACTTGAATTACTTCCTCTGTTGTTTTTCTAATTTCAAGGCTCTGACAAGATGGGTGTACTTGGTTCATTTCTCATTTCTCTTTCACCTAGGACAGAGGTTCACATTTAAATTCTTGTCGACTGGGAGCTTCTCCTCAGCCTTATAAGCAAGATTCCCTGGACTGACTGATTTGTCATAAAGAAATCTTTGGTAATCCCTCTCCCCAGTTTACCCTGACTCAAGACTGTATCTTTCACAATAGAATTTTGCTAGACACTGAAACCTCTTTCTAGGAGTCTGGTTCAGGGAAAATGGGTCCATCTAATCCCCAGTTGAGGTAGTGGTTGTGTTCCTTAAGCCACTGTAACTTAACCTAAACAATACTACTGGCAAGGCCATGTCAGCTACCCCCAAAACTACGTGACCACATCCCTCACCCCCTCCTTACTGCTAAACTCTATGCAATATAAATCCTCAAAGTCCTGGAATCAATGAAGGCTTCTACTCTGGTTCTTGGCCAAAAGCAAACATTATTCAAACATGACCAATGAAGATGCTTTTAATGTGCCTTTAGTAATCTTTCCCTTGCTTCTTAAAGTTCTCCTCTCTGTGGTTATTTACTGACTATACCACCAGACCAGGTGATCAGGGACTAAAATTACTGGTACTGGCAAGCCTCTGACCTCTAGCTAGCTTCCTCCTGTCTAAGTTCCAAGGCTCTGACAATATTTGTAAAGTATCTGGCACGGTACCTCTCACATAGTAGGTACTTCATAAGTGCTTATGCTCTTTCTTTATACCTCTTCTCCTTCCCCAGGACTCTCTTCTCTGCTCCCTATGCCAGAACCACTGGCATAGCCAAGCTAAATGATTAGGGGTACTCCCAGCTATGGTACTCAGAACCATCCTGATCCTAGCATTACTGCTCTCTTAAACGATTGCAGTCTCTAGCTGATCCCCAGCTCTGTTGGCTCAAGGGGGCTCTCTTGCTGTGTCAGTGGTTCAGTAGAGTAGTTATTACTGTTCTTGGCCTGTCCTGCTGCTCTCCCAGGTTCATAGTCTTATCAATAGAGGCTGCTAAATCTAAGTTGTCCTTTAAGTTATGACTTAGGCCCTCATCCAGACCAGGCTCTCAGTTGGTAGTAATTATCGATGACTCTGAATTTTCACTGGCTGTCCTCCCTTCTCCTCTCTGCTTTCTCACTTCCCTGGCTTCCTGCAAGTCCTGGCTAAAATTCTGCCTTCCACAGGAAGCCTTTCCCAATCCCTCTCAATTCTAGTGCCTTCCTGCTGTTGATCATTTCCTGTTTATCCTGCATACAACTTGTTTGTACATAGTTTTTGCACATTGTCCACACACACACACACACACACACACACACACACACACAATTATGCGCTCTTTGAGGGCAGGACCATCTTTTGACTTCTTTTGATTCCCTGCATCTAACACTGACCGATTGACTGATAAAGGCTGACAATGAATGTCCTCCTTATCAGAGTTCCAATACGGCTGTAACTACATATAACTTACAATGAGGTCACTCCCAAATGTCCAAGAAATGTCCCTCAAAATGCTGACAATTGCCTGTAAAGGAGGCTCCCTTCCTCAGTCAGAGAAGCAGCCCAACTTAGATACCCTTTCTCTACCCAAAATAAAGGCCACCCTTTTTAGATCTGTTGAGGTTGAATACTGGGTCTTAAAGACCAGCTCATACTGGCCTAGGAAGACCAGTGTCTGCTTCCACAGTCCATGAAACAATAATAGGTTTAAGCACCAACAGTATGGATGTGACTGAGGGTATTGGTAGAACCATCGCAGACCAACTGTCCACTGTAGTTCCTACAGCTCTTCCCCACTCCACTTCCATCAGGTTATCTAGGATTATAGCAGGTTTAAGTTAGCACTATCTTCATAGTATTATGACTTATAATTACCAGGATCTGTCCTGTCATACAACTCACTCTTCCCAAAAGGAAAGAGTATAGAAAGTGTTAGTTAAGGGTGCACCTATTATTGACCTTATAACACAGTAGTGAAAGCATCCAAGATTTGGAGTCAGATGGCCTGGGTTTGAATCTGGGCTCTCACTAAATAGCTATCATCACATACAAGTCACTTAAACTCCGATAACCTCCATTATCTCATACAATGGGGATAACGTACTCGCATTTTGTAAACCTTAAAATGATATGTAAATGTGAGCTAATAAGAATAAAAATTTAAGACAGTTACATTTTACAGACAATATGGACAACTTTGAAGTGAAAAGAGCTAAGTAAAAAAAAGACAAAGACAATTATACCCTCCTGACTGAAAGAAAAGATAATCATTTGGATATGATGGAATACAGAAAAAATATGTGGATGAGATGCTTCTATTTTTCCTTATCCTTAGGGAAAAGAAAAGAAGCAGGAATCCTGAAAGCTCAGTGTCAATTGGGAGGGTGGTGAAGAGGATGTAAAGCTTTTCTTAAGAATATCAAAAAGCAATCATAAATAAGATTATCTTGGTAAAATAAAAAGATGAAGATACTTCAAGAATCTCACAGACAAGCCCCATAAAAGTTCAATTTCAAGATTATCAGAGTTAGAGGTTTATTTTATTCTGCTTTTACCTGATCTCAAGTAAAGATAGAGTCTCAGGTCACCCTTTTTGAGATGGATAAGAATCTGTAAGCCAAGACTCATTACCAATCTCTTCATGATTCCACTAATGCTAAATAAGTGTTTACCAGTACATACAGACAGATAATCAGAGTATTTCAAAAGGACCCCATATTTGGGGCATAAAGATGTCAAGAGAACCCTGCCTGAACCAGCGACCAAAGCTTCTAAGTAAGAGTGAAAAGTAAGCACAAAAAAGGAGCAGATCTCCTATGCCACCAGGACAATGTGGCTCATTGTCTTCTCTCATCCTACTAAAAATCATACTGTAGTCATAATCAAGGCTCAGTGCCAATATACTTGGTAATCTCTGAAAATCGAAACAGTAAAAATTCAAAAAGTAATATAATTCAGCTTCCACTTGCTCATTCATGTAAGTTTCAATTCTTGTCCACTTAGCAGTCCTAAGGCATTCTTTTGCCCTCTGGAGGATGAGAAGGTTCTAAACTGCAGGTAACAAACAGAGCTATACTGCCAAATATTCCAGTTCCAAGGAAACTTATCACTAACAGGTACAATTATGTGGGTTGGCATACCGTATAGATGGGAACCTGATAACTGGCTAAGGCAAGTCATATGATACAGTAATCATCTCTTTAGTGTCATGGATCTTAACAAAGAAAAGTTCAAGATGAATTAAAAATTTGTATTCCATTCAAGTTTGAAAAAATGAAATTCAATCTCTTTCAGT
This sequence comes from Trichosurus vulpecula, assembly GCF_011100635.1. NCBI lineage: Eukaryota > Metazoa > Chordata > Mammalia > Diprotodontia > Phalangeridae > Trichosurus > Trichosurus vulpecula. Next base: position 324,174,579 of record NC_050574.1, on the reverse strand, counting down.
GATTGATAGTAGTTGAAGATTAGAAGGTGAGGTATCTAATTGTATTTATTCTTTATGTTCTCATATAGCCTGGGATTTTCAGAAATTCTAAGACTTTAAAAAGTCTTTCTCAGAAGTCAGGCCATAACGAGTAGTGAGGAAAGTGCAACTTAGTTTGTATTTCTTTAAATCTTGCTCTAATAACTATATCAGGCTTTGAAATATAATGTGGTGATAACCCTATTTAATGATAATACTATTTAATAATTATTCTGCACTATTTCAATAAAGCACTCTTTTTATATAAAAGGAGTATTGAGTACAATAGTATTCTAATTGCTAGTTCAGTTATGGGAACCTATGGGAAGCATGATATGATGGGAAAAGTGTTGGATTAGGAGTCAAATATCTGGATATGAATCTCAGGTCCTTGAGAAGAACACATTTATTAAGCACTTATTATGTGTCGATTGTATTCAAATAAAAGCAAATGCATTCAAATAAAAGCAAGCTAGTCCCTGCCTTCAAGAAAGTTTCCTTGGAAAAGAGGAAGATAATACATAAAAGAGAGCTGGAAAGAAGGTGGGGGAGGTACATGCGGGGTGGCATTGTTTGCAATAGGGGACAGGAAATTATGTAAAGCCTAGATTTCAGGAAAGAAAAGATTAAAAACTCACTTATTAGCATCCTATGGACAGAGTCCAAGGTTCCAGGGCAAAAGATGGGGCGTGGAGGTGGGGAGGGAGGAAAGAAAGGGGAAAGGGAGAGGAGATAAGAGAGATAGACAAAGTGCAGGCTTTAGGGTTTAGGAGCTATCAGTATTATCTTAAGCACGGTGCTTCACCTTTTGCAGTCTGTTTCCTGATTCAAAGATGCCAGGCTTAGACTAGATGATCTATAAAGTCTCTTCCAGCTCTGAGCCCCATCATTCTAAAATTTGTTGTTTGGAATTGAGGCCAGGTCCAAATCAAAAACCACTGTCTCCCTAGCAGAAAGTTACAAGAATTGCTGGCATAATACCTGGGAGGAGACAAAATGGTCTCTGCCATCCTAGCCTGGAAACTCAAACCTACAAAATTTAACTTATTCCAACAAACATTTATTAAATATCAGCTATGTACAAAGCTCCCCGCTGGGAATGCAAAGATATAAATGAATTAGTTTGTGCTCATGAAACCATTCTACAGGAGTAATACAACAGATATACAATGACTTGAAAATGCTTGTCACAAATGCAAATAATTTAGACCTTTTTTCAAAGTACATTTCAGTTTGTTTAGAAATTTTTCACTTCAGCAGGACTTGTTAACCAGGTCAGAGAGCACTCTCTCCCCCACCCCATCAACGGCATATAAAGAAGGTGTGCTGCAAAGGGAGCAGAGCCCATGACTGCCTTTTCTGATTTGTATTTCTTTCCTTAGCACAGGCAATTGAACGATATGGACAGTTCTAGCTCTCAAGGCAACCTTATAAGTCTGAGAGGATGATAATTCCTGGGTCCTCCATAGGAGTCTGATGCATTTTGGGAAGAACACCTAGAAGCTACTACAATGCTTCCCAGAGAAGATGACTACCAGGATGAGGCTAACTCCTGTCCTGGCTTGGCAAAACACTTGGACCTGAGTGGAACCGTTTGGACAATACAAAGCCAACATTAAAGTGATATGCTGATTCAGCAGTCTCACAAAATGCTTAATATTTTGATGTATTAAATATGTCTCACAGAACAGTATAATAGTTGTTATAAATTAGAGATTGATTAAGTTTTATCAATGCACACTTGTGAATCTTTAGTGTTTGGCATTTCTTTTGTGTGGGAAAATAAATAGCTCTTCTATACATAATTTACATTGCACATTGTTTCAACAATCTGGCTAGCAGCTGCTGTGGGGGGTGTAAAACCAACAACAACCAGCTCGCAGAATGCTACAAGCCCACATTCTTTTGATCTGCTCTACTAAGGAAAGCAATGTTAAGGGGTTAACAATCTCAATTTAATCCAGCATACAAATATCATTCACTTAGTTCAGGGGGAAAAGCCAGCACCCTGAACTTCAAAGCAAATACAAACAAATTACAAACATCAACAGACCAAATACAATTCATAGTTACCAAGAGAACCATCAACATCTGAGTTCAGCCAGAAGGCCCTTATAGCAGCTGCCCAGAGTCCTGCACCTCCAGGAGTGAGAGCGTTAAGCAAATAACTCTGTTCTCCCTTTTTATACAGTTTCAGACATCATCAAAAGTCATCTGAGCGACCAGAACTTAGGCTCTTACTATTGGCTCTGGAGTTAGCACTTCCCTTCATTGGCCCTACCTGGAGCCCCACTTTAGTTACCAATTCACACCCACATAGGCTTAGCACCTAATAAATAGGGGTTTGGGGCCTGGGGTTTAGCGCCTAGTAAGGCTCAATCAAAGACACCCAACTTTATTGATATTACACACATTGAATACTATTTGACTCCTCTTTTGGAGAAACTCTAAACATAAGCTAAATTTAAGTTTTAAGAGATTTTCTAGAAGGGCCTGAGGTGAGGTTTAAAGAGTCAGCTCTGTAGGAGCAAGGACCCTCCAGGAAGCAACTTAATCTATGGGTACATGGCCCCTGAGAGGGGTCCCATAACAGAAAGGAAGAAGACAAGCACCCTAAACTTCTTGGGCCCATCAATGATTTATGTGTGTGGTTATACTATAATAAAGATAAAATATACATTAATCTTGAAATTATCCAGCTAATCTCGACATTTCACAAAAGTCTAGCTAATGTTGAAAAATCTAGTAGTAAGATCAGAAGGAAATTTATCATCTTGATTTCCTTAAAGCATTATCTTATATCCATTCCATCTTCAACTCCATCTATCTTTTATAATAAATGATCCAGAATAATTTCTACTACACTATTTTATGTAGAAATATATCTAGATGCCACACTATATAATCTTACATTCTATATCCCTATAATGTTTGTGTGTCAGTATATATCAATACTAACCTTCATTTCAACTAATCTTAACTCAAATTGGAATTTAGCATTTCCTTCAACTATTCCAATCATACAGAACTTAAGACAGCCTTTGCTCTAGTAAATGAGTACTTGCTCTTTAAATGGCAGGTGCCTTCTTTCTCCACCTTCTAGTATATAAAAGCAGAACCTTAAAAGACAGGTACCAGCTATACAGTCCTACCTAATATACATCTTCAGTCAAAAAGACCAATAAAACCCTAGGTATCGTTATAAAGGATAGTAGGAAACAAAACAGGCAGCACAATTTTACCCTTATAGTATCCATGTGTAGAATACTGTAGTTGCTGCACCATGAAAAGACCATAAAGTAGCTAGAAACAATCCATAGAAAATCGACATTTGTTATTAAAAAGCTTCTCAGTTATATTCAGCATTTAAGTTGAATTTCTTTTAGGGAAAGCTATTTTAAGATTCTAAAGGTAGACATATGCAGCATTACATAGCGGTTGTTCTCGAATTATAGGCATTAGCCCAAGTTCAAACTGCTAGATACAGACATAGATATAATCCATGCAAACCTCTGAATACGGATATCTCAAGAAACCAAGTTAAATATTTGGCGTGTCATTGCCATTACGCACCCTCCTTTACCTTCACCCTCACCTTTCCTCATTTCCGTGTCTTACAATATCCTAATATTAGACTTTTCCCTTACATTCCTTTATCCCTAGGTCCTTAAACTAGGGTCTATAGAAAGGGGTTCATGGACAGATTTCAAGGCGTTCATGAACTTGGATGAGAAAAAAATGCATCTTTATTTTCACTTAACTCAAATTTCCTTCAATTGTGAATTAAAAAAAAACAACATTAGTCTGACAAGAGATCCATGGGCTTTACTAAATTAAGAGTCTTTGACACAAAAAAGGTTAATGCTAAGAACTGCTTTATATTATCTTCTACAGGGTACCTGGGTGAGCTTCTAAAAAAGTGAGATAAAGGTTTCATTCACCTGAAAATTAAATGGCTACAGCCACTGTGACAGTAACTAACATCAACACATGGTTAAGTTTCCATCTATTCATAAAAAAGCATGCCGTTGGCATGTTTAATACTAATGCTTTAAATATATCACTAAATATATTCAAATGTATTTTATCTGAAAGATAACACACTGATCATACATATGCATGAAATTTGTTATTTTGTAAGGTATTGGAACATCCTCCCCCAATTCAGAACTTCTAGGAGTATGAAATACATAGATGTTAAGTGACTTGCCCAGAATTATATAGCCATTAAATGTCAGAAAACAGATGTGAACACAAGTCTTCCTGACTCTGAGCCTAGTGCTCTAAACATGCTGATGCTTCCTGTTCCCCACCCTCTTTTAAACATGAGGAAAGATAGAAGGATAGATGGACAGACTGACTCACACACACACACACACACACACACACACACACACAGAGCAACTAGATGGTACAGTGGATAGAGCACTGGACTTGGAATCAGGAAGACTCATTTTCCTGAGTTCAAATCTGGTCTGAGACACTAACTGGCTATGTGTCTCTGGGAAAGTCATTTAACCCTGTTTGCCTCAGTTTACTCACTTGTAAAATGAACCAGAGAAGGAAATGGTAAGCTACTTCAGCATCTTTGCCAAGAAAACTCCAAATGGGGTCATGAAGAGTTAGATACAACTAAAAAACAACCAAACAACAACATATACACATACACGTACCCACATATATGTGTATGTATACACATACATATATAAATATACATATATGTATATACACGTAATATGTATAATTTATGTGTATATGTAACTGGTGTAGTCAAGACCAACCAGTGGAACCAGTCATTATGTGTATATCCAGTATGTTCAGCTGATACAGTCTCCACATGGACTTTGGAGTATGCAATTGGAGGCAGTTAGATGGTGCAGTAGGTGGAGCTCTTGGCGTGGAGTCAGGAAGACCTGAATTCAAATCCAGGTTCAGATGCTTGCTAGCTGTGTGACCTGAGCAAGTTATTTTGCTTCTGTTTGCCTCAGTTTCCTCCTCTGTAAAATGGGGATAATAACAGCATCTACTTCCCAGGGTTGTTATGGCAATCAAATGAGATAATATTTTTAAAGCATTTAGCATAGCACACAGCCCATAGGAGGCACTTGATAAAAGCTTGTTTCCTTCCTTTTTTCCTTTCTAATTGGCTTTGGTCCACTAACCACATGGTGAAAATGATCTTTGGTTATAGAGCTAGAATGAAGTTGGGAGAGAAGGCACTAACCAGTTTTTTAAAAGGATCTTGCTTTTGGCCTTTTCTTCCCTGGCAGCCTTTTAGCAAAAAGATGCCAGATGAGGACAGACCTCTAATTCCCCCCATCCAAGGTCAGCACATGATACTCTGTTCTTTTCCTCTTTGAATGTTTTCTTTTTAACTTGAATTGAAGGAATGTGGAAGACAGAGGATACCTTGCGAGTTTCAAAAGGTCAGGAGAACTAGCCACCAGAAATCCAGGAGCTCAAGTCTACACTGGGATTTGCCAGAAGCCAGACAATGAAGATCAAAGTCCTGAGCAACCTGTTCTGCCTAGTCTAGCAGTAGTAGAGACACAGACTCAACCATCCATCAGCTGTGTCACATTTGGAGATAAACTTGATGGAGTGAATGATACATTAAAGTAGTGTTAAATTTAAGCTCACTATCCCCAGGAACCAAAATTTTAAAGGGGAGAGTAATGCACCCAGTTATTGGGGGAGAAATGGTTATACTTTTGTTCCTGCTGTATCTTCACAGTAAATATCTCTTTGTAAAAACAAAACAAAAACCTAATTAATTTTAGTCTGTTAAATGCAAACTGAGCACTAAATCAAGGGAAAACACACCAGAATGGAAAGAAAGCAACCCCCAGTCTTTCAAAGGTACTTTAGGACTAAATCTGCAGGAGAGATTTAGCCTATGTAAGAGTGAGCCAAGACTAGAACAATTGCTATACACACATATACATGTACACGTATACATATGTGTGCATGTTTGTAAATTTGAAGGTGTTGCAGAAATGTTAGTGACTATCACTACTTTCTTGGGGGGTATTTCGTTTCCTTCCTTTGCCCCCTTCAGAGAAACATTTACATTTTCTAAAGCTACTATTGGTATATATAAATGATTGGTCTTCAAAATTATGTCAGACTTATTAATTAAATCACACAACAGGATCCCATTTTCTAGAGACTTTCAAAAATCCTTGATTCTCAAATTTTTCTCAGCAACTGCTTCCACTCAACTCTAAGCTTCAGCAAATGCTACATCACAGTTGGATTTACATCCTCTCTCCCTTCCATGACTGTAACCTGGGCTCCCACTGTCCAGGGGAGTGCTTCTCAGAATCTTCACCAAGCACATTTTTAAATATTAAAAAAAAACACTAACTTACCAACAACTATAAGGGTGTAAACAACCTCCTTTTGTTTCTTGGATATGAATCTGGAGGGACTGAGACCTGAGGAAACTTTTTAACGTTGTAAGAAGACAGATGGATTTAGAACTGGTTAAGTGAATACTCATTGATGGTTTGATGTCACCATGGGAGAAGTTTTTCAGTAGAGTGTCCCAGGTGTTTGTGCTTGAACCTATTCTATTCATATTTTTGTAGATGACTTGAATAATGGAATAGATAACACACTTATCAAATTTGTAGATGTCACAAAACTGGGACAGATAACTAATATCCTGAATGACTGAATCAGGGTCCAAAAAGATCTTGAGAGTATCAACTAGAGGAGTCAAACACATGGCACTTCCAAGAGCTATCCAAATCAGATTTAAATGTAACCGGGAAAAAATTAACAAAATAATCAAAAATACGATGAAACAGAGATAACATTAAATTTTAAAACTAAGTCAATATAAGATCCACAGGAATTCTTATATACAAATGAGTGGCCCCCATTTCTATTTGAGTGTGACCTCACTGGATTAGACTGTTATGTTCAATATACTAAGTTTTTTTGGAGGGGGAAGGCAGGGCAATTGGGGTTAAGTGATTTGCCCAAGGTCACACAGCTAGTAAAGATGTCAAGTGTCTGAGGCTGGATTTGAACTCAGATCCTCCTGTCTCCAGGGCCGGTGCTCCATTCATTGAGCTACCTAGCTGCCCCGATAAAGTGATATTTGGTGCAGATAAATGTAAATTCTTGTACTTGGGTTTACAAAATTAACTTCATAAATACAAGAAAGTGTGTAGTTTGTCTGAAAAGAATCTGGGAGTTTTAATAGACTGAAAGCTCAGTATCAGTCAACAGACTGTTATGGCAGCCAAAAAAGTTAACGCAATCATGGGCTATGTTAAGACAGAAATAGCTTCCCAGAATTAGGAAGTGATCGTCACACTGTATTCTCTCCTTGTCAGCCCACATTTCAAGTATTTGATTTGATTTTGTGCACCACAGTTGAGAAGGTACACTGATCATCTGAGAGTATCCAGAAGAAAAAGACCAGAAGGGTTGAAAGGCTCTGAGTCCATGACATGTGAGGATTGGTTGAAGGAGCTATGTTTAGACTGGAGAAAAGAAGACACAGAGAAGGCATGGCAGGTGTCTTCAGGGCTGTCATGGGAAAGATGACTAGAATTGTTCAGCCTGAGGCAAGAGCACAGAACCAAGAACAATGGGTAGAAGTTGCAAAGAGTCAAACATAGGTTTGACGTAAAGAAAATTTTCTTAACCATTAAAATTGAAAGTAAAACGTTTTGTCTGGGGATGTTCTCCCTCACTGGAGGTTTTCAGGCAGAGTCTGGATAACTACTTATTGGATATGTTGTAAGGAAGATTATATTTCTTTTACGGATAGAACTAGCTGATCACTGAGGTCCCTGCTAACTTTTCAGTTCTGTGATTCTATGACGAAAAGCAAAGAATTATCTACTGTTGTCCCTGATGTCGTATTGGATGCTTGCCCAGGCTAGATGTTGGTCAAGTAGCCAGTACACAGAGACAGATCCTGGTTCCCCTCAAGTTCAGTGATTGCAGCTATATCAAACAAAGTGAGGGTTACAGAGAGGTTTTTCACATTCCAAAAGTACTCCAGGAGATCACTGTATTTGTCATGAAGCCTGAATCTTCCAAATTTGGAACGGAGGGTGAAGAAAACCTCCAAACTCCTGTCTTGAACCAAGCAAGCTCTTGATTCCTTTGACATCTATGTGCCTTGCACATGGGCAATTGCTCAGGACAAAATCAAAGGTCTTAATTTGGTTTTTTTTGAATAAGAAGCTTCCAAATAAGACACACATCACTCTTCCTCAACACTAATACAAAGCAAAAAGTATACAGTTCAATAGAAGACTAGCATGTAGTGTGTGAAAAGACCTTGCCTCTACCCTCTAATGTAAGTAGAGAAGGTGGAAATAGGAAAGTGCTAAATGTAGCCTGAAATCACATAATGGAAAAAACATACTCAGCCTCAGAACATTTGTAATATTATAGCTGAGGTTTGGATTGAGTTTGTTACCCCAGGGCAAAGGGAGGACCTATTCTTCCCAGGAAGTCTTATAACTGCCACTTTGTCTCCATGTGCCAGCCAAATGACTCATTCAGACCTGCTTACTAAGAAATAGCATTGGTGGGTTGGATACAGCCTCAAGGAGATCAGCTGCTTACCATCTTAGATAATAGCTCCAACTCACCAAATATAGGCTTCTTAAAACATCTTTGCACATGCTCACATTCACTCAATATGCCATAATGGAAAACTCACTCCTAGTTCTAGTATTGCCTCTGCAACTCACTAGATGTATGACCTTAGGCAAATTACTTAACATCTCTTAGCCTCTATTTGCTAATCTAGAAAATGGGGGGATCATAATACAATTCTGACTGTTTCACAGGGTTGCTATGAGAATCAAATAACATAAAATATGTGAAAATGCTTAGAAAATAGCAAATAATTAAGACAAATATAAAGCTTTATTACTGTAGCACAAATCACCCTTTCTACTTTTCTGATGACCAGAGAGAATTGTTGCAAATGATGACAGTATCAAATTGAGTAAAATTAGCAGAGAAACTAGTACTTTGTTGGAAGTGTTTAAAAACACTGAGTTAGTTGGTTATCATGGACCTTTGTCATCTCAGGCAATAAGGTTTATTCAAAACGAAAGTTATTAGAGCTCATTACTTTAAGTTTACTTCAGCACTACCCCTTGAGATAACTCAAGATGTGTCAAAGAAGTTGCTAATACTTTGTATAGGGGACACAGTCAGAAAATTGCTGTCAGTTTTTTTTCCATTTATAAGCAAGTAAAAAACTAGGACACAAGTAAAAGAATCATAGAGAATCACAGAATTTTAGAGCTGGAAAAGGTATATTCAGTATTATCTGGTCCAATCATCCCTTTTCTTTAACCAGCAAGACAAATAAGGAACAGAAAAACTGGCTTGCCAGAGGTCACAGAGCTAGTAAATGTTAGAGCCAGAATAGAAACAACACAATTTGCAGTTATCCACAGACGTCATTATTATCTTTAGAGCTGGCCTAACAGGTTGAATTCCAATGCAATAGTGAGGCTATCTTTTTCAAAAGATTTAATACCATGAGGAGAAAAAATACACAGTTCTAAGAGTAAATGAAACACTAAGGAATCTAATGTGTCTTTGTTTTTTCTTGTTATAATAAGTCTACAAACACTCAATAAGAGGAATAACCATAAACATAGTAAAATAAGGAAAATTGTGTTTTCTGGAATTATTTCCTATGAAATTAATCTGACACAGAAAACATTTTCAGAAAAGGAGCTAAAGGAGGAAAAGACCCTAAATGTATTTTATACAATTCTCTCTACAAGTTGCACCCCAGACCTTCCCAACAACCTTCTTCACTATTCTCTCCTTCATTTTAGCCCTCAGTTTCTTCCTCTGGTTGGATGGCTCTTCCCATAATCTTCATTTAAGAAGAGTGCCCAGGCCAACTATGTCTCATTCTTCTTCAAGACACACTCTGGACTTCCTCCACTATTCCCTTCCTCATCCTCTCCCACACATTTAAATGCTAGCTATCATTATTATTGTTATTATTATGTTACTATTTTCAGCTTCCTTTTATTTATGTATTGTTTTCCCCCATTAGAATGTGAGCTCGTGGAAGGAGGGGACTGTCTTTCTCTCTATTTATATTTGTACTCTCAGATTTTAGCACAGTGTCTGGCACTTAGTGAACAATAAATGCTTTTTCACTTGTTGACTTTAGGCAATTTTTGCCACATGAAACTTTGTCTAATCCGTATTATTTTCTGAATTGTTACTAATGGCAGTTTCTATTTCTTCTGATGCTTGATTTTTATCATTTTCATGGATTTCTGAAACCTGAAAGTTGGCACTAAAACAAGTTTGCCTAGCTGGGTGATAGAGTCAATAGAGTTTAAGACAGAGTCAGAAAAATCTTAATTCAAATGCTGCTTCAAATACTTAGTAGCGGTGCAACCTGGATTCACTTAATCTCTCAATCTCAATTTTCCTTATTTCTAAAACTAAGATATTAATAATACCTGCCTCACAGAGTATTTTTGAGGACCAAATGAGATAGAATCTGTAGAATGCTTTATAAATCTTAAAGAGCTATATTAGTTATTATTTTTAACTTTCCATATAATAGTTTAATATATTTTAATATATATGGAATCTTTCTCTCTGTCTTAAATCTCCTTGAAACATGTCACTACCAGAGGTAGTACCATATATTTTTCTATTGCTCTTTTGGTCATCCATGATTTTGATTCTGTGGAAACCATGGTATTTGAGCATCTCAGCTAAGGTCCTCCCACAACTACTCCCATAAGGATCTAAGAAGAGCACCAGATTGAGTGCTAATTGTGAAATCTAAGGAGAAACCACAATGAATCCCTTTCTTAGCCCAAGAGAAAATTCTGAAATTCAGCCCATTGACCAGGACAGGAACTATGGATTATGAATTCAATCTTTGGGCTCAGACCAAGAGTAGGTTAGCAATGCTCTCTCTTTAAACCTATGTAGCCTTCTGGATAGCTAACACAGCCAGCAACTGTCTACTGGAGCTCCACTTTGGGCAAATCTGTAGTTCTACTACATAAACTCAAACCAGGGTCAGCCCAGAAAGTTCAGGAGACCAGCAACTAGACTATGCCTTAGATCATACTGCTTTAGGGTCACTAAAATTTTGCACCTCCTAGACCCAAACTGTCCCTGTAACCCTTGAAGAACACAGCATTCAACATAGCAGCAGGCCTCAAATAATATAGACCATAGAGGCCATAACACTAACTCCAGAAATGTGTAAATCCTAGCCCTCACACAAAGTCCCAATCTGAGAAACAAGCCTAGAAAGGCAAGTAAATAAAAAAAACCTTTCCAAATAAAAATGATGCCAGGGAAGTGAAAGACACAAACACAAAAGAAGACAATAACTCCAGAACACTTATAAGCAAAGCCACAAAGAAAAACATAGCTTGACTATAAGGTCAAATAGAATTCTTAGAAGAAATGAAGTGTGAGGGCTTTTTAACAAGATGGTACAGGGGCAGCTAGGTGGCACGGTGAGTAGAGCACCAGCCCTGGAGTCAGGAAGATCTGAGTTCAAATACAGCCTCAGACACTTCACACATGTACTAGCTGTGTGACTTTGGGCAAATCACTTAACCCCAAATTGCCCTGCCTTTCCCCCCCCCCAGAAAAAATTTTAAAAAAGATAGTACAAATGAAATAAGAGTTTTAGAGAAAAGAGTTGGAAAATGAAATAAGGCTTTGAAGGAAAGCCTTTGAAATGAAATTAACAGCTTAAAGCAAGAGGCACAAAACATTACCATAAAGTTTAAAAATTAATATGAACCATGGTAGAGAAAAGATTGTGGATTAGTGGCAGCTAAACTTTTCTAACATTCCCCTCTAAACAACTTTAAAATAATATATAAAATCAATGAATGAGCCAACAAAAGGTCAGGGTGAGACATTTTTCCAGGCTAAGAAAATTTAAGAGGTCAGTAGAAATCTGTGAGACTGGAGCAGAGGCCTCTCTGGAGCCCATACATGGTAGCAACAGTGGCAGCTGCCCCAGTGGCAACTTTGGGAGCTCTCAGCCCAGAGACAATAAGGGAGCCAGATGACTCTCCAGAGATTACAAAGGACCCTGTGCTGGCACTAGATATAACTGGGGGTTGATTGCCAATTCTATTGTCCATATGCAGGTCTGGATTAAAGTTCCGATGCAGACAGGAGCACTTGTGCTCAGTTACAAGAAAACAGGAGCCCTAGAGCTAGTACTTTCAGCGTCAGGTGACCAAGGGCCCTTCCTGGGTAAAGACCAGAGCACAGAATAGCAGAGCAGTGAACACACCTCTCCCAACATCACACCAACTTAGAAGCACCAGAAACTTGTAGACACTGAGAGCTAGCTATGAAAACAACAGCACCAAAAAGCCTAAAGCTTGGGATAGTACCTCCCAACAACCTGATGAGCAGAACCCAAAATTAACATAAAGTTCAAAGTAAAAAAATAGGCTGGAAAAATGAACAAACAAAAAAAATTGATAATAAAAAGCTATTATAGTTGCAGGAAAGACCAAGAAATAAACTCAGAAGAAGACAACAATGTAAAAATGGCTACCAAAAAAAGTCTCAAAGAAAAATGCTAATTAAACCCAAACCCAGAAAGAATTCCTGGAAGACTTAAAGAAAAAAATAAGAGTGTTACAGGAAAAATTGGGAAAAGAAATAAGCATGGTGTAAGAAAATTATGAAAAGAGAATTAACAGTTTGGTAAAAGAGGCACAAAAAACTACTGATGAAAACAACACCTTAAAAAACAAATGATAAAAAATGGCCAAATGATAAAAAGAGTCACAAAACTCTGAAGAGAACTCCTTAAACAGCAGAACTGGCCAAATGGGGTGAAAAAAGGTGAAAAAGCTTATTGAAGAAAATAAGTCCTTAAAAATTAAAACTGGGCAAGTGGAAGTTAATGACTCCATGAGACATCAAGAAACAATAAAACAGTCAAAATAAAATAAAATGTGAAATATCTTATTGGAAAAGCAACTAACCTAGAAAATAGATTGAGGAGAAATAATTTAAGAATTATTGGACTACCTGAAAGCCATGATCATCTAGATATCATATTTTAAGAAATTATCAGGGAAAATTGCCCTGATATATTAGATACAGAAGGCAAAATAGAAATTGAAAGAATCTATCAACCACCTCCTGAAAGAGATCCCAAAATGAAAACTCTTGGGGATACATAGCCAAATTTCAGAGCTCCTGGATCAAAGAGAAAATACTTCAAACAGCCAGAAAGAAACAATTCAAATACTGTGGAGACACAGTCAGGATCACACAAGATTTATCAGCTTCCATGTTAAAGAAACAGAGGGCTTGGAATATGATATTCCAGAAGCTAAAGAAGCTAGGATTACAATCAAGAATAACCTACCCAGCAAAATCCTGTAAGGGAAAATGTATATTTAATGAAATAGAGGACTTGCATGCATTCCTGATGAAAAGACCAGAGCTGAATAGAAAATCTGAAGTTGAAACAGAAGATTCAAGGGAAGTATAAAAAAGTAAACATGAAAGAATAATCATGAGGGACTAAACAAAGTTAAACTGTTTATATTCCAAATGGAAAGATGATACATGTAACTCCTAAAACTTTATCATTATTAGGGAAGTTAAAAGGAGTTTACATAAACAAAGGGCATGGGTTCAAGTCTATTATGTTGAAATGATCTCCAAAAAAATGAAGGAGTGAGAAAGAGGGATGAACTGGGAGGAGGGGGAAAGGAAAAGTAAAATGTATAAAATTTTCTCACATGAAAGAGGCACATAAGGAAGACCTTTTACCATGGAGGAGAAATGGGGGATTGGTGCCAGGCAATATTTGAACCTCATTTTCATCAGCATTGGTTCAAAAAGGAAAGAATATATATGTATGTATGTATGTGTATATATAATACACACACAAAAAAAATTGTATATGGAAATGTAACTTACCCAGTAGGGAAATAGGAGGGGAAGAAATAAGAGAAAGAGGGAGGAATGATAAAAGGGAGGGTGGATTAAGGAAGGCAGTGGTTAAAAAGCAAATAGACTTTGGAGGAGGGACAGAATAAAAAGAAACAAAAGAAGAAACAAAAGAAAATGGAATGGAGGGAAATACATAGTTAGTATAATGTGAATAGGAATAGCTCACCCATAAAACAGAAGCAGAGGGTAGAATGGATTAGAAACCAGAAACCCAATACCTGAAACAGAAAGATACATGCAGAATTAAAGGGTTGAAGCAGATCTATTATGCTTCAGCTGACCTGAGAAAAGCAGGAGTAACAATTATGATCTCAGACAAAGAAAATGGAAAAGTAGATCTAATTGAAAGATATAGTGAAATTACATTATGCTAAAAGGCATCATAGATCATGGAGTAATATTTAAAAAATTATATAGCAAGTTTCTCTAATAAAGGCCCTATATCTCAAATACATAGTACAGAAATGAGTCAAATTTATGAAAATAAGAGCCATTCCCCAATTGATAAATGACAAAAGGATATGAACAGGCAGTTTTCAGAAGAAAAAATAAAAACTACTTATGGTCATATAAAAAATGCTCCAAATCACTAACTATTGATTAGAGAAATGCAAATTAAAACAACTCTGAGGGAGGTGGAGCCAAGATGGCAGCTGGAAAGCGGGGACTTGATTAAGCTCTCCTCCAAATCCCTCCATACACCTGTAAAAATGGCTCTGAACAAATTCTACAGCTGATGAACCCAAAAATTACCAGAGAGAAGCAGGTCTCCAGCTCAGAACAGCCTGGATGGTCACTGGGAAGGGTCTATCACACAGTGGTGGGGGCAGAGAGCAGCCCAGTGTGGCCCATGCCAGGACCAACCAGACCGGGAGTCTGGTGGAGCAGGTCATAGGGCCATGAATCATTGAGCAGTGGCAGTTACCAGACTTCTTAACCCACAAACCCCAAAGACCACTGAGCAGGTTACTGGGAAAACTGCTTGATCAGGGTGCGAGCGGTCTAGTCCCAGCCCTCGACTGGCACAGCAGTGGCAGTGACAGCAGCAGGAAGCTCCTGCAGCTGCTTCCAGAGCTCCAGCATCAGCTGCTTCCAAAGTCCCTGGCTCACATGGTGGGAGGAATCAAGTGGTAGATTGGGGTGGGAGTGCAGGGAGTGCTTTGCAGGCACAGAGACAGGTTCTCTTGCTGTGCCCTGCTTAGCTCTGGGGCATGGTCCTGGTTGGTGGTTCTTGGGGGAGGAGGAGCACTGCTGTGGCAGAGATTGCAGTGATGGTGGAGTAGAAGTAGCTCTGAAAACAGCAGCCCTAAAGCTTGGGACAAAGCACTCTCTACTTTACAAGCAGTCATACCCTGACAAAAAGCTCAAAGGTCAACTACTTGGCTGGGAACATGGCCAGGAAGTGAAAAAGGATGCAGGCTCAGACTCAAACTCAGACTCAGATTCTAGAATCTTTTTTTGGTGACAAAGAAGATCAAAACATACAGCCAAAAGAAGTCAACAAAGTCAAAAAGCCTACATCAAAAGCCTCCAAGAAAAATATGAATTGGTCTCAGGCCATGGAATAACTCAAAAAGGATTTGGAAAAGCAAGTAAGAGAAGTAGAGGAAAAACTGGGAAGAGAAATGAGAGTGATGCAAGAAAACCATGAAAAACAAGTCAATGACTTGCTAAAGGACACCCAAAAAAATACTGAAGAAAATAACACCTTAAAGAATAGACTAACCCAAATGTCTAAAGAACTCCAAAAAGCCAATGAGGAGAAGTATGCCTTGAAAGGCAGAATTAGCCAAATGGAAAAGGAGGTCCAAAAGACCACTGAAGAAAATACCACCTTAAAAATTAGATTGGAGCAAGTGGAAGCTAGGAACTTTATGAGAAATCAAGATATTATAAAACAAAACCAAAGGAATGAAAAAATGGAAGACAATGTGAAATATCTCATTGGGAAAACCACTGACATGGAGAATAGATCCAGGAGAGATAATTTAAAAGTTATTGGACTACCTGAAAGCCATGATCAAAAAAAGAACCTAGATATCATCTTTCAAGAAATTATCAAGGAAAACTGCCCTGATATTCTAGAAACAGAGGGTAAAATAGAAATTGAAAGACTCTACCAAATGCCTCTTGAAAAAGATCCTCCCCAAAAAGACTCCTAGGAATATTGTCACCAAATTCCAGAGTTCCCAGGTCAAGGAGAAAATACTGCAAGCAGCCAGAAAGAAACAATTTGAGTATTGTGGAAAAACAATCAGGATAACATAAGATCTAGCAGCTTCTACATTAAAGGATCCAAGGTCTTGGAATATGATATTCCAGAGGTCAAAGGAGCTAGGATTAAAACCAAGAATCACCTACCCAGCAAAACTGAGTATAATTCTCCAAGGCAAAATATGGATTTTCAATAAAATAAAGGACTTTCAAGCTTTCTCAATGAAAAGACCAGAGCTGAATAGAAAATTTGACTTTCAAATACAAGAATGAAGAGAAGCATGAAAAGGTAAACAAGAAAGAGAAATCATAAGGGACATATTAAAGTTGAACTGTTTGGTTTACGTTTCTACGTGTAATTCATGAGACCTTTCTCAGTATTAGGGTAGTTGAAGGGAATATACATACATACATACATACATACATATATATATATATATATATATATATATATATATATATATATATATACATATAGACAGAGGGCACAGGGTGAGTTAAATATGAAGGGAAGATATCTTAAAAAATAAAATAAAATTAAGAGGAGAGGAATATATTGAGAGAGGAAGAAAGGGAGAAATAGAATGGAATAAATTATCTCACATAAGAGTGGCAAGAAAAAGCAGTTCTGTTGGAAAGGAAGAGGGGGCAGGTGAGGGGGAATGAGTGAATCGTGCTCTCATCAGATTTGACTTGAGAAGGGAATAACATACACACTCAATAGGGTATCTTACCCCACAGGAAAGTAGGGGAAAGGGGATAGAAAGGGGGGACAATAGAAGGAAGGGCAGATAGGGGGAGGAGGTAATCAAAAGCAACCACTTTTCAAAAGGGACAGGGTCAAGGGAGAAAAGTGAATAAAGGGGGACAGGATAGGGTAGAAGGAAATGTAGTTAGCCTTTCACAGCATGAGTATTGTGGAAGGGTTTTGCATAATGATACATCTGTGGCCTATGTTGAATTACTTGCCTTCTTAGGGAGGGCTGGGTGGGAAGGGAAGAGGAGAGAGAATTTGGAACTCAAGGTTTTAAAAGCAGATGCTCAAAAAAAAGTTGTTTTTGCATGCAACTAGGAAATAAGATATATAGGGAACGGGGCATAGAAATCTATCCTGAAAGGGGTTGGGCATGGGGGTAGTGGGGTGACAGAATGACTGGGGAATGGGGCAATCAGAATATATGCCATCTTGGAATGAGGGGTGCGGTAGAAATGGGGAGAAATTTCATAACTCAAAATCTTGTGGAAATCAATGTTGAAAACTAAAATATTAAATAATAAAATATGAAAAATAATTTTAAATATATTTAAAAAAAACAACTCTGAGGTACCACCTCACACCTGTCAGAAATGACAAATGCTGGAGGGGATGAGGGGAAAATAGGTATACTAATAAATTACTGGTGGAGTAATGAACTAGTTTGATCATTCTTGAGAACAATTTGGAACTATGCCCAAAGGGCTATAAAACTGTGCTTACCCTTTGACCAAGCAATACCAGTACTAGGTATGTAGCCCAAAGAAATTTTTTAAAAAGGAAAACGACTTATGTGTACAGAAATATTTATAGCAGCTCTTTTTTGTGGCATTAAGAAATTGCAAATCAAAGGGATGTTCATCACTTGGGGGATGGCTAAACAAATTGTGGCATATGATTGTGATGGAGTGCTATTGTGCTATAAGAAATGACAAAGGAGGGAGGAAGAGGTAAGAAAAACATGGCAAGATCTAAATGAGCTGATGCAAAGTGAAATGAGAAGAACCAGGAGATCATTGTGCACAGTGATTGCAATGTTGTAATGAGGATCAACTGTGAAAGACTTGACAACTCTGATCAATACAATTATCCAAGAATATTCCAAAGGGCTCATAATGAAAAAATGTTAACTACCTTCAGAGAGAGAACTGATGAAAGTTGAGTACAAATTGAAGTATAGTTTTCTCACTTTATCTTTCTTACTTATTTTAAAAAAATATGGCTAATATTAGAAATATCTTTTGCTTAATTTCACATGTATAATTGGTATCCTATTGCTTGCTGTCTTAGTGAGTGTGGAAGGGAGTAGGAGGCAAGAAGATTTGGAACTAAAAATTTTAAAAGAAAAGATAAAATAAATAATATATAAAAATAATAAATTAAAATGCTAAAAAGAAAGAAATATGAACAAAACAAGTTAATAACTATGAGACAATAACAAAATTTTAAACAAACTCAAAGTATTGAAAATATAAAAGGAAATTAATAAAGGAAATATCATAGTAAATACAACTGATCCAGAAAACAAGTCAAGGAAAGATAATTTAAGATCATGTGACTATTTAAGTCATGACCAAAAAAAGAAAGAGTCTGGATATCATATTTCAAGAAATTCTGAAGCAAAACTGTCCATCCCCTACTGAAACATGAGAGCAAAGTAAAAATAGAAAGAATCCACCAATCACTTCCTGAATGAAACTCTAAAATGAAAATCCTAATGAATATCACATCAAAGAAATGTCAAAGGAAAAATACTATCAGCAGCCAAAAACAGATTTTAAGCACAAACGTATCACAGTCAGTATCACACAAGATTTAGCAGCTTCCACTATAAAGAAACAGAGAGTATGTCATACTGTATTACAACAAGCAAAAGATATGTTTACTGGCAAGAAAAAATTGACCCAGCAAAACTGAGTATAATCCTAGAGGGAATAGAAAGACCTTTATTGAAATAGAGGACTGCCAAGCATTCCTGATGAAGAAAAAAAATGAACTGAAGAGAAACATTGAAATATAAGACAGAAGTCAAGAGAAATATAAAAAGGCAAACACAAGTGAACAATCAGAAGAGACTATGCAAGGATGAAGTGTTTGCTTTCTAATGGGGGGAGGGGAGAATGATACAAATGTCCCCTCAGAATCCTAATATCCTTAAGAGTCATAAACAAAGTCAAATAAGACAGAAGTCCTGGGAGTGGTTTCGTTATGTTTTGATGATCTTAACAAAAAATAGAAAAGGGAGGGGAAACAGGATACACAAAGGAAAAAGGTGGGGAAGGGTAGAGGAACTTATTGTCTTAAATAATTGGAGTAAGCAAACAAAAATCTATAAATGAAGAAAAATGGAAGGAGCAAGTGTCTCATAAACTTCACTTTTATTTGAACTAGTCTAAGAAGAGAACACACACACACACACGTACAGATTTTGGTGTATAAATACATTCAACTAAACAGGGAAATATGAGAGAACAGAGAAAGAGAAGCAGGGAGAATAAGAGAGAGGATTGACTCAGGAAAGGATTAGTCATAAGCAAAACAAAATCTAAGCTCATAAGGGAGATTTGAAGAGGAGTCAAAAAAGAAAGAAAGAGTAAAAACTTGTGATTCATATCTAGATGAAAAGAGAAGAAAAGAAAAGGGGCAGAAAAGAGGAAACTGATTACATCAATCATAGAGCACCAGTACTAAGCACACTTCTCTCCTATTATCCTCTTTCCCATAACTGTCTTCTTCTTTGGGAGAAAAAAATCCCAAAGATCAAAAGCAAAGCGATTTTTAAAAAGCATAAGAGAATAAGTGGGAGAAAAAAACACAACTAACAGATATAACTGTGATGGCAGATGGGATGAACTCACCAATAAAATGTAAGGGGATAGATAAATGTATTAAAAAATAGAATTTAGCAATCGGCCGTTTACAAGAAACAAAACAAAGATTCACAGAGTAAAACTCAGGGGCTTGAACAACATCCAGTATGCTTCAGGTGAACTCAAAATAGCAGGGGTAGTGACTATGATCTTGGACAAGGCAAAAGGAAAGATAGATTTGATTAAAAGAGATAAACAGGGAAACTACATCATGCTCAAAAATAGGACAATTAATTATTATCAATAATTAACAAATATATATATGAATGGTAAAGCATCTAAATACTTAAAGGAAATCCAAACGAGGTACAGGGGAAAACAAAGAGAAAAATTATAATAGTAAGAGACTTCAATGTACTCCTTCTAGACTTGGACAAATCTAAACAAAATAGAAATGAGAAAGTTAAGGACCTGAATGGAATTTTAGAAAAGATAGGATAGCTCTTCAGTGATCATCAAATGGAAGAAGCATACGTATTTCTAAATATGGTGCCTTTACAAAAATTAACCTTATATAAGGGCACAAAAACTCACAGACAAATGCAGAAAAACAGAAATATTCAACATATCTTTCCCTGGTGATTTTACAATAAAAATTATATTTAACAAAAGGCCACTAAAAAGGATTAAAAATTAATTGAAGGCCAAATTACTTAATCCAAAAAATTGATGTATCAAAGAACAAATTAGAAACAATAGATAATTTATTAAAAATAATTCCAACAATAAGACAACATAACAAAATTTTGGCTGAAATGAAGTCAAACCATTCCTAAGGAAAATGTTATATCTCTGAACACTTTCACAAGCAAAAGAATAACAGATCAACAAATTTGGAATTCAGCTTAAAAAAATAACCTAGCAGACAAATGTTTAAAAAATTAAACACCAGAATAGAAATTCTGAAAATTAAAGAAGAAATTGATAAAAATGAAATTTAAAAGCAATTGAAATAATAAATATAACTAGGAACTATTTTTTAAAAAACATTAAAATAGATATTCTGATGTTCCATAATTCAGTGAACTATAGTTATACATTGAAGATAGTTTTCAGAAATAATTTTGTGTTAATTAAAGTTGGATAATAATATCTAAATATCTTATTTTGAACATATTATTCATTATTCTTTTATTAAGTTACAATAAAAGTATTTCAAATTCTCAATTCTTTTTCAACAAAAATGCCTTTGGAGAAAAACATTTCTTCTCAAATTCTTCTGTTTGTCCCTAAGTAACCATAGATTTGGAGCTGGAAAGGACCTTGAAAAATCACCTAATTCAATCATCATTGTACAGATGAGGAAACAAGGACCCAGACCGCTCTTAAAGGGAGAGAATAGCTCTTAGCTTACATTTGCCAGCTTAGTCCCTTCCAACCAAATGTTGGTTACCCAAAAGACCATCAAAAGACAAATAGCAAGTAAACCTATTTATTCAAGCAAAACAGCAAACAGAAATCAGAGTTCTATAGATACATTTTACCAAAGAATACACATGAATAAATGAGCTCTACAGCTGGGAACAAGAGAAAAACCAAGAGAAAGAGAGAATGATCTCACCAACGGAGGTTTAGTCTCAGCAGTCCCTATAATTGCAAACCCTAGAAGTGAAGGAATATGATGGGATCAGCTCCCCATACAAGCCCATCCCTCTGAGGATGCCAGTCTGCCATTCAAAAGTTCACACAAATCAAAAATCTTTTTCATCTACCTCCTAGAGGTCCTCTCTCAAAGGTTGTCTGCAACTAACTCAAGCAAGTCCTTTAGGGCACATATACAACATTATGCTCAGTATTGTCTCAGCCAATCAAGAGTCCTGCCTCCCTGCAAATTTGCAGCATGCAGCACAGAATCAGTTTCATGGTACTGCCCAAAGGGGTGCTACAAAGTAGTTAAATAAAAAGTAACACAAGAATAAGGGCACTAGCAATTGAAGGAAATCATGAAAGACTTCATATAGGACTGCATCTTGAAAAAAGAGAAGTATATTATCATGGAAAAGTAAAGAAGGAATGTTTTCCAGGGATGGAGTGGTACAACCAAGGGGATAAAAATAAAAGAGATGGAGTTCTGTGTATGAGGAAAGGAAGAAAGGACCAGTTTGGTTGCTTATAGAGTGAAGAGGAAAAATATATAGTGAGACTGGAAAGTTGGGTTGGGGCTAGGTTGTAAAGAGCATTAAAAGCTGAAGAAAGGAGTTTATATTTGATTCTAGAACAGACAGACAGCTACTAGAGTTGACTGAGTAGGGAAGTGACATTACCAAATCTGCTTTTAAGGAAAATTACTCTTTCAGGAACTGTCTAAGGTCACACAAGTCTAGTTAGTGGAAGAACTAGGATTCAATGACTTTCACTGACATATAGCAATGAAATCCCAAGCAGCTCACCACAGGACCTTCACAAGTGACAGGAGACATAAAGGAACTACAGAGAGTAACATGGTACAGTGGAAAGAACGCTGGATTTGTAGTTTAGATTTTGTTCAAATTTAAACTTCTGCCACCTTGGGCAAGGCATTAATCTCTTAAATTTGGATTCATGCTCTATAAGACGAGACATATAGAGTAGATCCGAGCTGTCCAACCTTAGGTTTTTATTGAAACAACAGACAATATATTTGATTTGCCATTTTAGTGAGAGCTCTGCAGTAGCTCAGTTTACTAAAGCATTTTTGTAAATTTCTATGCCTATGGGCCCTGCATATATCATACTGCGGTCTTCTGGCCACATTTTGGACAGCCCTGGATTAGATGATACAATTCTATGATTGGCTTACTTTGTCATTTGACAACCATCATCAACAAAGATTTATTGAATACCTGCTAAGTACAAGGTGCTATACTATAAACTCTGGTCTGAGATTTGGCTTAAAATGAGGCTCCTAGAAAGTGATTAAAATTGAATTTGAATCCTGTTTGCCAAAATGTCCCTTGATCTTTGATCATGGGGTCTCCTAAAGGAAGCAGCAGCATTGATTTCGTAGCATTGAGTTAATATTTTTCTGATCTAAGCCATAATAGCAGTTATCAAAGATCTTACTAGAGAACTTCTACTTTCATTTAGCTCAAGAATGATACAACCATTGGTGTCCCTCACTTTTAGCGCTCTTCTTCAGTAACCCCAATTTGGACATTTTCCCCCTCTGCCTGAAAGAAATAGTTCCTTCCTACCCAGGCCTTCCAATAATCCTTTTTTCCCTTCACCCTTTGGAAGGAAAAAAAATCAAAATTTAAAATTGTGTATAAAGGAGTAAACTTCCCATAGAATTCCCAAAAAACATTTTCTCTCCTCATAAAATGGTCAGGTTAATGAAAAGTTACAACACAGAATATCCTGGCATGCACTTATCTGTGCTTCCCCAAGTAAAGTGCCTGACATCTTGACAAATGGCAGGCATTTTTCCATCCTTTCATCTATCTCCCCCTAGGGACTGTCCAGTATACCTGGCCTCATTAGAGTCCCGCACAGAATAGGCTATTGGCCTGGCACTGTCAAGCTAGCTTTGCCCTCTTAAAATGCAAGGAAGAACTTCAACTTCGACCAAATTAATTCAATGATATAGCTCACTAAAAGGTGAATTTTATTGAGAGGCATTTCACATAAGCACCAAAAAATCATTACAGGTCCCCATTTCTGGAAAACCGTGATTAATTCTATACAAGTCAAGTACTTACTTACTCCCCTTCTCTCTGCCCCATTTGTTTATAAATTTGGATTTTTGCACATAAGGTTTTATTCAACTCTATCCACAGGACCCCATTATTTTAAATAGCCAAGCACAACAAAAAAAAATACATTACTAAAAAAAACACAGTATAACCTCATGTAATAAAACCTGCTAATAAGGAATCAGTCCTTAGAATATGCTCAATGTTTTCTATGGGTAATGGTATAACCTCATGTAATAAAACCTGCTAATAAGGAATCAGTCCTTAGAATATGCTCAATGTTTTCTATGGGTAATCCACAGGAAGGAGCGGTGAATCTGCTTCCAAAAATGCATTAAAGAACGACCCTTCCTCCCTACTGCCCAACCATTCAGAACATGTGCAGGTATTCAGATATTCTCTGATACTTTCCTACTGGCTTATTGCCATCATGACAAAAAGTCTTTTAATTTTGGTGACTAGGCTAGAAGTGAATGTGCATACAAAAGTCTCAAAGGAATGGAACAGCTGTCTCTCATCTGGTGGCTTTGAGTGAAGAAGAACTATTGTGGGCCTCTGGTTGGGGAGCAGAGGGCCCTCTCTCTTATTGGGCTGCCATGAGGTTTTGAATGCATGCCACTGATATGTCTTGTCTCTGTTATGTTTATTCCTTCCTGATCTTAGGTGAATAAATATCAGAGATAGATCAGATCAGATATGACTGAGTTTTGAAAGGTTGGAAGAGATACGAAAGGTCCAGCAATTGGAATCTATGGCAGAGTCTGCTAGTAATCATGGCATATAGGGCTCAATGGTGAATTGATCTGGCAGTCAAGGAACTATGTCCTGCAAACAAAAGATATACACTGACTATTATACCACACCCAGAGGTGAACTTACTGTGGTAAATGTTTGAGTCCTCTCTATCAGAGGATTGAGTAGATATATAAAGAGGACAGTATACCCCTGATTTGAGGGAGTAAGTAGTGATTTTGTACTTCTGTCTTTGCTATACTTTCTCAAGTAAATATCTCTTTGTAAAAGTTAGTTGATGTTAATTGATATTGAGGAGAGATCAACTGTTTAAATTGATATTGGTTATATATTTAGTAATGATTGATATTGGGGGAATAGCTCAAATCGGGGAGGGGGGGAGGTTCAAGAATGAAAATACTTAAAAGATACGCCCAACCCCTCAGGGTTATATACCTAGAACCCAAACACATTATACAACATAGATAATATTAATTTGCAGTTTTCTAGGTCAATAAGTTGCCCACAAAGACCTGTTTCTATTTGAGTTAGACACCACTGGGATAGATTATCTCTAAGATTCTGTCCTTTTTGGATGTTCTGTGTTTCTATGACATCATAAATCTCCAGCACAACTTCAAATCTCCTACAATAGAGAGTCTGAAGAGTCAAGTTTACATAATGAAATGTTCACATAAATACAATACATTTAAATATAGATTATACTTTGTGCTGTGTAGTTTGATGTATTGTGTTTATGGAAGAGGACGTGGAGAGATCTTACTATGCAAGCTAATGTTGCAAAGCTGTTGAGACAAACTACTACTAAGTTATTGTTATGGTAATTAGGATGGGACTTTTTTTTTTACTGTTTTCTCTTTTGGAACACTGAGGTAATCAAGTACCTTTGACGAGTTTCGCCTTTCAAATATAATGGCAAGCAAAGTAGACTTTTTGTTGTCTTTTTTTTGGAGCGCTTCTCAGCACTAAGGAATGTTTGACTGAATCAGGAGTCTCTGATGACCTGCTTAAGTCAAGGGAAGAAGTGTATATAAACTCAGAGGTTGGTGGTTTGCCTTTGGGGGCACACTCATTAGAAAAGTGTTGGTGATGAGACTTTGGGTACCTGAAGGAGCCCCCCACTTCAAAAACCCATATGTTGGACAGACAGCTTAGAAGCTAGTCTTCTGGTTTGTGTTATTTGTTCTGTTTATGTAATGTATGCTTGTAATTTCTGTTTGTATTCTCTCTGAAGTTCAGGGTGCTGGCTTTTCCCCCAGACTAAGTGAATGATATATGTATGTTTAATTAAAGTAAAATTGTTAACCCCTTAAAGTTGCTTTCTTTAGAAAAGCAGATCAAAGAACTTGGGCTAGCAGCATTCCTGTGTGCTTTTGTTGTTGGTCTTTCACCTCTACAACAGCTGCTAGCAACATTGTTGTTACAGTTATGAGCTCCAAGGGAGTCAGTTTTGCATCTTATTTAATTTTTTATTCCCTTCAGAACTTTTAACACAAAGCTCAAAACATATTATTAAGTAGAGATAGTAATACAAACTGGACTTGTGATTTTCTGGGTTATAGGGGGCTCCTGAATTAGGAACTTCTGTGTACCAATGTAGGTTGGCACATTCCCTACATCTTATAAGTTTAGGGAGATGCCTAAAATATTGAGGGGTCAAGTGACTTGTCCAAGGTCATACAGTCTATATACATTGCAGTCAAGTCTTAAACTGACATCTCTATGGCCCCAAGACCAGCTCTCTTAGCCACTAAACCATTCTGCCTACTACTAAGTACACATTTAATAAATCGTTGTTGAAGTGGGAACCAGAGATCAATACAAAGGGTCAGCATATTTGAAGGACTAAAGTCACACTAATTATATAACTTCCTTTCTTTCTATCCTATCTACCACCATGCATCGGACAGTGAACTTTTACAAAAACCTCTCATCCTGCCTACTTCCCAGAGGTGTTGTGGATCAAATGAGAATGTATGCAAAGTGTCTTAGAAAATTACAATGGGCTATACAAGCCTATTTCAAATGACATTTTCCTGACTAAAATTAGTGCTGTTAAGACATTATAACTAAATGCCATCATAATTTTACGTAACTTGAAAGTATAGGTTGAAAATTGAATGGTTAGTGACTATGAAACATTAACATTGTGTTTTCATTTTAATTAATAAAATGAGTTATGACTACATGCTTAGCTATCACTTCTCATAGCATTACTTTACTTCATGTAAAATATCATTTTAGCTACTGATAGACTCAGTCCCAGGAAAAATTATAAAGCAGGCAAATTTGGTCTATCACTAACTTTTCCTCCATATACTTCTCCCCTGCCTCCCTCTACATCTCACAGGAAGCTCATTGCTCTCATACTAACTTGATCTCTCTGGATTAAAATACCTGATAAACTAATTTATATTATAATGTTAATAACAATGTATGGGCCTCTCCTGTGGTTATTTGCATTTTAAAAGGGGCTGCCTAAAAGGGGGAATTTTTAAACCAAAAGAATGTATCTATATGTTAGAATTTCATGTGCTATTGCACATAGATGGGAAGAGTATGGGCTCAAAGGAGATAAAGCTAGGGAGAACCTTAGAAACCAATTCAAACAAGGAAATTTGTATTAGAAAACATTTGAGTCTTCTCTGAGTTTTACAAAATATATAATAGAATTATTGATTTAGGACTAGAATTAAGACAATCTGGGACAATACCTTAGTTTTATGAGGAGCCTGAGGCCCAGAGAGGTCAAAATGCCTTGCTCAAAGACACACAGGTAGCAAATAGCAACGCCTGGAATGAAACTCAAGTCCTCTGACTCAAAGTGCCTGTGTTTTTTTCCTTTCTACTACAACAATCCCTTACATATAAGTTATGACAGTCAAGAATTTCATAGTTACAAGGGACATCAGAGGCTATGTAATCCAATTCATACCTGCATGATACTCATACTTCTATAATACACACAAGAAGTAGTCATTCAGTCTTTATTTGTAGACCTCCAGTATGGGTGAATCCACTAACTTTCAAGGCAGTCCATTCCACTTTGGGAGAGCTATAATTGTAAGGAAGTTTTTCAATCTGTCAAGCTAAGTTGCCTTTTCACAACTTCCATTCATTTCTCCCAGCTCTGCCAAGCCAAACAAGTTTAATCTCTTATTTGGACAACAGCCCTTCAGATGGCTGAAGACAGCTATCAAGTCTGCCCTTATCTTACCCTGCTCTTATCAAGAATAACTTGATCTTCACATGGAATGATCTTGAGATCATTTATCATCTCAATTACCCTCCTGTGGAACCAGCCTAATAATTTCCCTCCTAAAATATGCCACCCACAAGGGAACACAATAACCCAGAAGTAGTCTGACTAGGGCAAGGTATAACAGGACTATCATCTCTCTCATTCTGGACATTATGCTCCTTTTGAACACAACCTAAGATTACATTAGCTTTTCTGGCTATTATACTATACTGTTAATTCGTGATGAGCTTGGATCCACTAACACCTCCTTAATTTTTTCAGGTGAACTACTCTTCGGCCATGCATACTTTATCCAGAAAAATCTGGACTTGCTTGTTTTTAACCCAAGTATAAGACTATAATGTATAAAAAAGTTCAAGAGATATAGTTTCTGGGTAATTAATCATTTTATTAATCATGCTAGCATATAATTAATAAAAGGGTCAGTGGTACTCTTGAATGCCAAAGACCCACCATGCAACCCACTCAATGCTTATATGCCCTCGGAAGATTGGGTGTTCCTGATGGTGGCAATCAACTCTGATTAGTTAACAAGTAATCAAAGAACGAACATTATAATGAGAGGTGGGCTTACTCTAACGAGGGTCTGGGGGACATGACTCTGATCACTCAATCTTGGTCAAAGAGACTTATCTATATCCATATCACTCGGCACAGGGTAGTCTAGACAAATGGGGAAATCTACTTTTACCCAGACCTGTCTGAGTAACACAATGGATCAGAATCCATCCATTTACTTAAAGTAAAATTTCTTTATCTTTTGAACAGATCTGAGTTTTTCCTCTCATTATCAGCCCTGCAATTCAAAAGCTGCCTGAATAACCCACGGAGGCTGATTTCTGAATGATGAACTAGGAAAGGGGAAAACCCTTAGTCCTAATTTAATAATTGATTATTAATATAAGAGGGAAATAATCATTTCTCTCAAGACTTTTACACTTATCCCTACTAATTTTCATTTTATTAGGTTCTACCTAAATTGCTAGACTGTAGAGATCTTTTTGGATGTCGATACTGTCATCCAGTGTGTTAGCTTGTATGCCATCTACAAATTAGATAAACATGTTACCTATGTCTTTATCACAGTCATTGATATAAATACTAAACACCAAAAAGCCAAGCTCAAATTCCTGAAGCACTTAACTACATGCCTCCTTAAAAGTTGATTTTAAATGATTAAATGATTGACCTTTCAGTCTAGCCATTCAATCAGTACCAAATCCACCTAATAAACCTCCAGCTTTCTCCCTCCTTTCCTTTTTACATGGCAAAAATGTATGAGTGACTTGCTCAAATGTTTTGCTAAAATATAGGTTAAGTTGTAGCTAAATAAATAAAATTTAAACAAGCATTCCACCAATGTGCCAGTCTAAAAACCTCATCAAAAATGGAAATGAGAATCTTATGACAATGCCCATTTTCAGGGAAATCATTGTGGCTCTCTGATCACTATTTCCTTTTCTGCACATTCAATAGCCATTCTTTTAATTATTCATTCTGGCATTTTGCCAGGAATAAAAGTCAACTTCATTGGCCTGTAGCTTGCAAATTCTGCTCTTTCTTTTAAACAAAAATTGAGGCATTTTTCCTTTTCAGAAATTTGTGGAATCTCTCCAGTTCTGCACAGTCTTTCAAAAATCCTTTAAACAACTTCAATACTCTACGATATAGTTCATCTGAATCTAGAGACTTGAATTCAGCAAGGACGATTAGGTACGTTATTTATCTACTTATCGCCCTACTTGTCTTGGGCACCAACTCATTACTGGCCATACTTGTTCATTATCAAATGATATAATGTAACTGAAGCATTTCAAGCATAGACTCTGGAGTCAAAGGATTTGGGTTCAAATCTCACATTTGTTGCTTATTACCAGCGTGTCCTTATTACCTGTAAGTCATTTAATCACCCTGGGGTCGTCAGTTTCCTTATTTGTAAACACAAAAAATAGATGGCTTTTGGGGTCCCTTTCAGATCTAGATCTGAAAGACCTATGATCTCACTTTGCAAAGCTTAAACCCCTATATAAATGGCAATAATTATTGTTATAGTGTGCTTTCCAGTTCACATATTATTCTTTTTGACAGAAAACAGTAGGTGGGAGAGACAGAGACAGACGGAGAAGGGAGAGAGACGGGAGAGGAGAGAGAAAGATGTGGGGAAGAGAAAGGGAGGCAGAGAGAAGCGGTAGAAAAAAGAGACAGGGAAAGAGACAGAGAGGGCAGAGACGGGGAGACGTGGAGGGGGGGGGGAGAGAGAGACAGAGACACAGAGACAGAGACACAGAGAGACACAGAGCGAGAGACAGAGACAGAGAGCGACAGAGAGAGAAAGAGAGCAACCGAGAGACAGAGACAGAGAGAGAGAGAGAGATATAGCAACCGAGAGACAGAGACAGAGAGACACAGAGAGAGAGAGAGAGAGAGAGAGAGAGAGAGAGAGAGAGAGAGAGAGAGAAGAGAGCGCGAGACTCTGCCTTTTTTCCCTTATATGCTAAGAACAGTCCTGCCTAATGAAAACGGGGTTGTTGGTTTTGTTGGAATTTGGCGGGGGTGGGGTAAAGGGTGTCTGATTTTCAAATGGTAAAACTTTTAAAATACCTTTTTTTAAAAAAAAAATCATAAAAGCAGACAAGCAGGATTTTGAAATTTATGTGAAATCTTTAAAGTGTCCCCATTTCACGTTAGAAATGCCTGCTGAGGGAGGACCCACAATGCGAAAAGGGGTTGTGCCTAATCAATCTTTTGGGCCCCATCTGCGCTTGGATAACAGTGAAAATCCGCTTCATTGACTACAAAGTCGAGGTAATATAGACACAGCATTAAAGCGCTGCTTTCCAGACTCGGCCAATTATACAGAGCTAATGAGGTGTGAGAGAGCTGTGTGTGTACGTGTGTGTCAGATCGGGGTGGGTCGGAAAGCTAGAGGTTGTTAAGAAGGGGGAAGAGAAAGCCTTGGGGGGCTCCAGAGCACCTCCCCTTCTTTGCTCCTCCCCTCCTGTTGCCTCGGCGGATCCCAGGTTTAGGGGCTCCAGCTTCGCGCTGCAAATCACTGCGGGCGAAACAAAAAACACAGGTCGAGACGACCCTCTGTCATTATTACACACTAGATCAAAATAATAGAGACAAGGTCTCACTGAAAGCCACTAAAAGGGGGGAGGGAAGGGACGTCGGTCGGGCCACACACGAGCTTTTTTTTTCCTCTCGAGCTGCAGGGGGCTCGAGGAGCCGGCGGCCCGGAGACAGCCGAGGCTGCAGCGGGAACGCGCGTGCGCCCCTCTTCCCCCCTCCCCTCTCCTCATTCCCTCTGAGCCCCCACTGCCCTGCCCAAGGCTCGCCCGGCTCGCGGGCGTGCGGCTGTTGCCGCTGCGGTTCGTTGGCTCTCGAGGTTCCCCCAGCCGCCTCCCCGGAGCCCCGCCCTGCCCCGCCCCCTTTCTCGGCTCTGGAGGCTCCTCCGCGGGCCCGGCCGAGGCGAGGCCGGGGCCCGGGCTGGGGCGAGGCGAGGGCGGGGCGGGCCCTAGAGCGGAGCCGGAGGTCGGGAGGCGGCGGCGGCCGCGGCAGCGACGGCGACTGTGGGCTGGTCTGCCCTCACGCACATTCCCACTCACACACGCGCACACCCACACACCCACACGCCCCCCTGGACTCCAGGCGCTCCCGGAGGCGAGCGGGAGTATCAGCTCGCGGGCGCTGCCGCGGCCGAGAGCGGCGGGCTGGGCTTTCTCTACCGGCTTGGAGCGAACGAGAAAGAGGAGCCGGAGCCGGAGCCACCAAGGTACGGACGGGGGCGCCCTCCGCACGCGGCCGGCCCCGTGGCCCTAGGTCCGGGTTTGGGCGCTCCGGGGGTCGAGACCGGGAAGGCAGGCGGGGCCCGCCCAGCAGCCCCCCACCCCGGAGGGGGGGGACGCACGGGCAGGAGCGCGGGACGACTGCACCCCATCCCCCCGGCGCGGTCAGTGTCAAGGTCTGGGAGGGGAGGGTCGAGGGCTCGCGAGCCCCCCACCCCCACCTCACCCCCCCGGCCGCGCACCGGGAAAAGTGACTCCCGGGGCGCGAGGAAGGAGCGGGGCGGGCATTGAGGAGCCTGCCCAGGTGGGGGGTGG
This sequence comes from Trichosurus vulpecula, assembly GCF_011100635.1. Taxonomy (NCBI): domain Eukaryota; kingdom Metazoa; phylum Chordata; class Mammalia; order Diprotodontia; family Phalangeridae; genus Trichosurus; species Trichosurus vulpecula. Next base: position 324,142,948 of record NC_050574.1, on the reverse strand, counting down.
GGGTGGAGAGACTTCCAGGCAACCAGTCAGTAAATATTGTCAAACTAACCCTCCGGTGTGCCTGGCGCTGTGCAGCGCTCTGGAAACAAAATTAACATTTATTTACATAAAATAAAATGTTAAAAAAAATTCAAAAGGTAAAAGACAATTCCAAAGAGCTCCTTTTCACCGGGGACAGACGAGGCTACGGGAAAACGCGGAGAACCCCCCTCCCCACTTTGCACAGTGCGATTCCGTGCCGTCCCAGGGAACTCGCTCGTCGGAAAAGCCCGGCGGGGAAGCTGATGCCAGCGATTTGGAAGAATTGAGTTCTCTAAGAATTATTTCCCCTCCCCCTCTCCCACTTCGCTTGGCCAAAGAAGGATGTGTCACAAACTTCATTTCATGAGAACATGTTTTGACCCCTGGCAATTCAGAGGATGACTCCCTGAAACAGAGTTAAACGGTAATCCTGTTTTCGGCCGTTTCCATGATAGCTCCTGGCCCTGGTTCATGACAGTCTGGAAAATTGTTCTCTTGGATGGAGATGGAAATGATGTGGAAGAAACTAGTTGTGAATAGGGGGATCGCACCAGCTTTATGCAGGCTGTGGCTTGGTGGGATACTAAACCGTGGTTTAATGTGCTTTACTCATACCTCAGACTTTATTGAAATGCCACATGCAGGTTTCAGTTTGGAGAACATTCAATGTAAACCAGCTGGTCATGGGCTTTGTCTTAGTGTCGAATCGAAATTCACTATGCTTTTACTCTAGTTCTAAGTCCTGTGACATTCTAGTTCTTCAGGAAGAGGTGGCTGTAAAAGGAAAAGAAATTGTTAGTGATTAGATTCTCCAATTAATAGGAAATAAGATAATAAGGTGTCTTTAAAATGTGGTGTTTCTTCAGATTATAATTAGTTTTGAAACTCAAAATACATAATTGTAAAAGATCAACCATATTGATCACCTCAGTTTGGTAAAGTGCCCCTACAAGTTCTGTCATTTATGACCATTAACAATCCTGAAAGCCTGTATAAGCTCCTTGTTCATTATTCTCAGGTCCTGTTTCCTTGAAACCCACTATTTTGAACCTAAAAATGGTCATACTTGGTCAGATCCATGGCCTTATGAACCTTGTTTTGTTTTTGTTTTTTTGACTCAGAGGAAAATATGATGGAAGGGGATATATGTGGAAGGGAAAGTCTTTTCGATGACACCCTCAAATGTTAGGGCCTGCTTAAAAATTTTTGGAACACAAAGTGTACTACTAGTACTATCCTGTTGGGACAGTGACCAAGATTATTGTCCCTTGGTGATGATCTCAAACATCTTAAACAGGTTAAGTTTTAAACAGGCCTAAATGGGCTATGTTACTGGACCCTGATGGACAGTGCTGCCGCAGTGCTGATTAGGGATCAGGAAGTCAGGTGCCTACTATGTGTTAAGTACTGTATATATAAAAAATGAAAATAAAACAGTCTTTACCTTTAGTAAGCTCACATTCTGTAAGAGTAAACAACATATAAATGTGGGTAAGTATAAAATATATGCAAAGTAATTTTAAAGTCATTTATTAAATGCTTATCTTTGTGCTAGGCACTAGGGGGTGCAAATGAAAAAAAAAAAAGACTGCCCCTAATGGGCTTGTATTCTATGAGGAAACAAAAAGTAATTGTAAATAAGTACAACATATATACAAAACAATTTATGAGGGCAGTAGCAGCTTGGGAAATCAGGAAAGGCTTCCAGCCTTTGAGTAAACAGCACTTTGAGCTGGTTGAACTCAAAGGACTATACTTGTGGGTTGAACTTACAGGAGTGGCTGTAATAGTAAACTGAGTGCTGCTTTCCCTCGGGTCTAAGCTATATCTGCTCAGCTTCCTTGGCCTTAAAGTGGCCTCTGTTGTATAAAAGATTAAGTAGTTACTCCTGGTAGGGGTCAGTTTATAGGACAAATAGGTGTGCGAGCACAGTACTCCAAATCAAAATGTGGCTGCTACAAAATCATGTCCGTGGCTGGTTTTGAGGCATTCACTTCAGTGGTTAAAGGGGATTTCAGGATCAGGACATTTGTGAACTTGTATGTACAGTTAAAGTAGGGCAAGGATCTGTTTGACTCCAGAGTTCCACTGGAATATCTGATACTTCTATAGCCAACTTTTCAGGGGCATTGTCAAGGGGGAGAAATTCAGGATGAACTCTTTGTTATTTCTTGTTAGTCTTGAAACCTTTAACAGTCTGAGGATGGTGTAATGGTATACAGTAAAGAAAAGTACTCATCTACAGCTTCATTTGAAGTCTTTGAGGAGAAAAGATGTGATCAGTAACAAAAGTGGAGCCCAAAGAATTAATTGTTTTATTTGTCATTCAAATCAAAGGGACCAGCATTCTGGCATTGGCCGACGTTCATAAATAGGAGAGTCATTCTCAACTCTACTCTCATGTCTTATGTCTAATCAGTTGCCACTTCCTCTATAACTTTCTGATCAATAACTCTAATCATACCACAGCCTCCTTAGTTCAGACCCTCACCACTCTCCCCTGGACTATAACAATAGCTTCATAATCTTTTACCTATATCCAGTCTTCTCCTTCTCCAGTCCATCCCCCAGAGTTGCCAAACTGATTATTCTAAAACATGTTTGACTGAATCATTCTCCTGCTCAAGAAACTTTACTCTCTACATTTCCAAACTGTGCTCCCCCACCCCACCCCAGAGCCCCCATTGTCTTCGGAATAACATTAAAACTCTTCTGTTTAGTATCTAAAGCCCTTCACAATCTGGCCATTTTTTCAGGCTTGTTACACATTACTCTTCCCACCCCCACATGCTCTGTGCTCCAGCCAAACTAGCCTACTTGCTGCTTCTGGTATGTGACATGATGTAACTAACATTCCATTTCCTTCCCCCAGGCCTTTGTACAGGCTTTCTCTCATGCCTGGAATGCTCTTTCTCTTCACCTTCACCCCTTGGAACCCCAGATTCCCTCATCAGCTCAAGTGCTGCTTCTTTTCTAATTCCTTCGGTTGTTAGTCCCAATTCCAAATCGCATATTATTTTATGTATCTCCTGAATTTCATTATCTACATACCTTGGATATATGTGTCTGCCAAATAGAATATAACTTCCATAAGGAGATCGACTTGTCTGCGACACATAATAGACACTTAAATACTTGTCAGCTAATTGGTAGTGAATCCCACTTGGATAAATTCTTCTACCATATTCTGCCAAAGGTCATTCAGTTATTGTCCAGGTACATAATGATGTGATGTCATAGTCCAGTGTCTAAACACTTCATTCATAAAGTATTCCAAGACAGAGGAGGTATTAGAACAAATGACAGCTCTGTATTTAAAGTCAGTAAATCAATATTATATTTCATTCATTATCCTCCAAAATACAGACTAAAGTACATGTTCTCCCTCTCCCAGAGATGTAATTTTATATTTACAATAGCTACTATAATCTAAAAGACTCGAGGTAGTATAATGAATACAATAGTATTAGAATTGTAGAATCTTAACATTGAAAGAAAGGGACCACAGAAATTATTGCACCCAACTCTCTCATTTTACATATGGGTAAATTGAGTTACAGAGGTTAAGTGATTTTTTTCCAAATTAGTAAAGTGTCAGAGCTAAGACTAGAATCTAGGTCTTATAACTAAAAGACAAAAAAACTTTTTTGCTTGCTTTTTTTTTAAATGAAGAGCCGTAGAACCTTAGCCAATGATATAAGATGATTGAATAAACCCTCCTTCAGATTCTTAGCGCTGAAACCACAATGTGCCATTGTTTCTAGTCTTATGTAATGGGCACGTCTGTTCCACCAAGATCTGTCACCTTCTGTCAGTTCTGTATATAACTGATGCAATAGCTATGTGCCGGCCTTTGTTAAGCTGAAATATGTTGATAGTATTGTTATTTTCCTGGCACGGTATATTAAAAATCATTGAGTAGAGAAAAGCAAACTGGATTGAGAGTCAGGAGACCTGGATTCTAAATTCTGACCCTGCCACTAATTAGCTGTGTGACTTTAAGCAAATTGATTAACTTTTCTCAGCTTCATCTTCTGCTTCTGTGAAATAAATGACTGGTTGATTGCCTCTTTGTGTCCCTTCTCATCCCAGAGCCAGTTTACACCCTCATAAACCTTGTAACCCCCTGCTTGTTTTGGGCATTTACTTCTGTAAATGTAATTTTTGCAATGTATTTTGCAAGTGGGGAGAATAAAGAACTATAGATCCCAGAGCATTATAAATAGTTTAGACGGGAGCCAAGATGGTGGCTGGAAAGCAGAGACTAGCGTGAGCTCCCTGCTGAGTCTCCCCAAAAACCTATAAAAATGGCTCTGAACCAATTCTAGAACTGCAGAACTCACAAAACAGCAGAAGGAAGCAGGGCTCCAGCCCAGGATAGCCTGGATGGTCTCTGGGTGAGGTCTATCCCACACAGAGCTGGGAGCTGGGAGCGGAGCAGAGCAGAGCCCAGCTTGAGCAGCTCGGACCCACCAGACCAGGGGCCAGGCGGAGTGGGCCCTAGCACCCTGAATCAGTGAGCTGCGGCAGTTACCAGACTTCTCAACCCACAAACACCAAAGACAGCAGAGAAGGTTAGTGGGAAAAGCTGCGGGAGTGGGAGTGGAAGGAGTTCGCAGTTCAGCCACCGCCCCCGGGGCAGCTACAGCTGCTGTTGCTTCTGGCCCCAGGGCCACCTGGTAGGAGGAATTAAGTGGCAGATCAGAGCAGGAGTGCACAGCCTGCTGAAGATCAAAGCCCAGTCCGGGTTGGGGGTCCTTGGGGAATGAGGAGTGCTGGTGTGGCAGAGCTGGCGCATCCCCCCCCCCCAAACGTGGAACATAGAACTCTTTAGTCTACAAGCAGTCATACCTCGCTGAAAAACTCCAAGGTCAAGTTAGTTGGGGAAGGAGGAGTGCTGGTGTGGCAGAGCTGGCGCATCCCCCCCCCCCCCCCCCCCCCCCCCCCCCCCCACCAAACGTGGAACATAGAACTCTTTAGTCTACAAGCAGTCATACCTCGATGAAAAACTCAAGGGTCAAGTTAGTTGGTTGGGAATATGGCCAGGCAGCGAAAACACACCCAAATTCAGTCTCAGACTTTGGATTCTTTCTTTGGTGACAAAGAAGACCAAAACATACAGCCTAAAGAAGTCAACAAAGTACAAGAGCCTACAACAAAAGCCTCCAAGAAAAACATGATCTGGTCTCAGGCCATGGAAGAGCTCAAAAAGGATTTGGAAAAGCAAGTTAGAGAAGTAGAGGAAAAATTGGAAAGAGAAATGAGAAGGATGGTGCGAGAAAACCATGAAAAACAAGTCAATGACTTACTAAAGGAGACCCCAAAAAACACTGAAAAATACACTGAAGAAAACAACACCTTAAAAAATAGACTAACTCAAATGGCAAAAGAGTTCCAAAAAGCCAATGAGGAGAAGAATGCCTTGAAAGGCAGAATTAGCCAAATGGAAAAGGAGGTCCAACGGACCACTGAAGAAAATACTACCTTAAAAATTAGATTAGAGCAAGTAGAAGCTAGTGACTTTATGAGAAATCAAGATATTATAAAATAAATAGTTTAGACCACCTAAACATTGGGCACAGTACTGCAAAGTACATTAATGCTATCATTAATTTATATTGCATGAAAAGTTATATTGTAAACACTTAAATTTACAATCATATCTATCAGAGTGATAGATGTTGTTATGCTACTGCTATACCTCTAAGGTGAAAATATTCTTTTTAAGAGGTATAAATAAATACACACATTCACTAGGGAGAGGAGAGGCAAACTTTTCAAACCTTGCCCAGGACACTAAGTGCTATGACTCATGTCTAGTCACTAGTTATCTGTTCATTTTCTTCTAATCAAACCTGCTTTTTCATCAGTCTTCATAAGGAAACAGATTGTCTTTTGTAAACTTTGAGGGTGATCTGTATGTCCAAGATGAATTGTTCTGAGACTGAAACCAGTAACTGGTTTCATTTGTGTCTTTATATCCCTGTCTCTTAGCATATTACCTTATACATAGTAGTCATATAACAGACACTTGTTGAATGAATTCACAATTCTCAATCAGATTTCAGTAAATGTCCTTTGTGTCCAAGTGAGCTGGCCAGATAAAGCCCAGCTGTACATGTAGTCCTAGGCTACCTCAACATAAAGAATAAAAGTACCTCTCAGGCATTGTGCTTAAAGACCTTTCTTTTGTAAAAAGTTCTTGTTCTTATGAATTCTTCCATCTTAACTCATCCGTGTTACTACCTTGCTTTAGATAATCCCTAAAACTGTTCAGACCATGACCCTGAGTTCAGGCTCTCTTGATTTTCTAATTACCTCAACTCAATCAACAGCCAAGATTTGGATCATTGACTCTGAGATTACCTGATTGATAAATATCACCATAGCCTATAGCCAACAGAATTGTTACCCAAGAACCCATCGCTGGATAACAGCATTCCCAGTTACTTTTAGGAGGATGCCATGATGAAAGTACAGGCATTACCTATCGTAGGATGAGGCTGTCTTACAGGGACAACACTATTAGATAAAGGAAAATGATAATCAAGACTATAAATATAAATTCTTTGAGCACAAGGACTATTTTGGTTTTTGTCTTTGTATCCCTTGGACCTAAATGCTATGTATATGGAAGCCACTTAATAAATATTTGTTGTTAAGTGAACAAATAACATTACTATCTGAACTACAACTGGCTGTCAGTGCAACTCCATTAGGCTGAATAGTTCCCAAGAGGATCCTCTCCTCTCCCCTCATGCAAATAAATTCCTAATTTCTCCATTCTCCTAATGGAGAAATTTCATGAGGTCCTAGAATTGTTGCCTAGTTTTATCATGAAAAACTAATTATACCTACAACTGAGACCCAAAGATTTCCTCATAGTGTTTGGTCTTCTTAGAGGAGACTAGTTTACTAAAAGATAGTGTTACTCGGTGGGCACCATCTATTCTGTTAAAGAAAGGCTCTTTGTAAACATGAAAGTACTATATATGTGTGAATTACCATCAGTCGCCTGTTGAACAACTTATGGAAATTTATTAGCAAAACAATCATATCCTGGTCAACTTTTGAATAGGAGCTTCCCAGCAGGAAATTCAGCTTCTTATCTCTCCATCTGGGGTCTAGATGCAACTATTTGCCTAGCAACTACAGGGAGAGTTGTGATCCATCTAGTTGTTGTTGACCACAGAAGAAAAGAAACACTGATAATACTTTAATTTCTACCATTGGTATGTACAAAACAGATAGTACTGTTTGATGTAATCAAAAAAATCCGGAAGAGAGGGAGGGGGAAGTCATCAGTACCACCATTGAAGGGTCCCTTATGATTGGTCTTGAGAATCAAGGACTGCACCCCACATCCACCCCAAAGACATATCCTGTTGTCGCATACAACAGATGTTGATGGTACATCTCTTATGGATAAACATTCTGGGGCTGTATAATGCTTGGCTGGTGTCTTGGGCAATTTTATTACTCAGTCAACAGAAACTTAAGGGCTTCTTGTGTGCCAAGCACTATGCTAAGAGCTAGGAATACAAAGAAAAGACAAAAACAGTCCCTCCTCTTAAGAAACCTACATTCTAATGGTGAAGACAATATCTATATAGGAGATACAGAGTAGAAGAATGGTTAACTTCGAGGGGGAAGTATTTGTCCAAAATACATCCAGAATAGAAGGAAGGCTACCATGGAATGGAAGGTACCACAGAAGGTGTCTTATAGCTGATTCTTGAAGGAAGCCATGGATTCTAGGAGGTAAGGAGAGAGAGCAGTCCACCCGTATGAGAAAATGGCTGCAAAGACAGAGAGAGGAGATGGAGATCAACTAAGCCACACGACCCAAAACATATCAGTGAAACCTATCTCCTTAAATCTTCTGTACCACTTCCTTCCTCTTCATCTCGGCAGAGGACCTTCTTAGTTTACTGAGAAAATAGAGATCTTTTGTGGCAAGCTCCTTTTCTCTACTAAACACCTTAAAATATGTCTTCATTCCTCATTCTTTTCTCTCATGCTTCTGTCTCTGATGAAGAAGTAGCTCTTCTCCTTCCAAAGCCAAACCTGTCACTTTTATCTTTGGTCCTCCCAGCTCCTTCCAGAGCTTTCCTCTTTTCATTATTTTCTCTCCTTTGTAATCTCTTATCTTTCACTAGTTCTTCCCCATCATCCCAAAATATGCCCAGGTCTTCCAGTTCTTAAAACAAAACAAAACAAAACAAAAACTTGGCCCTATCATTCATTCAAGCTATCATCCAAAAATTTCTCCCTTTCGCAGGCAAGTTCCTAGAAAGGGACCATCACGTTCATTGTCTCTTATTTTTAACCACTCACTTCTCAATCCCTGATAACCTGACTTCTGACTCTTCCACTGAACTGAAGCTGCTCTCTCCAAAATTAACACAGTAGCATGACATTTTTTTAAAGAACCTTTGATACTTGGTTGAATCTGTGTTCTAATTGTTGTGGAGATGCCTTCCAACAGTACAAATTACAACCTTCCATGTGACTTTGTCCATGTTCTGTATAGATCCAGCATAAGAGGTCAATATCCTCTATGCTAGAGACCTTCCATTATAACTCTTGAAATTAGAAGGGTACTAATTGAGTTCACAGACTGTTATCCCTCACTTTTGTTACATAACCAGATTTCATCTTTTTTCTGACCGTGTGTCCCTTTGGTTATATCTTTTATCTCATTCTCACTTATTTATTGGTATGTACTTTGGCCTAACCATGTTCATCTTGTATTGCTCCATTGGCCTTTGGGTAACCTGTTGTTTTAATTCTTCCAATATCGTGGTATTCCGTGAGTCAAGCTAGATGACATCCCGTTCTTATATTTCACCAAAAATTTGAGACCATTATCCAGCAGTTCCTTATTCTTGCCTTCACTTTGTCTCAAGTCACTCTGACATCATCTCCTACTATATCCTTCACTTTGGTATCTAATGGAGAGGAAGTGGCTTTCCTCCTTACCAGTGCCAAGCCTTCTACATGTACCCTTGATTCTGTTTCCTCTTCTCTTTTTCAGAAGATTGCCTTCAAGCTCTGTCTAATCTTTAGTTTCTTCCCACTTACTGGCTCCTTTCCTGTTGCCTACAAATACTCCCAAGTCTCTTCCATTCTTTCAAAAAAAAGTCTCTAGATTCTACCAACCCTGCTAGCTATTACTTTATATCTTTCCTCTCTGTCCCAGCTGAATTCCTTGAAAAAGCCATCTCTACTCAATACCTTCACTTCCTGTTCCCTCACTTTCTTCTTAACCTTCTGCAATATGTCTTTGAATGTGAATACATGGAAAGTACAATTTGAGACTGAGGAATAAGTAATATTCCAGTTTGCTGTATAGTACTCTGAGTGAAGGAGATTTGTATGAAGTGAGACTTGAAAAGTAGATTGGAGCCAGGTTTGGGGAGGCCTTAAAACTAAAGGGCTTATATTTTTATCCTGTAATCAATAGGGCACCAAAGAGGCAACATGGTATAATAATAAAAATAGTACCTGAAGCACTTTACAGATCTCATTTTATCTTCACAATAACCCTGGAAACTAGGTGCTCTTATTATCTGCATTTTATAGACGAGGACACTGATACAGACAGAGGGTGACTTCTCCAGAGTCACACAGCTGTTAAGTGCCTGAGGATGGAATTGAAGTCAGTTCTTCCTGACTATAGGACCCGCACTCTATCCAACACCACTTGGTTACCTCTTTGGTGAGCACTGAATTTAGAGCCAGAGAATCTGGATTTGAATCTTGGCTCTGTTCTTTAAGAAGTTAAAAGTGCAAATTGTCTAACCTTTCAAAAGGTTCTCTTTCTCCTCATTAATAAAATGGAAGAGTTAGACTAGATCTCTGGGACCCCTTCCAACTTTATATCCTATCATTTTATAACTTTTTTTGAGAAAAGCAATTGTCTTTCTTTGTATCCTCAGTGCCTGACACAGTACCTGGCATATAGTAGGCACCGGATAAATGCTTGTTAACTTGGCAAAGACTACTTTAGCAGCAGTGTGAGAGATGGACTGGAAAAGGGGAGATGCTTTTTATTTTTAACATGGATTGTAGGGGACGATAATGAAATGCCTTAAGAAGTTAGGTATGTTATTAATATTACTCATGGCATGTGGTTCTCTCATAAAAAATAGGAAGTTAAATTCTGTCAACATTCAATAGATCTTCTGTTTGATATGAAGTTTTATGCCATGTAGATGCTGCCCTGTCAGCCAGTCTCTTCCAAAGGACATGATGGTTGCCTTCCCAGAATCTCAGAAAACTTGCTCTCGCTAATTGTGACACTAGGCAAGTCATTAAACCATATCACAGAATATAAGGGTTGGAACGGACTTCAAAGTCTATCTAGTCCAACTCATGCCTAACCTCAAATACACTCTACAATATTACTGAAAAGTGCTCATACCTATTTTTAAAACTTCATATAGTAGAGCAGAAGGAAGTTTGAAATTGAACATGGGCTGAGTGGTTTTGTTACTATTTGTGTTAAATTTACTATGGACTTAAAAAAACTGTTTGTCTTGTTTGATGATATTTTTGTCTATAACAAGAAAGAATATTTTAAAAAGTGAATGGTTACCTAGCCTCTGCTTGAAGACTTCTATCAAGTGGGGACCCATTACCTCCTAAGGTAGCCTATTTCATTTTATATAGCTCTGTTAGGAAATTTATTGTTTTATCAAGCCTCTGTCAACCACTGTAACTTAAACCTAGTGTTTTTTATTCTGCTCTTGGGGGCGGAAAAACAAATTTAGTCCTCCTTCTACATGACATTTCATCAGATACTAGAATATCACTACAGAAGTTACATCTCTGCCCTCAGTCTTTCCTTCTTTAGATTAAACATCTGCAGTTGACATAATCCCAAGATCCTCAACTACCCTTGGCATCTTCGTCTAGGAATACTCACTATGATTTATGACTGTTCTTTCTAAAATATGGCGCCAGAAGATAATTCAGTAGTCCAGATGTGATTTTACTAGGGCAGAATGGCCTGAGCTACTACATTAGGTCTAAGGTTGAGTAGTTAGCTTTTTGAGCTTCCTTACCGCATTGACCGAAACTTGCAGTCCAGTGACACCTCCAGGTCATTTTCTTTTTTGTTTCAAAAATTTTATTGATATAATTTGCTTGTAATATATGTAAACATATACACAGATGTGTATTTTATATATGTGTACATATATACATATACATATACACATACAGCATATATATCCCTTCTCAGCAAGCAAAGATTAAAAAAGAAAGATGAAAAAAGTTCAGCAAAACTAATCAACACCTCAACTGAACCTGATAGTGTATGCAAAGTTCTTCCTCTGCAAAGAAAGGAGTATTTTGTCTTCTCTTCTCCAGGGCCAAACTTGATCATTATAATTATATTGCATTCAGTTTCTTTTTATTCTTTCCAGTTACATTGTCACAATCACTGTATATATTGGTTTCATCATTCTGCTTACTTGACTTTGAATCAGTTCATTATGTCTTTCCTGTACTTCCCTGAATTCATCAAATTTGTTGTTTCTTATGTAGCACAGTAAAATTTCCATCACATTTACGTACCACAGTTTGTTTAGCCAGTCCCAAGTGGGCAGCTACTTTGTTTCCAATTCTTTGCTATTATTTTTTAAAAAGTGATTCTGTGAATGTTTTGGTCTATATTATATAGGACCTTTCGTTCTGTCTGACCACAGGGCATATATGCTTAGCAGCAGGGTCTCTAGGTCAAAGGATATGATCGTTTTAGTAACATTTTTGGCCATAATTCAAAATTACTTTCTCAAGACAATTAGATCATATCACAGTTTCACAGTGCACTAGCTTGTCTATTTTTCTGCAACCCTTTTGGTTTTTATTATTTTTATATTTCATCATCTTTGATTATTTTTTGATTATGACATGAAACCCAAGTTCTTTATGTATTTGCATTTTTCTTATTACTAGTAATTCAAAGTAATCTTACATATGGTTGTTAATTTGTAATTCTTCTTGTGAGACCCATTTTTCATATACTATGACCACTTGATCATTAGGAAATAGCTTTTGGCAATATGTTTCTATTAGTTTCCTCTCTCTCTTAGATATCAGAGATGTTTGATGCAAAGATTTTTCCCAATCATTTCCATTCTTATCCTAGTTAAATTGATTTTATTTATGTAAAACCTTTTCAGTTTCATGTAACTGAAATTATCTATGTAATCTTTTATGATCATCGCTATCCTTTAATTAAAAACTCTGCCCCGAGTATAAATGTGAAAAGATCTCTTTTCAGTATACAGGTTGTATATTTTTTCTGTTATTGTAGCATATGGTATAAAATAATGGTTTAAACCTTATTCCTGGCAAACTATTTTTCAGTTTTCCCAACATTTCTTGTCAGATTCGGAGTTCTTCCCCAAGTAATTTGTGTTCTTATGTTTATAAATAACTAAGTTGTTGAGTTCAGTTGTTTGATTCTTTCTTATCTTGTTGATTCCAGTGATTGATTTTTCTATTTATCTATTTATTCAGTACCAAATGGCTCTGATGACTGCTGTCTCGTAATATAATATATATCTTGTAATATAATCAAGTACTATATTCTAACATTCTGTACCTATGGAGTTGATTCTTTAAACCAAAGTGTAAGACTTCACATTTATTTTAGTAAATCTTGTACTATGAACATACTGACTAAAACTATAATTTTAAAACAACAAAAGAAAAATAATAAAAATAAAGAAGGAAGGAAAATGGAGCTAGAGGTGGTAAATCTTACCAACAAGCCTGACCTGGATATAGGCCCACAATAAAATTTCTTTGCTTGTTTGTTGTCTGTTAATACATTTTGGCTGCACTTCATAAAAGGTGTGTGTGTGTGTGCGTGTGATTGTATGTTGTGAAATTTGTAATTTCAAAATACTATTTTAATCATATTAGGGTTGGCCTAATTGTTTAGCCTATTGAAATCTTTTTGAATGCTGTTAGTATTAGTATGTCTACTTGCTTTGTGTCATGTGCAAACTTCATCATTTCCAGAAAACTCATCATTCAGTAAGATGAAAACAACTCTTAAATTCGACCCTCTCCTGTACCCCCTGCTCCTGGGGTCCCTTCCTCCCTCTGATTGGAGAGAATAGGGAGGGGAATGGACATCTAGGAGCTCTTCCCAGATTCTCTGTTTGAAGAGAGACCTCAGGGAATTCACTTCATCAGTTCCCACCCTGCGGATCTGAATTTCATTGCCTCCAGAAACTCATCATTCTTCAAGATGAAATCAACTCTGTAACTCACACCTCCTCAGATCATTTCCCACCCTGCCTGCAAGATTTCATTATGCCTCTGCATGGGGTATCCTCCCCCACCTTCCTTTCCAGCTTCTTTTTATGTCTATATTCTTTAGGGCAGGGACGGTCTTGTGCTTTCCTTTGTATCCCTGGTGCTTAGCCCTATTCCTGGCATATAGTAGGCACTTAATAAATGTTTATTGACTCTGACTCTGATTTGATAAATACACCAACTTTGCATCCAAGCCAGTGAACAAAGGATGAATTTGGAGTCAGTGGATCTAGTGCTGAATCTTTGCTCTGCCACTTGCTATCTTCTTAACCTCTCATCTTTAGTTTCCTCATTTGTAAAACGAATGACTAGATGATTTCCAGGGACCCTTCTAGCTCTAAATCTATGATTCTATGATATATGATATGATATGATACGATAAACAGCACACAGTCAGAGACAAATTTCTAGGTCATTCCACTAGAGTCTTCCTTCCAAGCTATCATCGAGCCATTAATAACTTACTCTTGGAGTTTGGTAGATCCAGTTTCAGAAGGCAAAAACTGGAGGATTAAGGAGCTTTTCTTTTCTCTTCCAAAAAAGGCAAAAGAGAGTGACAGCTATGTGATACAGTAGATAGATAGTGGAACTTGGAATCAGAAAGACCCAGTTTTAAATCCTACCCCAGATAATTATCTAACTTTGTGCCCTGGACAAGTAAGTTAACCTCTGTCTCAGTTTCTTCATCTGTAAAATGAGAATAATAACAGACCCTATTTACCAGGTGTGAAGATAAAATGAAGTAATGTTTGTTAAAAATGCTTGCAAACCTTGAAGTCCTATGGAAATGCTAGCTATTATTATTACAAAATAACCAGAAAAATTCTGTTTGAGGAAAAATTTATATGAAGTCCCATTGGAGCAGAGAGATCTGTGTATCACATTTTCTTTTTCCTCTTTCTTTTTCTTCTGGTGGATGGAAAACTAGGAACAGAAAATCAAACTTCAGAGACTATTTTTTCTTCCCCCTCTATTTGTTTCTGGGTTGTTGAGAAATGGAAAACCTGATATAGTATGCATAGCCTGAAATAAGGCAGTTTATCTTCAAGGGCAGCTAGAGAACTGTGGACAAGCCTTGCAACTTGGTTGGGATGGGTTTTGGTAAGTAAATTTATAGGATGTTTTCAGTGAGGAATAAGAGGTTCTCTTTGAACTCTTGAAGGGAAAACAAAGAAACCAAGGAGCAAAAATAGTTAGGGACTAGCGGAAAAACTACCAAAAATACATTCATTAATGTTCTTTAAATTTTGTCCACAGATAAATTTTAACATTAGGTATTAATATGAGCTAATGTTTACCTATTTAAAGTTACAACCTTACTGAGTTGAAATTCATTATTTTCTCCTCGGTAACCAATCTAAGATTCCTGGGGCTCTTCTCTCAAATCTCACTCACAGTGATGAGTTAGGCTCCTCAGAAGGCTGGCCACTTCCACCCTCACAGTTATAGGGGTGCCTCTGAGAGGCTGGGGTGTCTTTTTAATGCTGTTGGCTAAAGTTCCCACTCTGGTGTTTATCTCCAATATCAATCACCAGAGCTGGCTAATATCTTCACAATGTAATTGATACGTCCTTGATTAGAATACCAGTATCATTTAACCATAACATAAATTACCTTTTTAAAAAGGGAGATCTACTGAAGATAGTGGAATGGCAGGAATAGTTGAGCCTATCTTTCTGCTATCCCTTCTCTACATTGAGATCATGAAAACGTACCAGTTAAAATTCTGATCAGGAAAACCAAGAAAAAGTAAGTCATTTTCCCAGCCCAGATCAGTTTAGGGAGACAGAGAGGTCTCTGGACACTGGGGATGGGGTCAAGTAAGTAAGGAGCATGTGCGCAATAGCCTGTGGAGCATTCCAGTATCCAGGGACAGAAAGAGGGCAGAGACAGGGCATCAGGGGGCAGAAAGAGATCCCAGGGGATCCCTAAACAAGTACTAAGTATAGGAACAAGTACTCTCAAGCAACTCTGGTGCCCACTACCCAGTTGCAGGTCACAGATCCAGAGGGGAGAAGAGTGATCTTGAATCAACATGGGCCTTAGTTGTGTACTGAACAAAGAACAAGTTCTAGAAACCAAACTCTGTGGCTCTAATCCCAGGAGCAGAGCAGCAACTCAGGTGTAGCCATTAGTCCAACACATAACCCTCTAGTGGAATAACCAGGGCAAGAGTCCCAGACCAAAGTGGACCCAACAGTTCAGTCACTCTGAACCTGGAGATATTCCCAACAGATTAACAATGACAGGGTCCAACAGCACTCTGTTGAAATTCTCAACCACTCACAAGCCAGCAAACCCAAACCTGGGATAGGAACTTGCAGAGGTCAGACCAAGAAAACAGTGAACAGACTTCCCCTGGATTATACCACTTTGGGAGCACTAAAAACTTGCAGGCTCACAAACTCAACTGTGAAAGCAGCAGAAAGATGAAAAAGAACAGACGCTTAAACCAGACATCCTTCTTCCCCAGAAGTGTACAGATTCAGACACTAAAATAGTCCCGAGTCAAGAAATAGGCTGGAAAAGAGGCAAACAGAAAAAGAACTGATGATAAAGAATTACTATGGTATCAAGGAAGCTCAAGACAGAAACACAGAAGAAGAGAATGACTTGAAAACATCTACAAGCAAACATCAAAGTAAAATGCAACTGGAACACAAGCCCAACAAGAATTTGTAGAAGAGTTAAAGGATTTTTTTCCCAAAAAAGACCTGAAAATCATTTTTAGAACCAAATGAGAACTGTGGGAAAAAATATATGAAAAGAGAATTAGCAGCTTGAAAAAAGAGAGTTACAAAACCTTACTGAACAAAATAACTTCTTAAAAATTATAATGTGCGAAATGGAAACTAATAACTCCATGAGACGTCTATGATAGAACAAAGTCAGAAGTCTGAAAATATAAAAAATATGAAACAGAGGAAGAACAACTGACCTGGAAAACAGATCAAGGAGAGATAATTTAAGAATCTTTCAACTACCTGAAAGCCATGAATAAAAAGAACTTATATATCATATTTCAAGAAATCATAATAGAAGATTTCCCAGGTATCCCAAAGGGCAAAATCAAAATTGGAAGATTCCATTGGTCACCTCCTGAAAGAAATTCTAAAATGAAAGCTTCCAAGAATATTATAGCTAAAATCCAGAGCTCTCAGGTCAAGGAATAAATATCTGTGAGCAGCCTGAAAGAAAGACTTCAAGTACTACAGAGCCACAGTCAGAATCACACAAGATTTATTATCTATCATTTAGAAAGAACAGAGAGCTTGGCATATGAAATTCCAGAAGGCAGAAGATTTTGGCTTATAACTAAAAATAATCTAACCAGCAAAACTAAGTATAATCCTGCCAGGGATGGGGGGTGGGGTGGGGAGAGAGGGATGAATCTTTAATGAAATAGAGGACTATGGGTGAAACCTCAAAGTTTTTTCATTTGTATTTCTTATATTATTTTATTTGGAGTGTTCTTCCATTTGGTTGTGAATACTTTGCAATTATTCTTTTGAGAACTGTTTGTTCATATCCTTTATCTTACTGAGGAATAGATATTGGTCTTACACATATTTATTAATTGTTTATATGTCTTGGATAGCAAACCATTATCAAAGAAATTTGATTCAAAGATTTTCTCCCATTTGATCATGTCCCTTTCATCCTAAGTGTATTAATTTTCTCTGTGCAGAAGCTTTTCAGTTTCATGTAATGAGACTTACCTATTTTATCTTTTATAATTGTTTCTCTCTTTTGTTTAAGAATATATCTCCAACCATAGCTGTTAGAAATATACAATTTGTTTCTTTTCAAAATTTGTTATAGTCTGATTATTAATTAAGGTTACATATTCATTTAAAATTATTAAGGAATGTGATGTTTGAGTATGAGTATGATGATCTAAACCTGATTTCTACCAGACTGATATCCAACAGTTTTTATCAGATGAGGATCCCCCTCCCCTCGCCAAGTAATTTATGTTTTCCATTTTATCAAACATTGGGTCATTGAGTACCATTATTTCTGGTTCTCCCTTGTCTGGTCTGTTCCATGAATTTACTTCTCTGCTGTTTTTTTGGAGGGGAAGAAGGCAAAGGAATTGGGGGTTAAGTGACTTGCCCAAGGTCATGCAGCTAGTAAGTGTCAAGTATCTGAGACTGGAGTTGAACTCAGGTCCTCCTGACTCTAGGGCTGGTGCTCTGTTCACTGTATTTCTCTGCTTTTTAACCAGTACCAGAAGGTTTTCATGACTGCTGCTTTATAATGTGAAAGTGCTAAAAGTGTTATTCCCTCTTCATCCCTATTTCTTTTCAGCATTTCCTAGAATGCCATCATGTTATCAGCGTATAGGGATAGTTTAATCACCTTTTTATCTGTCTTTAAGGCCTTTGATTTTTCCTTTTGTCTTACTGCTGTTGCAAGCATTTCCAGAACTATATCAGTTAAAGATAGGGAAAGGTTCTAGCATATCGCCATTGCAAATGATGTTTATTTTTGGTTTTAGATAGATGCTTTTTATGACATTAAAAAAAAGTTCCATGGCATCTAGGTGGCACAGAGAGTAGAGCACCAGCCCTGGAGTCAGGAGGACCTGAGTCCAAATCTGACCTCAGACACTTGATGCGCTTACCAGCTATGTGACCTTGGGCAAGTCACTTAATCCCAATTGCCCTGCCCTCCCCACTCCAAAAAAAAAAAAAGGTTCCTCTATGCCTGTACTTAGCAGGGTTTGGGATTTTTGTTTTTATTATAAAAGAGTGCTAAACTTTGTCAAAGGCTTTTTCTGCTTGTATTGAAACAATTGTGTGGTTTTAGATGTTTTGGTTTTTCATACGTTTAATTATGTTAATTGTTTTCCTAACGTTGAACCATCTTTGCATCCCTTGTATAAGTTCTTCTTGTTCATAATGAATGATTTCTTGGGTAAACCACTAAAGTCCGTTTGACAAGATTTTATTTAAAATGTGAGTGAATATCTATTAGTGATATTGGGCTATAGTTTTTATTCTGTGTTTTATCTTTGCCTAGTTTAGTTGGTAGGTCTATGATGGTCTCATTAAAAGATTCTGGTAAGGTGCTTTCTTTCTCAGTTTTTGGGAATAATTTGTGGAGTACTGATACTGATTGTTCCTTAAAAATTTGATAGAATTCTTCTGTGAATTCATCAGGACCAGGAGGTTTTTTACCTTTGATAGTTCTTTTACAGCTAGATCTATTTCCTTTTTGAGATTTGATTATTTAAGATCTCTATCTGACCTTCTGGTAGTATGAATATTTTATTATTTGAAAGTATTCCTCTGTTTGCTTTTTTCTCAATTTTATTAGCAAATAATCGTGCATAATATGTTCTTATCATTTTTATTTATCAATATCTATATGGAAATGTCCAGTAAGCAATTGGTAATATGGTACGGGAGTTCAAGGGAGAGATTAGGACTAGATACGTAGATTTGGAAGTCATCAGCATAGAGATGACAATTGAACCAGTGGGAGCTGTTGAACTCCCTAAGGGAAAATATGTAGAGAGGGAAGAAAAGAGAACCTAGGACAGAAACTTGGGGGAGCCTATACCTTGTAGGTAGGATGAAAATTATATATCCAGCAAAGGAGTTTGAGAAGAAACCATCAGAAAAAGAACCAATAGGGTAGAAAGAGAACCAGTAAAGAGCCAAGGGAGGAGAGAATGTCCAGGAAAAAAAAGGCTGGTTGGTAGATCAGCCAGACCATGCATTTATTAACCACTTACTATATGCTATCATCTTTGTCTCAGGAGGTAGGTAGCATGCTTCATCAGTCCTCTGGAATCATGATTGGTTATTGCTTTGATCAAAGTTCTGAAGGCTTTCAAAGTGGTTTGTTTTTATGGTGGTGTTGTTATTGTATAAATTATTCTCCTGATTCTGCTCGCTTTACTCTGCATCAGTTAATATACCTTCCCTTGTTTCTTTGGAACTATTCCTTTCATCATTTCTCACAGCACAATAGTATTCTATTATATTTGTGTATCATAATTTGTTCAACAGTTCCGTAATTGATGGGTGTTCTTTTCGTTTCCAGTTCTTTGCTATTTCAAAAAGAGCTGCAATAGTTTTTGTAAATATGGATTGTTTTCCTATTTCTTTAATCTCTTCAGTGTATAGGTCTAGTAGTAGTATCATTAGGTCAAAAGATATGCGTAGTTTAGTAAATGTGGGGTATAATTCCAGATTGCTTTTCAGAGTGGCTAGACCCAAGTCATAGCTCCACCAACAGTATATTAATATGCCATTTTTTTTCTTTCAGCTCCTCCAGAATTTCTTGTCTTTCTTTTTTATCAGCTTTGCCAATCCGACGAGTGTGGGATGGAACCTAAGGCTTGCTTTAATTAGCATTTCTCTAATATTAATCATTATCTAATTCAAGGCAGCTATATGGCCCAGTCAATTAAACAATGAGCCCACAGTCAAGAAGACCTGATTTCAAATCCATGCTCAGACACTCACTAGCTGACCCTGGGCAAATCAACCTCTCTGCCTTTTTCCTAAACTTTAAATGAAGATAATAATAGCACCTACCTCTAGGGTGGAGGGTGAAATGAGATAATATTTGTAAAGCACTTAGCACAGTGCCTGGCACATAGGAGGCACTTAATAATCACTTGTTTCATTTTTTATTAGTTATTTAGAGCACTTTTTCATAGGCTCAATAGCTTGAATTTCCTTCTTTGTGAAATGGCTCCTTATCCTTACAAATTTGAAATCAGTTCCTTATTTCTCTTGGAAATGAGACCTTTATCAGAGGAACTTAACTGCAAAGATTTTTTTTCCTAGATACCTGTTTCTTATTTTTTTTTCCTGAACCTGCATTTAGTCTCATTTGTGTAGAAACTTGTTAAATTTTGTGTAATCAAAACTATCAATTTTATCTTCTCTGATCCTTTCTGTTCTTTGTTTTGAAATGAACTTTCTCCTAAATAGATATGAAATGCTTTTTCTCCCTTTCATCTCTAATTTGTTTATTAACATCTTTAAAATGTCATTAACAAGTTTATATTCTAAGCCTGTGTTGCCATTGGCTACCAAATCTCTCAGCTTGGTAATTAAGTCTTAAGTATTTGATGACCAAGGTGCTGTTTAGATTCATTTGGGCTCTTTGATATATCTATTAAACTTAAGTTGGAAATCACTGTAAAATTATGTTTATGCCCTTTCATCCACGCAATGTTTTTGTCAGCAATTAATTGAGTATTAAGTGCCAACTCTGTGACAGGTGCTGGAAATAGAGGCAAAAATGAACAGTTCCTGCCCTAAAGGAGCTTTCTGTCAGAAGAGAGAATCATTCTATGAGGGACAACATCTGCATATAAGTATATGTATAAGGAGAAAAACATGTATGTCTAAGTGTATACAAAATATATGCACAGCAATTTAGTGGTTAAGGGTACTAGCATTTTGTGGGGGGAGGGAGAAGGCTTCATGTGGAAGATGATGTTTAATCTATTTTGAAAGAAACAAGGCATTCAAAAGCTGCTGCTGAGTATAGGGAGTGCATTCAAGGTATAGGGACAGCCGCAAGAAAGGCATGGATGTGGGAGATGGGAATGCTGTGTGTTGTGAGGAACAGCAAAGAAGGCCAGTAGTCTGGCTGGACTATAGTGTGTAGGAAAGTGAAGCAGTGTATAATAACAAGGCTAGAAAAGAGTGTGTTGGGTTCAGGTTGTGAAGAACTTTAACATTCAACAGAGAAGTTTGTATTTGTTACTAGAGGCAATAGAGAACCATCTAAGTTTAATATGAGGATCACATAGTGAAACTGATAGTTTAGGAGAAAACCACTTTAGCACCTGTGTGGAGGATGGACTGCAGTGGAGACAGAATTGAGGCAGGGAGGCAGCAATAGCTTGTCTAAATGGGTCAGGCCAGACTGGAGTTATTTCAGTTTCATGCTGTATCTCTCATTTCTTTTATCCTTTCATCTAACTGCATTGGTTTTTAGCGTTGCTCCAACAAGTTGATGGGTCTTATTGTACACAGACTTAACTACTTCCACAATGATGCCCAGATCAGTAACATTTATTACCTGTGTGATATTGAGGAAATCACTTTTTCTTACTGGGCCTCAGTTTCTTTATCCGTAAAATGAGGGTGTGGGTTAGCTAGGCCCTGAGGACTCATTCATCTCTAGCTATGATGCTAAGAAAAAATAAATTTCATTTGTATTATTATTTGGGGTTTGACATAAATAGCACTTGCAGACTTTCTTCGTGAGGTAAATCTCTGTGGTCTGTAGACAAGATGTTTCTGTGTGTTCTATGTACCTTGGCCCTTTTTTATTCTGATCCTGTGCCGTATTTTCCAACATTTTTCCCATCCTTCCCTGTACCCACTTGTGCTTTGATATCACTGAATACTCTATGTTGTCTATTGGGTGGTTTATTATTTGTTTTTCACTTTTTTTGTTTTGTTTTGAATTCTGAATTTCCTCCCAGCCCTCCTCCATCCATTCATAAGGCAAGAAATGTGATATCAATTATATGTGTGAAATTATGCAAAATATATTTCCATATTAGCCAGGTTGCCCCCCCCCAAAAAAAACAAGAAAAATAAAGTGAAAAAGTATGCATTAGTCTGTACTTATAAGAACTTTCTCTGGAAGTAGATAACATTTTTTATCACAAATCCTTTGGAAGATTCTCATGGGTCATTGTAGTGATCAAAGTAGCTGAGTCATTCACGGTTGATCATTGTACAAGATCGTTACTACTGTACACAGGGGTCTCTTGGTTCTACTCACTTTGATCAATTCATATAAATCTTCTCAGGTTTTTCTGAAACCATCCTGCTCATCATCTCTTATGACACAATAGTATTCTATCACAATCATATACCACCATTTGTTCAGCCATTCCCCAATTGATGAGTATGTGTTCAGTTTCCAATTCTTTGCATCCCAAAAAGAGCTGCTTTAGATATTTTTGTTCATGTGGGTCCTTTTTTTTTTCTTGAATCTGTTTGGGATACAGACATAGTGCTATTGCTGGGTCAAAGAGGACAAACAGTTTTATAGCCCTTTGGGCATAGATCCAAATTGCTCTCCAGAATGGCCGGATCAGTTCACAAAACTCCATCACCAGTGCCTTAGTTAGTGTCCCAGTTTTTCCACATTCCCTTCAGCATTTCTGCATCTTGAGATAATCACATGATTTCTGTTGTTTTTGTTACTGATATGCTCAATTAATTCTGATAGTTTTTCTAATACTGAATCAGCCCTGCATTCCTGGTATAAATTCCACCTGGGCATAGTGTGCGTTGTGATATGCTATATTGCTTTAATAATCTTGCTAGTGTTTTATTTAAATTTTTTGCATCAATATTCATTAGGGAAATGGGTTTGTAGTCTTCTTTCTTTGTTTTTTTTTCTTCCTGATACCTTTAGGTCTCAGCACCATATTTGTGTCATGAAAGGAATTTGGTATGACTCCTTTTTTGCTTATTTTTCCAAATAGTTCATATAGTATTAGAATTAATTATGTTTTTTTAATGTTTGGTAAAATTCACTTGTGAATCTATCTGGTCCTAAGGCTTTTTTCTTCGAGTGCTCATTTATGGCTCGTTCAATTTCATTTTCTGCCATAGAGTTATTTATTCTGTTTCCTCTTCTGTTAATCTGGGCAATTTATATTTTTGTAACTATTCATCTATTTAGATTGTCAGATTTATTGGCACATAATTGGGCAAAATAGCTCCTAATAATTACTTTAATTTTATCTTCATGTGCACTCACCCTTTTCATTTTTGATACTGGTAATTTGTTTTTTTTTAACCAATTAAGTGGTGGTTTATCTATTTTATTAGTTTGTTGGATTTTTTTTTTCATAAAATCAGCTCCTAGTTTTATTTATTAGTTCACTGTGTTGGGTTGTTTTTTTTTTTAAACTTTCAGTTTTATTAATCTCTCCTTTGATTTTTCAGGATTTCCAGTTTGGTGTTTAATTAGGAATTTTTTAATTTGTCCTTTTCCCAGGTTATTTGCATGCCCAATTCATCGATCTGTTCTTTTCTATATATTGATGTAAGTGTTTAGAGGTATAAATTTTCCCCTAAGTACTGCTTTGGTTGCCTCCCACAAATTTTGGCATGTTGTCTTGTTGACATATTTAATGAAATCATTTATTGGTGTGCTGGGTAGATGATTCTTGTAATTCTAGCTCCTTTGCCTTCCAGAACATTGTATTCCAAGCCCTCTGCTCTTTTATTACGAAAACTGCTAAATCTTGTGTGATCCTGACTGTGGCTCCACAATATTTGAATCGTTTCTTTGTGGTTACTTGCAGTATTTTCTCCTTGACCTGGGAGCTCTGGAATTTGGCTATAATATTCCTGGGAGTTTTCATTCTAGGATCTCCTTCAGGAGGTGATCACTGGATTCTTTCCATTTCTATTTTACCCTCCGATTCTAGGATATCAGGGACCTTGCTCCCCTTGGCCCTGAAACTAGCTAGGTCCCCTTGCTTTCCTGCAGCCAGGAATGCTAGAGCTCCTCTCTTCCTTAGAACTGAGACCAGGGCCCCTGCTCCATTATAGGTGACCACAAGCACTCTTCTTTTTGCCCTTGTACTTTGACTAGGGCCCTGTTCTCCTGGGGCCACAAGTGCTAGTGCTCCTCTTCGCCCTGGAACTGTGACCCAGGACTGTGAATAGGGAATGAAATAGGGTCCTGCAAATAGTGCTAGCAAAGGGTCCCCTGTGATTTCTTTCTCACCAGTCATCTGACGCCCTTACCCCTATCCATCACTGCTCTCAGGACAGTTACAATTTAATTGTTAGTATGGTGTCACAATAATAGCTCCTGCTACCTCCCCCTACTATCCCCAGCACTCCTTCCTTCTTCCTCTCCAGATCACCTTGTGGCTCTGCCAGGCACCCTACAGAGGTTAAGTTCTGCACTCCTTGGTACTACACACACACACACACCAACCACACACACACACACACACACACACACCCCTCCATTTGAAGTGGGAAAAGTGAGTCAAACAAGATAAGCAAGACTAGACATGATCTGCATCACAGACCATTTTTACATTATCTTTCTTCCCAAAACACACACTTCTTCCAAACTTTTTATGACAATTAAGGGCGCCACCATCCTTCTAGTTCCACAGGTTCATAGCCATGCTGTAATCTTTGGTTTCTCACTCTCCTTCACCCTATACATCTAATCATTCGCCAGATCTTCTTACTTCATTATCCAAAACCTGTCTTTCCTCTCTCTACTTTTCTCTACTGACACAGCCATCACCCTAGAAACTCACCTCCCTCCTGGACTTTGCGATAGTTTTCCTAATCCCCCTCCCTGTCTTGAAGTCTCTCCCTTCTCCAAACCATCCTCTACCAAAATGATTTTCCTAAAGCAGAGAGGTATGACCTGTCACTGTCCTACTCATTAAACTCTAGGAGCTCCCAAGTGATTCAGTAATCAATTATTTCCTCTTTATCTCATCTTTTTAAGATTTCTATTTTTGTGCAAGTTTTATAATGTACATAATAACAGAACCACAGAATATGTATGTACTTTATAAATAAGCAAATACATATACGTTGGGGGGTACATGCTTAATTTTTTCTGCTGATCAAAAATATTTACAGAGCTTTTCCAAATTTTAACTGATTTGGAACATTAAAAAGTATGTTTTAATAACCCCAAACAAGAAAAACATTGTTTATAATCTGCGTTAAGTGGGTTTATATAAATTGTTTATATAGCAGGGTGGGTAACATCATTCTTAAAAAAGGAGATAGATGCTTTTCTAATACTTTATCTCAGCAATTTCTTGTATTTTTGTAGTTTGTGTTTAAAGAACTGAGAAAGGAGTAGAAGAAGTGGTGGGTTTTAGCTGTGTTAATAATTGTCCCAGACACATTGATTGTGTGACTCTGGACAAGTCACTTAATTTCTCATTTGTAAAATATGAGTGTTGTATCAACAGGAAGCTAGCTGGAGCGCAATGGATAGCACACCAAGCCTGGAATCAGGAAGATCTAAGTTCAGATCCAGCCAGAGATCCTTATAGCTCTGTGACCCTAGGCAAGCCACTTAACCTCTATTTTCCCCGTCTCCTCAGTTGTAAAATGGGAATAATAATAGCACCTACCTCCTGAGGTTGTTGTGATCAAATGAAACAACATTTTTAAAAGAGCTTAGTATAGTGCCTGGCATAGAGTAGGTGCTCTATAATGCTTATTCTCTCTCTATGGCCTCCAAGGTTCCTTTCTACTCTAAATCTACTCCATTTTTTATATTTACTAATGACAGCTATCATTGAAAAATATTCCCTGAGTACGTGAGTTCCAAAATCAGTTCTTCCCAGAAGTACGTTAAAATCACACCTTCCACAATAGGTTGTTTTTCTTCCCTGAAATGCCAAAAACACCTCTACCAAAGATTCTCTAATATTATCAATTTTAGGCTGTACCGTATCTTGCAGTACCTAGGCTTTTATAGTAATACGCTGACAAAATACCCTGTTCACTTAAGTTGAAAATCCCAACAGTTTAAAAAAAATCGCAAAAACTCTGTAGTTTATGAAAGATGGAGCTTTCAGCTTCTCAATGTCTGTTCTTAGAGTTAATTGTTTTTTCTTTAAGTTTTTATTTTAAAAAAGTAATTTAAAAAATTATTTTGTGTGTGGAGCCAAGCAGTCTTAATCTGGAGAAACGTTTTTAAGAGAGTTGTGAGACACACAGTTTTGGCGATCACCGGACTTCGTAGGCAGGGCCAAAGTCCTGAGGAAAAACCCTGTGATAATCCCTAAGGAAGGCTGTGCAGACCACAGGACTCCCAGAGAAAGACCAAGTGGTAGCCCCCCTTTATCTGTGGGGATCAGAGGGCTTCCTAGGGGTCAGACCCTAAGGAGGACCCAAGTGATAGCCCCTTAGAATGGCGTTAAGATCACAAGGCTCCCTAGACAGGGCTGGAAGACCCAAGTGATGGCCCCTTAAGAAGGCTGTGCAGACCACAGGGTTCCCCAGGGAAATCCCAAATGGTAGCCCTCTTAACACCGCAGTGGGGATCACAGGACTCCCTAAGGCAGGGTCAGGAAGTTAGCCCGTGATGTGCTTCTGCAGCTCATTGCATTCCTGGTAGCATAACCTTAGGAAGATCCATGTGATTTGCCCATTCTCACCCAAAGAACTCAGGACCAGAGTGGGTAGAGGAAGGCATTTATTACACTCCTCGAGAGAGTGGGTGCAGTGCTCACTAGGAACACTTACACTGATACGGGGGGGGGGGGCGGTAACGATTACCTCCACTCCTGTTTGAGTTTACATTCTTTACTTTTTACATAGTTTTTTTAGGTTATACAGTTTATATAGGTAGGATAATAAGGATACAGAAGCAGAAGTGAAGTTTTAATTAGTGTTCTCATCTGGGTGATTTCTATGTGCCTTTTCCAATTCTGAAATTCTCATCATAATTCTCTAAGCCCTAGCTTGATAGACCCAAGAAGAAGATGTGGGTGACATTAAAACACTCAAGTAGATCTTTATGGAGCATTTTTTCAGTTATTTCTTAGGAATAATTATTAAGCAAGGAAGTGGCTTTAAAAATTACTTTAAAGGGCAGCTAGGTGGTGCAGTGAGTACAGCACCGGCCCTGGAGTCAGGAGGACCTGAGCTCAAATGTGGCATCAGACACTTGACACATGTACTCGCTGTGTGACCTTGGGCAAGTCAACTTAACCCCAATTGCCCTGCCAAAAACAAAAAAAAAAATACTTTAAAACAGACTTTGGGTAGATTTAATGTGAGAATGACAATGGATTTCATTTTCATGCCCCCTTTCCTAGACTATGTAAGGGAAGAAAAATATTCTAATTAATAGCTATGTTAATGAATTAATAACAGATACCTACCTGTCTGTCCTTTCTTCATGACATTGTATTTAGGAAATTGATGACTACTTGGAAAACTCTGATTGCATCTATTCCCCAGGACTGTATTTTTGTTTAGCCTGGAAGTCACTCGTTTAATTTATTTTAAGTCTAAGTGATTATCATTATCTTTTATTCTGTTCTCTGGTTGTGAAGACTTTGTTTTTGTTTCACGTATCTATTTTTGACTTGTTTTTCTTTCTTTGTTCAAACTAAAAGATCCTCTTCTGTCTTATAAAGAAACCCTGATCCCAGCTTTATTTATCTTATGCCCCAGATAATGAAATTTCCTCAATAGCTTTTCTACTTCTAACCTGTTTCCACCTTCAGTAAGTCCAAAATATTTGCTCTGCTGAAGTCACTTTTAACACTTCCTGCTTTGACTGTACTACTTCCCTTCCCAAAACCTTCCCCATCAGATCCAAAGTACTCAAATTTCTAGGCTCTCCACTAATTTGCTTTCTGTTTGTATCACTTTTTATTATTTTTTGCCCTTTGCCTATTCTTTCTACTCTAATCCATCAGGTCTTTTCTTGGCTCTTTTTTTTTAAATTCTGGTGCCAGACTATACTCTCTATACCAAGGGTAAAACTCTGAACCCCTTTTCAAAGGAATGTATATTAAATACAAAAAATAGATGAGATTGCCCAAAAAACCATTTATCCTGAAATACAGTTATCAAAATATTAAAAAGTAGTTCTCAAATCCCTGACAGTTATCCTTGCTCTAAACTGACTGTTCCTAAAGAAAATCCTGGCTTGACTTACTATAGTTATGCCCCACACATCCTTTAAATCCTATTTTCAGCACAAATTATGCTTTCACTACTTGAATATAAATGAGTTGTGGATTCCTAATTACTCTTAAGAACTTTGAGGAGCCAATGAGAGAAAAGGAAAAGAAAATCCAAAAAGAGAACAATCTACTCATGTTTGTTGCCTTTATATTATATGCCTCTACAGGGCAAGGACTAACTATAATATGCCATTTGTGGTAAAAAACCACAACAAAGTGTTGTACAACACTTTGCATGTTAGCATTTAGTATTTAATCCACAATTAAAACACAAATAGCTTTTAATATGCTGTTCATATTTTTAAAAATTTATTATTTATTTTAGCATTTTTTTTAGTTCCAAATTCTCTTCCTTCCTCCAGCCCCTCCCCCACCCATTGAGAAGGCAAGCAATATGATATCAATTATACATGTGAAATCATGGAAAACATTTCTATATCAGCCGTTATCAGAAAAAAGCATGAAAAATAAAGTAAAAACAATTATACTTCAATTTTCACTCATGGTTCAGCAGTTCTCTCTCTGGAGGTAGATAACATTTTTCATCATTTTTCATTATGAATCCTTTGGAATTCTTTGATCAGAGTAGCTAAGTCTTTCATAGTTGATCATCATAATGTTGTTACTGCATACAATGATCTCCTGGTAATGCTCACTTAACTCTGCATCAGTTCATATTGGTCTTTCCAGATTTTCCTGAAACTATCCCTCTCATCCTTTCTTATGGCAAAATAGCATTCCATCGTAATCATATATCACAACTTGTTCAGCTGTTCCCCAATTAATAGGCATCCCCTCAATTTCCAATTCTTTGCCAGCACAAAAAGAGCTATTATAAATATTTTTGTACATATAGGTCCTTTTCCTTTTATCTCTTTGGGATACAGACCTAGTAGTGTTATTGCTGGGTCAAAGGTTAAATTGTTCTCCAGAATGGAGAACTGGTTGGGTTGGTTGACAGCTCTACCAACAATGTATTAGTGTCCCTATTTTTCTACATCGCCTTCAGCATTTGTCGTTTTCCTTTTCTGTAATGTTAGTTAATCTGATAAGTATGAGGTGATAGCTCAGAGTTGCTTTCATTCACATTTCTCTAATTAATAGTAATTTAGAGCATTTTTTTTTCATATGACCATAGATCGCTTTGATTTCTTCTGAAAACTGCCTTTTTATATCTTTTGACTATTTGTCAGTTGTGGAATAGCTCATATTTTTTTATTTTCAGTTTTTAATTCTCCCCTTTCTTGCACCCCTTCCCCACTGAGAAGGCAAGAAATACAATATCCATTATACACATGAAGTCATGTAAAACATATTTCCACTATGAAAAATAAAGTAAGAAAAGTAAAGAAAATGCAAGAGAACAGGCTTCAATCTGCACTCAGACTTTATCAGTTCTCTTTTTGGAGGTAGATAGTGTATTTCATTGAGTCTTTTGGAACTGTCATGGGTCATTGTATCGATCAAAATGGCTGAGAAGTTTTTCACAGTTGTATATTGTTACAGTATTGCTCAATTTTTTGTTAATTTGACTAAGTTCCCTATATATTTGAAAAATGAGGCCTTTATCAAAGAAACTTGCTGTAAAAAAATTTTTTATATTCATTTCCTATGGTACATTGGCATGGTACAGTGCCTGATCCTGTGCCCAGTAGTAGCCAGTGGACCCCATATGAGCTCTTTCTGACCAATTGCCCAACTCCCTTGCCATCTCTGAGAGCTCCAAGAGCTGCTGCTGGTGTTGCTTCCCTGTGCGCTCCAGGCTGGCCCCCACCCTGGTGTCACAGACCTTTCCTGCCAGTCTCCCTAGTTGCCTTGGACTGGAAAAATGTCTCATCCTGACATCTTGTTGGCTGTACCAATCCAGAATTCAGTTTGGTGTGTTATTTTAAAGTTGTTTGGAAGAGAATGCTGAGAGAGCTCAGCTAGGTTGGTGTCTGTATTCCACCATCTTGCCTCCACCCATATTCACAAATAAAATATTTCATAATTTCTGTTATTCCCTAAAAGCAGTTCTGTGACATGAACATTCTTATGTCCTTCTAGCCTGCTCTCAGGAACAATTTCCACATTGAGTCACCCCACCAAAAAAAGGCTGTTTTCTGAACATACCAATGATTCTATTCATTCTGAGTGACTTGTTACTTCTGATTCATCCCACTTTATGTACCCTGTTATGTATGAAGCCGTTAAAATGGTTTTAATCATTTTTTTCTTGATAACTTTTAAAATTTCCCATTTGTCACCCATATATAATTATATTCAGCCATTTCTTCCTAGCTACTCTGATTGTCTTAATTGTTTTTCATCTTTAACCATTTAATCAGCTGAGAGAAATAACAAAAGTCCTTTTCCTCATTCTTTATGCTCCAGATGTTTCCTGAATGAAGTTCAAACAAATAAGTAGAATCTTTTTTAAAAATTATCTTTCCATAATCTGTTTCTCATTATTTCATTTACAGCCGTCAAGGATTTACTCTTTTTTCTCCTGAAAGATAGGGAGGAAAAAAATACATAAACTCACAGTGCAACAACATGTTCCTGTCAGATACACAAAATTTTGTTATAGAGCACATTGGATACTAATTTAACTAAATTTCCAGTTAACTAAGAGTTATATTTACTAATGTAATACATGAAATGCCATTGGACAACTGAGAAGTACTTATTAGGTATTCAGACTTAGAAAAGTTTTGATAGAAATAAAAATCTGAAATTGTCTCTGCATCACTTATTTTTGGGCAGTAGAGTAGAGCCCAGACTCCTGTAGTGGCAGAAAGATAAATGAATCAAGGGTAGGGAAAGAAGAATAGGAGGTAGAAAATCATAAAAATTTAAGCTCATTTACCATTTGTTCCCTAAGAAATCTGGAGCTTTCTACTTTTACCTCTATATAAAAGGACTCAAACTGCATTTGTCTTGTTGGAAAAAAGAAATTTCTTTAACACTAGCATTCTGTTAGTAATTTTGTATTGTTCATTTGTTGTTGAGTACTACTTCTAAATTCTTATATTTCTAATCAGATTTTGTTTTAAATCCCTATTATTTAACTTGAACTCTTGAAGTTTGTGTTCACTGAAGTTTTGAGGAAAGATTTACTTTTCCATATGCTTATGGGGCCAGCTAGATGGCACAGTAGAGAAAGTGCAGAGCCTGCAGTCAGGAAGACTCATCTTCCAGAGTTCAAATCCAGCTTTTAACACTTACTAGCCATGTGACCCTGAGTATGTCAGTCAACCCTGTTTGCCTCAGCTCCTCATTTATAAAATGAGCTGGAGGAGGAAATGTTAAATCACTCCAGTATCTCTGCCAAGAAAACACCAAATGGGATCATGAAGAGTTGGACATGAATGAAACAACTGAACAACATCAGAGACATTGTAACTTCGCCTTTTTATCTGATTCTTTCAAAGATTCCTATAGCTGAAATTACCTATTAGAGTCTGCGCAGATAACCATATGAATACATTGGCAGCCTGTTAAATAGTCATGCCCAGGATGTGCTAGTTAATAGGAAAATACCAACTTAGAGGAAGGGCTCTGGGATAGTGTCAAACAGGATTTAGTGACTCTGATGAAATAATAAAAGATATACTCAGCAGATGTTTAAGTTACGGAAAGCTGAGAAAGCTCAAGCAATAAATAACAAAATCAAGAGTCATATCTATTTTAACAGTTTGCAATGTCCAAACCAACATGATTAAATATAATAAGGATAAAAACAAAATACCTTGTTTAGGTTCAGAAAATAAATTGTACAAGTACAATTGACTTGTCATTCTTTCTTGCAAAAAAAAAAGGTCATCACATCTCTCCTGTCAGATTGGCTAAAATAACAAAACAAGAGGATAACAAATGCTGGAGAGGATGTGGGAAAATTGGAACATTGCTACATTGCTGGTGGAGTTGTGAGCTGATCCAGCCATTTTGGAGAGCAATTTGGAACTATGCCCACTGTAGATATGTTCATACCCTTTGACCCAGCAATACCACTTCTAGGGTTGTATCCCAAAGAAATCACACAAGCGGGAAAAGGACCCATATGTACAAGGATATTTATAGCAGCTCTTTTTGTGATAGCCAAGAAATGGAAATCAAAGGGATGCCCATCAATTGGGGAATGGCTGAACAAGCTGTGGTATATGAAGGTAATGGAATACTATTGTGCCATAAGAAATGGGGATGATACGGACTTCGTAACAATCTGGAAAAACCTACACGATATAATGCTGAGTGAGCGGAGCAGAGCCAGGAGAATATTGTACACAACCACAGATATATGGATTCTGTGAGGACCAACCCTGACATACTTCGCTCTTCTCAGCAACGTAAGGTGCAAGGACAACTCCAGGGGACTCTATCTTCATCCAGAGAAAGAACTGTGAAGTTTGAATGCAGACTGAGGCACACTTCATGCTCGCCTTTTTTCTTCTCTTTTGTTTTTGTTTTTGGGTTTTTATTTTTGGTTCTGTCTCTTCTTTCTCATGATTCACCCCATTGGTCATACTTCTTTTCCACAACTTGACTAGTGTATAAATTAATTCAATGCGAAGTTATACATGGTAGTTATATGAGATTCCATGCCGTCTTGGGGAGGGAGGGGAGAAAATCTGGATCTCAAAATTATGTAGAACCGTGTGTTGTAAACTAAAAATAAAAAAAATTAATTTAAAAAAAAGGTCATATGATTGATTTTTGAACATGGCACATTTCATTAGAGTATATACCTAGGGAAGTTTACATTTTAAGGCAAATATTTATTAAATACTCAATCATGAAGAAAATTATATTCTAAACATTTTTAAAATTACCAGTTAAACTTTTCTTTAAAATACCAACTTTGAAAATGAGACAAAAATACCAGCTTTTTGCTATAATGTGAACCAGATGTATATATACAAAATTGCAATCACTTTTAGTGATCTTTATATTTAACCAACTAATGAGCTAATCCAAATTGACCAGAACAGATAACAGATCATCTTCTTCATCTTGAAGAGAATGAGATGCTGCTTACCAAATGTTACAGACTTAAACTCCTCAAACACATCATTGTGATTAACTCAGGAAGCCAATTTATACCAAATTGTTAATGAGTCAAGGTACGATTGGGACATTGTACTTCTTTCTTTTTTATATGCAGTACTTTTGAAAAGGCTAATTCATGTGAACAATTAAGACAATAAATATTGAATATATTCGTAAAAGACCTGAAAGATGGGAGAGCCATCTGATGCCTTTAGCCAAGTATGATCGTTCTTTGCTGTGTTATTAGAGAACAAGTGGCAATAAAAGCAAATGTTTTGTCTTTTGATGGGCTACGTTTTGTCCACCTATACTTTTTATACAAATCTGACTGAATAGCTTTATTTATTCCTTATTTTACTTTTAGAAAACATAAACTATCTTGGCCAAGGATCTCAAGATGACTGAGCCTTGCATTTTAGTCTGCAATTTTAGAATATCATGGACTATCATCAGATAGAATATTTGGTGGTTTTATATAAGAACTGCTTTGACTTAAACTAAGCAATCAAATCTAAATTTAATTGATCATTACTTAGTTTATTGTATCCATTGGAATTTGTGGTGGCAGGAGGAAGATATCATTTTATAGTCAAAAGACCAATGACACTAAAGTCAAAGAACCAGGTTCAAACCTTATCTTTGACACTAGCTATTGTTTGAACTTGAGCAAGTGACTGGGCCTCACTTTCTTCATTTGTAAAATGATGGGGTTGGATTATATAGTCTTTAAGGTCCCTTTCAGGTTCAAGTTTATGGTCTATGATTATCTTCATATAAATTCTTTACCAGAAATACCAAGGTATTTCATTATTATCAACACATTTATTATAATTTAGTGTTTCTTACTTAAAAAATACTTTAAAATAAAAAGGGGGTATTATGAATTATTATGAATTAAAATATAAAACCATTGGCTTATTATACCATTTCAGTAAAAAAAATACATGTGGCAGAGATTACAAAAGTACTCTGTGCTAAGTATACTTGATGTGGTTGCTTATATAGGTCCAAAATTTTCTAGAGCAAGGGAGGGCCAATGGTAATGCAACATCACAACATCACTCATGCTACGGAGAAACATGACCCTTCTGTACATTTCAACAGTTTTACACTTGTTACCTAAAATACAATCTGTAGTTTTAAAAAAGTACATAATGTAATTGAATTAAAATTTAATTTAAAAATTAAAATGAAAACATAAGGCCACCTCTTTTTGGAGCCATTAAGGTGCTTTTATATATCTAGCAAACCTTGTATGCACAAAATGGTGGTGAGATGCAGCCTGTAGAAGAAAAGTTTAAGGAGAGACATAAGAGCTGTCTTCAGATATTTGAAGAGTCGTCAGGTAGAAGAGGGTCTAGATCTGTATGGTGGAAAAAGCATGAGACTGACTGAAAGTTGGGAGGCCTGAGTTGTAGTTGCCTGTGCTTGGTTGTTGTACTTCATATTTGAAGAGGACTAAAATGACATCACTATGGTGGGGTCAGTGTATAATTTGTCCAACTTTGGCTGATCAGACCAATAGAAGTTTGGAAGGCTATACCACTATTTGGGGAACAAATAGTCCATATGAATATTTGGGATGGAGATGTCTCTAAATTTCTGCATCTTACATTTCTTTTGAACTACTGCAGTTCTGCTTTGCTCATAGAGCATAGCACCTTCTTTGATGTGGGCACAGTACGCTGGGTGGTCCTGTGCTAGTGTCTCCCATGTCTCACAATTGATTTCAGAGTTCTTCAGAGAGACTTGAGAGTGTCCTTGTATTGCTTCTTCTGACCACCATGTGAGTGCTTGCCTTGTGTGAGTAATCCATAATAGTCTTTTAGGCAGGTGTACATTTGGCATTCGAACTTGGCCAGCCCATTAGAGTTGTACTCTCTGTGGTTGAGTTTGAATGCTTGGCAGTTTAGCTTGAGAAATGACTTCAGCAGTACCTTATCTTGCCAGGTGACTTCAGAATCTTCCTAAGATAATTCAAATGGAAGTGGTTCATTTTCTGGCATGGTGCTAGTGGTAGACTGTCCAAGTTTCACAGGTATACAAAAATGAGGTCAGCACAACAGCTCTGTAGACCGTCAGTTTGGTAGGCAACCTCTTCTCTCTCACACTTTCCTTTGGAGCCTCCTAAAGACTGAGCCAACTGGCAGTGTATGCATCAACTTCATCATCTATGTGTACATCCTGGGAAAGTATACTGCCAAGGTAAGTGAACTTATCCACAGCATTCAGAATTTCTCCATTTGCTGTAACTAGTGGTTTCACGTAGGGATGGCTGACGGAGAACCTCTGTTTTCTTGGTGTTGATTTTCAGGCCAAAATTAGCACAAGTAATAGAGAATGAATCCATACTCTTGCATCTCAGCCTCAAAGGGTGCATTGAGTGCACAGTCATCCAAGAATAAAAAGTCACACACCAAATCTCCCTTCATTTTAAGTCTTGGCTTGTAGCCTTTTCAAGTTAAATAATTTATTGTCAGTGCAGTAGCTGACCATGTTTCTGCTTTTGTCCTCACTGAACGCTTCCGACAGCATTGCTGAAAACATCATGCTGACAAAGCATGGGAGCAAGCACACAGTCCTGCTTTGCTCCATTGGTGACTGGGAAAGCTCAAGAACATCATCCATTAGATAGAACCCGTGCAAGCATGCTGTCGTGAAACTGAAGTACAATGCTGATGAACTTCTCTGGGCAACCAAACTTTGCCATGATCTTCCACGAGTCTTTACAGCTGACGTTATCAAAGGCCTTGGTCAGATCAACAGATGTATACAGACCTTTGTTCTGCCCCTGGCATTTCTCCTGGAGTTGTTAGGGCAGCAAACACCATATTGACTGTTCCTCAGCCCTTTCTGAAGTCACCCTGGCTCTTGAGTAGATGACTATCTTTTAGGTGAAGGATCAGCCTGTTAAGGAGGACTCCAGCAAGAATCTTGCTGGCATTGACTAAGAGAAAGACCACCCTGTGAATGTTATAGGACAACCTATTTCTTTTTCCTTTATAGAGATAGACAATGGGGGCATCTTTGAACTCTTAGGGGATGACCTCCTCTTGCCATATAACCCAGAAGATTTCAGTCAGCTTTTGTATGAGCAGTGGACACCCTGCCTTGTAAATCTCAGCTGGAATCGAATCACTACCAGGCACTTTGCCACATGAGAAGAGACCAATGACATTCAAAATTTCTCCTTCAGTTGGAAGTTCAGCTAGAGAGGTATATGGTCAGTGGCACGAGTATTAGTTGATGATGGTCTGTTGAGAACATTGTAGAAGTGTTCAGCCTATCTTTCTAGGATCATGTCCTTAGCCCTAATCAATGTAGCTCCATCAGCACTGAAGAGTTGAGATGGACCATATGTCTTTGCCCTGTAAATAGCCTTCAGGGCATCATAAAAGTGCTTTGGATTGTCACTATCTGCATAAAACTGAATTTCATCTGCCTTCTGTATTAGGAGGGCAGAGTTTATAATCTCAAAGAGGATCATAAACATGTCTGAAACGTTCGGAACCGCCGGATATAAGAAACTCTCAAAGTAGAAGGCAGAAGAATCAAAACATTTATTTAGGCTCCACAGTAACCAACCCATGAACCAGCAACCCCATTTTGATATATTGATCAAAAGCTTCCAGGCCCAATAAGTACGCCTTGAAAGAGTAACCAGGAGGCTACAGAGAAGCATGATTGCGTAAAGCAAAATCATGTTTCCCCCTCTATGGTAATAAGATTACCCACTGGCCTGAAGTCTTTGTTCAGCTTTCTCCCGTAGGTCAGCTCTGCTACTGGCAGCTCCTGCTTCAGCTGTGTCTGTGGCTGTGGCTGTAACTGACGTAACTGTCGTAACTGCCTCTGTAACTGCCTCTGGCTCCAACTGTAGCTGTAACTGTCGCTGTAACTGTCGCTGGCTCCAACCGGAAAAGGAAGAGAGGATCTTCAAGCTGTCCTCTCCCCTCTTATAGAGTTTTTGACATCATCAAGCACCGCCTGAACGACCAGGGCCGATTGGTTCTTGACTTGGCCCCTCCCCCTAGCATAGCCGTTAACACCTCCCCTCAGCCAGCCCCATGACTCATCACACAGGAAGTTGTCTGCTTCCCTGGAATGCTCCTTGGGCCTCCTGCCCCGGAAGAGCAAGCCACAGTGTCCAGAGGCTCAATGAGGTAAGCTGAGTCATTCAAAGAAAACAAAGGCCATTCTGGCTACACTCCACCCCTTGTTATAGGATACATAATCTAATCAGCCATGTATCCTAGAACATACATTGTGATCCAATTACAAAGGAAACTAAAACATATCATTCATTATAAAGCAAAACATATCATTTGGTGACATTCCTAAATATTGGTTTACGATTCAAATGTGATCCACCCCTAGGTCCCAGCAAGATAATCTCTTCAATCAATCATCCCCAAAATAATTATTAATAATTCAAATGTCCACCCCTAAATCCTTGTATCCATTACATAGGATCAATAATATCATAATAATAAAACAACACAGCAAGGATAACACAAAATAAGTAAACAGAACACTATCATCATTTCCACCCCCCTTGAACGATTGGGGCTCAAAATCTTGGGGTGAGGGGTGAAGGTCTCATTTTCCATAGCTTCTTCATGCTGAAATTGGATGTAGAGATGGCCCTGCCCCCAAAAAGTCCCATTCCAGAGGTCATTTCTTTAACAAGCTGGCAGGAATTCCAAGAATGCTACATGCTTAGGCAGTCACCGGAAAGTGCAGGGTGCTTAAGCCTGAAGGAAACAAAACTAGCAACAAGGTTAGCCAAAACAAAGGACAAAAAGAATAGACAAGTATGGACTATAATTCTTCAAATAAAATCATCTCAAGTTTGGTTGAGATTTCAGTTATGCAAAGATCCAACATCAGAGCCAAACTCAGGTGGGAAATGTTTCTTTTCAAAAGGAACATAATGAGGAAGCCAAGAGGATCCCACCCTAGATAGAGACTAAGATTGTCCTCCCAGCCTTTCCCCAAATGTACAAGTTTTCATCCGTTAATCACACAAGGTCACCTTCAGTCTGAGTGGCTTGTGGGCTTGCAGGAGCAGTTCTTATTTCCCTATTTCTCGTGTTATCAAGTCCTCTATACATTCTGTATAATTCATTGGTTGGAATTCCATCTATCATTTCAAAACCTACCCCTGCTCTCAATAAAGCAGTAAACATTTCTTTCCTTGTTACTCTCCTTTGGCGCCAAGTTTGCTGGTTATTCACTCTTCTCTCTCGAGGAGATCTATCCCCTCCCCAGTCACCTAAGTCATGTAACTGTAAAATCTTATTTATCACTGTTGTAAGACGGCTCCCTACTTCTCCAAGTAATAAATTCAAAATTAGTTGTTTATAAGCAGGGGGAGCTGTCCTAATTATTAAATTCCTATGAGGCAGTCCCATTGGATCATTGTAATATTTGTCTGCAGTTCCTATCATAATGGCAGTCTTCATTACCTCCTCCTTTAGTCTCATGATACAATCTCTAAGTGAATACCAGGGTCTGTGCTCAGTGGGCCACATAGAATCAGTAGCATATCTCTTATTGCATCCCACAGCGGCTAATGCCAACAGAGTAGTCCTGCTATCACCATCTCCTTGCTGATGATGTTCCCTAAAAGCTTGTTGAACTAGAGGATCATGGCTGATACCTATGAATCTCATGCAGTCTGTCCCATCTACTGATATTCCACTGGCCCCTTGATCACTGAGTCTTACCATCCAAGATATCAATGGTTCTCCTATTCTTTGGCTGAATCTACTCAAAATATCTGTGACCTCTTGCGGTGAGAAATCTTCCTGAATTTCCCTTGTAACTGAATCTTCACCTCGGGTTTCTGTCTTCCTCCTTTGTATGGGTCGAGCCCTTGTCTGATCATTTAACCATCTCCTATTCTCTGTGTGAGGCACATCCTGAACCCCAGTAGTGTTTTGTGCCTCAGCCCCTAACATTGTCTCATTCTCTCCCCACTCACTTCCTCTGCCACCATGGCTAGGACGAAGCAGGCAGTCAGGCTCTTTCTGGGCTGGGTTGAAATGCACTCTGGGCTTTTTTGGTCTCCTGTTGCTCTTAGCCACATTAATAGAAAAGTTCTCATTTGAGTCAGTTTGGTCTTCTGCTATCTGAGATTCCCCTTCTTCCTGTGGGGTAGGAGTGCCCCTATGTCTTTCACTTAATCTCAATCTTTCGTGTACTAGCCGGTAGGCTGATAACACTGTCCAGCTTTGCCTAGATAGTGATGCCCCTGACTGAATCCCAACTTCTCGTAAACACTTTTCCAAATCCCCAGGATCTCCTCTCCGCAGCCTTGGTTCCCAGTTTTCACAGGGTCCAGCTTTTTTAGCCAATTCTTTTGCTAGGGAGGAATAAAATGGATCCTCCCATCCTGGGATATTCATCTCTTCCTCTGGAATTGTTCTGCTTCTAAATAGAGATCTTATACCTAGCGATCCCATCCTGGTCGCCAAATGTATTAGGAGGGCAGAGTTTATAATCTCAAAGAGGATCATAAACATGTCTGAAACGTTCGGAACCGCCGGATATAAGAAACTCTCAAAGTAGAAGGCAGAAGAATCAAAACATTTATTTAGGCTCCACAGTAACCAACCCATGAACCAGCAACCCCATTTTGATATATTGATCAAAAGCTTCCAGGCCCAATAAGTACGCCTTGAAAGAGTAACCAGGAGGCTACAGAGAAGCATGATTGCGTAAAGCAAAATCATGTTTCCCCCTCTATGGTAATAAGATTACCCACTGGCCTGAAGTCTTTGTTCAGCTTTCTCCCGTAGGTCAGCTCTGCTACTGGCAGCTCCTGCTTCAGCTGTGTCTGTGGCTGTGGCTGTAACTGACGTAACTGTCGTAACTGCCTCTGTAACTGCCTCTGGCTCCAACTGTAGCTGTAACTGTCGCTGTAACTGTCGCTGGCTCCAACCGGAAAAGGAAGAGAGGATCTTCAAGCTGTCCTCTCCCCTCTTATAGAGTTTTTGACATCATCAAGCACCGCCTGAACGACCAGGGCCGATTGGTTCTTGACTTGGCCCCTCCCCCTAGCATAGCCGTTAACACCTCCCCTCAGCCAGCCCCATGACTCATCACACAGGAAGTTGTCTGCTTCCCTGGAATGCTCCTTGGGCCTCCTGCCCCGGAAGAGCAAGCCACAGTGTCCAGAGGCTCAATGAGGTAAGCTGAGTCATTCAAAGAAAACAAAGGCCATTCTGGCTACACCTTCTTCCTGAGCCAAGACTCCTGCATCTCTCTAAGCTTTGTTTGCACTTTACTTTTGATAGAGTTAAATGCTGCCTTTAATTATCCTGCTGTTAGGCCCTGTGGAGTTCTTGTTTTTCATTTAGTAACTTCTGAATTTCCCCATCATTTTCATCAAACCAGTCCTGATGTTAATGAGTGTTTGGGCCCAAATGAGTAAATGCTGTGCCATTATGCATCAAGTCTCTGAAAGCTCACCACTCTTTTTCTTCTCCACTCCGAAACGCTAAGTCTCCTGGTAGTCATCTTGCCTTGAGGCTGCTGCTTTAACAAAATGGGACTGTTTAGCTTGGAGAGGATGTCTATGGTTGCTCTGGCACTCTGAGCCACCTATTATCTTTGTCACTCTCATATCCTATCCTGTCTCTTCTCCTTACAATGACACAGTCTACAGTATGCCAATGTTTGCTACAAAGGGGTGTCTGCAATGTCCCATTGCTTTTAGGTAAGTGGAAAATAGTGTTGTTGATGAGAAGGTCATGAGACACAGGAGTTTTCAGTAGTAAGTGACTATTGCTCTTGCTGTTTCTGACTCCATTCCTCCCAAGGACTCCCAGCCATGTCTGATAGTCTGTGCCTACTCTGGCATCAAAATCATTCAGAATTACAAGCTCGTCCTCTTTCATCCCATTGATGATGAGGGTCTCCAGGTCTTCATAACATTTTTCTTTGACCTCATCAGGGTTTATCATGGTGGGAGCATATGCACTGACTGATGGTGATGGTGTGGCACTTTTCTTTTTTTAAATTAATTTATTTTAAACTTAAATACTAAAACTTAAATATACAATAAGAAAAAGAAAAGTATTATAAACTTAAATATTTAAAACATAAATACAAAATAAGAAAAGAAAAAAAGGATTGACAGGTGCACAGCAGAACGTAAGAGAGTATTCAAAATATATAGCGGTAAATTTCCATTTCAAGAAAGCCTATATAATAAATACTACACACTGTGTTCAGAGCTGTCTGTCTTTTCTTTGCCTTCTTGTAAGTTTTCTTTTATTCTCTGCTGTGCACTTTTTACTTTGTTCTTTTTCCCCCTTCCTCCCCCCTCCCTCAAGGCTACATTAAGAGCAGATATATATCTACATATAGATATATGTACATATACACACACGCATACATACACATATACACACACATATACACGTACACATATATGCACATACATATACTTAGATATCTATAATCATACTCATATACATTCATATGCATCTGTGTAAGACCGTACTATATTTGTTTGTACTCTTTTTCTCTGAGGGTGGATAGCATCTTCCTCTATGAGTCCAAGTCTTTCCAAATTTTTCATAGTCTACCAACCCATTTCCTATACCACAGCAATATTCCAACCTTATACTGTCTAGTTATTTTAAATAGTCTTAAACAATATTGATTAATATGGCTGACATATAGGGCACTTTCCTACAAGTGGCAACCGCATTGTCATAAAGCTCTCATTCATTCCTTTTGGGAGGCATACAAGCTTGTTGACTAGATTAGTTTTGATTGCAAAACCTATGCCAGCTTCACAGAGTTCCTCATCACAGTGACCACTCCAGGAAAACATTTATTCTGTTCCAGCTTTGGTTATTGGCCTTCATTTGCCAACCTTGTTTCACTAAGGTCTGCTATTTAGATATAATGCCTGCAGCAAGAACTGTTCCTCTTTGAGGTCTCCTGGATTTTGTGTTGTCCATAAGCATGTGCACATTCCATGTCCTAATGGTGAATGGAATCACAAAGATTTTGTGCATTTGTGTGTGTGTGTGTATTTCAACCACAGGGTAGGATCCCTGCCTGCCACAGTAAACAGGCTGAGATTAGGTTAGGTGAAATAGTTTTTAGGGCACCTTTTTTATCCCCTTCCTCATGCCAGGAAGTGAGCAGTGTAGTCATTAAAAAGGCTGCTCAGACTATCAGGGGGCTGCCAATGCTGCTTCAGTTCAGTGAGAAATGAACCTATGCCCTAGGCCTCCTTGGTGAAGGGTTGTGACTACAGCTCCCAGTGTATCTGCAACTGCTGTTTCATCAGTTACTGTTGGCACAGGACTTCAAGGTAGATAAAAATGGTAAAATGGTATGGGTGATATCTTTTGACTCACACATAAATTCGATTTAAGTGAGTTAGAGTTATGCTAAGTTGTCAGCCTCACTGTCTCTTCCACCCTCACTCTTATCAAAGACCAGTGGCAAGACAAAAGCCAAGATGACTGGTGATGGCTTGGGATTCAGTGGATGACCTTGGCTTCTTCAATGTCTAACCAAACTCTAAGCACTCCACAGCACCTGCTTCTGTTGCCTTCCTGGCCTATTGGAATAAATTATTTACTTCTACCTGTTCTACGAGGGAATTCTTCACATGCTTGGGGTAGACATCCCTCTAACTCGCTGATGGA
This sequence comes from Trichosurus vulpecula, assembly GCF_011100635.1. Lineage (NCBI taxonomy): Eukaryota > Metazoa > Chordata > Mammalia > Diprotodontia > Phalangeridae > Trichosurus > Trichosurus vulpecula. The sequence continues at coordinate 324,100,183 of NC_050574.1, read as the reverse complement.
TTTCAGGCCCATCAGTTACCCTCAACCTGGTTTAGCCCATCTGCTGAAATGGTTTTACTGTAGTGTGGCCACTGTGCATGCTATAGCTCCTTGAAGCCACAGGTGAAAGTTGGGTGGCAGATTGTAATGGCAAGTAAAGTGGGACTTTTTGTTATGTTTTGTTTTGGAGTACTTCTCAGCACTAAGGCAATCAAGTGCCTTTGAATCTTGCCTTTGTTTCAATCAAGAGTCTTTGATTGAATCGGGAGTCTTTGATGACCTCCTTAAGTCACAGGAAGGCCTAGGTCACATGGGTTTGAGTCGCATGGTTGTGATGCCCTCTGACCCGAGGAAGGGTATGCATACTCTGAGTTTAGCATTTTGCTTTGGGGGCTCACTCACTGGAAGAGTGCCATGTGATTTGACCAGGTGAGACTCTGGGTAGCCATTAAGGAGCCTTTCAGCTTTGAAAAACCCAGATGTTGATGCTTCTCTCTCTGGTAACTATGTATATAATGTCTTGGTCAGACGGCTAGAAGCCCATCTGTTGATTTGTGTTATTTTGCTCTGTTTATATAATTTCTGTTTATGTCTTCTCTTTTTCTTATCTTTTGTTTTGGAGTACTTCTCAGCACTAAGGCAATCAAGTGCCTTTGAGTCTTGCCTTTGTTTCAATCTAGAGTCTTTGATTGAATCGGGAGTCTTTGATGACCTCCTTAAGTCATGGAAAGGCCTAGGTCACATGGGTTTCATGCAAAAAAGAAGTTGTGGGAATAAATATAGACAAAGAGGAAACTAAACTATTGCTTTTTGCAGACAATATGATGGTCTGTTTAAAAGTCCCAAGGTAGTTTTAAGTTTATCAGCGTTTCTATATATTGCCCACAAAACTCACCAAGAAAAGATAGAAAGAGAACTTGCATTCAAAATAACAACAGAATGTATAAATATTTGGGAATCTACCTACCTAAAAGTACCACAAGAGTGGAGAATAAGTATCCTGATTTTCGAAAAAGGAAAAAGTATAGTCAGTCAACTAGTACTTATTAAGCACCTACTTTGTGCCCAGCACTGTGCTAAACACTAGGACTATAAAGAAAGGCAAAAAGAAAACACTAGAATTTTGAACTTCATTCAAATTCTAGATGAATTCCAGATTGTATTATTAAAAGGCTAGTTTTCTGAACATTTAAAATTGAATATGATGATGAATAAAGTAGCTTCATCAAGAAGAGATCTCACCAAACTTAATCTTATTTTCCCTTTTAGTAGAAGAGGGAAATTCTATTGGTATAGTATAATTATACTTCAACAAAGTACCTGTCAAAGTCCCTCATCTTATTCATGTAGTCAAGATGGAGAGAGAAGGTTTAGATTATGGTACAAGTAGGTTCAGAATTGGTTAAATGACCTTATCCAAAAAGTAATCATTTAATGGGCAGATACCAGCTTGGAGCGGGTGGTCTTCAGTGGAGTAGCATTTGGAGGAATTTGGTCCCTTTTTATCAGTGGCTTGAATAAAGCAAATTATCATGCTTACCAGTTTGAATGTGACAAAGCTAGACTAGCTGATACATTGGATAATGATCAGAATCTAAAATTATCTTGATGTATGAGAATGATGGATCAGATCTGAGAGGAAATTTAATTCAGAGCAATATGTTATTTTACACTTAGGTTTAAAAATCAATTTCAGGAAATACAAGATAAAGGCATAACTAGATAATATTGCTTGCGAAAAATAAGAACTGAGTATTTTCGTGGACTGAAAATTGAGTATGAGTCATTATGACAGGGCAAATTTTTAAAATTAATTATAGGCTACAATAAGAGCTGCATTATGCCATGAAGGAGGGCACTGATAGTCTTGCTTTATTCTAGTGAGATCATACCTGAAGTATTATTTTTAATTCTCTGGGCTTTGGTGAAATAGGTACCACATTTAGAAAAGAAACTCATAAGATGGGAGTGTTCAGAGTTAGACAACCTGAACATTTGGACGATTAGGATTCATACCACGCAAGGATCAATTGAAGGAACTGAGGATTCTTATCCTAGAGAAGATTTAGAGAAGATATAGTAACTATTATCAGATATTTGAAAGGCTTTCATATAGAAGAGAGTTTAGGCTTGTTTTAATCGGCCAAAGAAGGCTGCACTAGGATCATGGTAAGCATGTTAATAACTGCCTTCAAGTCATTGATAAAAATGTTAAAATACGACAGGTTCAAATTCTTCTAAAAGGCACACCACTGAATACCTAAATATCAGATATCAATCTGCTCATACTAAGTACTCTTGGGTTGAGTCATTCCGCCATCTATGAACCTACCTAAATGTATAACCCAGAAATTAAATGGTCTTCCTCTCAATAAAATGAATGCTCCCCTCTCACTGTAGGTTTTCAAGTGAAGTTTGTATGACCCTTTGTCAGGGATCTTGTAGAGAGGATTCCTGTTGAGATACTTTGGACTAGATGGCCTTTAAGATCCCTTCCAACAAGTATAAGACCCTGTGATTGTTTTTCTGAATATTTCAAAACCTTTTTTTCCTAAATCTAAGGTGAGAGGTAATATGATGCATACTTTTTTTTTCATGGATATGAATTTTTTTTCTAATAGGACAGTGTTGCAAATTATGGTCAACTAACAATTTTTACCAATATTTCAAGCATAAAAAAAGAATCTTTACAAAAATATACTGAGACACCACAATCAAATTGGTAGCTGCCCATGACATTTAACAAACTGGACTCCTAAGAGTGGCTTCTCAACAGTATATCATTTTAATTATAATAACCGTTGCCTGCTACAGAGAAAACTGACAAAAGTAAAAGGGTTTTTTTGGGGGGGGGGCTTTTTTTGACTTTTTTTGTAAGCATTGTTGCAACATTGTATTCCTGATAATTTAGTAAACTGATGTATGAGTAAATGAATGATACATGCCTAAAAACATTATGGTTATGCTTTTAGTGGCCACTGGACTTTGAACTAGTCCAGGACCTCGATCTAGATTTTGACCTAGACTGTGATCTTGGCTGGGATTTGTATCTGGTTGGTTCTTTTTTCCTTGATTCCTTTTTGTATCTTGAGTCTGACTTATAATGTGTTTTGGAATCTGTTTTAGAAGTGCCTTTAGGTTTCGTGGTAAATAGAGAGGCCTGGCCTTAGAGTCAGGAAGACCTGACTTTTTGAGTCCTGACTCTGACTTAGACTGACTTCATGACCATAGTTAAATAAGTTACTTAACAATCCAGTGTTTCAAGAGCTCTCTAATGACAGAGAAATAGCACTGTATATTGGAAAAGAATACTGGATTTTGAGGTGGAGGATCTGGGTTCACCTTTGTCACCTTGGGCAAGTTGTTTAACCTCTGGATCTTAGTTTCCTTGTTTGTAAAATTGGCAGAGTTGGGCAAGGCAAGCTCTACGGTCCCTTCCAGCTCTAAATCTATGAATTCTACATTACAGACTCCCCAGTCTGTGTGGGTAGAAGGAGTTTCTGTGTCAGAAACGCCCATTGAAAAGGTCTAGATGACGTATCTGATTATGCCCAGCATTTCTTTCCTTTTCCTTTTGGTAACTCAAAGATGAGATGGGCACTTTTTTCCAACATTCCTGTCATATTCATAGCACCAGCCATCCTTGTGGTCAAAATTCAAAATAGTAGTTACCTTTATTAGTTTCCCTACCTTCTTGAGGGAGGACTTCTCACAAAGCAAATATATCTTAATCTTATGTTTTCGCAGAATAGAACTTCAAACAGATGATTAAATAATGAAGTTTTCTATTAGTACTGTATCTTGCCTCTGTCCGAGTTTTGTAATTAGGAAGCTTACTTTACATATTGGCCATCATATTGAGTGGTTTATTGTATTTTCATCACAGTATCATTTTCTTTCTTCCTTTACCTCTATTTTCTTTCTTTTTTAACTCACAATCATCTTTTTTATTCATTTATTTATTTATTTATTTTTAGTTTACTACGCATGGTTCTACATAGTTTTGAGTTCCAGATTATCTCCCCTCCCTCCCCCCTCCCTCCCCAAGACGGCCTGGAATCTCATATAACTACCATGTATAACTTCGCATTGAAAAAATGTGGAACGCTTCACGAATTTGCGTGTCATCCTTGCGCAGGGGCCATGCTAATCTTCTCTGTATTGTTCCAATTTTAGTGTATGTGCTGCCGAAGCAAGCACTTCTTTCTTTTTTAATCCAAATGATACCTGTTGAGCTTCTAAAATTCATGGATTTCTTTAGAAGTGTATACCTTCTTAACATGTTTCTTTTCACTCACTTTCCTGTCGTCACTCCTGTGCCATTTCCGAAAGAAGTTCTGAAAATCACTGGTTTTTTCAAGTCACTCTCTTGCTCAAAAACAACTGAGTGACTCCACATTACTTACCATGATCAAGTATAAATTCTTCTTGGCTCTCAAGGCCCTCCTTGATCTGACTTCATATTTCTTTTAAAAGAAGTGGGAGGGGAATGATGGTGGGATCTTTTTTGAACAAGATCTTTACTTCGTATCCAGTTGCCTCCTAGATAGTTCTTAGTAGCACTGGGAAGGGGTAACCCACCAGCACCTCAAACTCAATATATCTTTTCCCCCAAAGCTACCTCTCATTTTTATATCCCTGTTTCTTTCGGTTAGAGCCATCAAAAAGTATTCACCCATCAAAGGATATGAACAGGCAGTTTTCAGAAGAAATTAAAGATATCTATAGGCATATGAAAAAATGCTCGAAATCACTATTGATTAGAAAAATGCAAATCAGAACGACTCTTAGGTGCCACATCTCTCCCATCAGATTGGCTAACATGATAAAACAGGAAAATCATAAATGCTGGAGAGGATGTGGGAAAATTGGAAGGTTGTTACATTGTTGGTGGAGTTGTGAACTGATCCAGCCGTTCTGGAGAGCAATTTGGAACTATGCCCAAAGGGCTATAAAAATGTACATACCCTTTGACCCAGAAATACCACTTCTAGGGCTGTATCCCAAAGAGATGACACAAGTGGGAAAGGGACCAGCATGTACAAAAATATTTATAGCAGCTCTTTTTGTGGTGGCAAAGAATTGGAAATCAAGGGGATGCCCGTCAATTGGGAAATGGCTAAACAAATTGTGGTATATGAATATAATTGAATACTATGGTGCTATAAGAAATGGGGAACAGATGGACTTCATTATAACCTGGAAGAACATGTATGAACTGATGCTGAGTGATACATGATTACAGACACACGGTATCTGTAAGGACTACCTTTGATAGATTTGGCTCCTCTCATCAATGCAAGGTTCAAAGACAGCTCCAAAAAACTCATGATGGAAAAAGCTATGCACATCCAGAGAAAGAATTATGGAGTCTGAATGCAGATGGAGGCAAACTATTTGCTCTCTTTTTTTACCCTTCTTTTTTGGTTTCATTTCTTCTTTCTCATGATTCATTCCATTGGTTATAATCCTTCTTTACAACTGGACTATTATGTAAATAAGTTCATTGTGAAGGTATATGTAGAACTTACATTGGATTACATGCTGTCTTGGGGGGTAGGGGGGAGGTGAGGGAGGGAGAGAAAATTTGGAACCCCCAAAATTGTGGAACCGAGTGTTGTAAACTAAAAATAAAAAATAAATTTATAATTTAAAAAAGTGGTCATCCATGCTTGAATCATCTTTGGCCCTCCCTTCTCCCTCCCCTCCCACATCTAGTTTGTTTCCAAATTCTAAAGGTTTTCTGCAATATCATTTTCACCTTTCTCCTCCTTTCAGTTTTCATCACTATTGCCTTAGTTCAGGTTTTCATTATCTCTTGCACAAACTAAACAATAGCCTCTTAACCTAGTGTCTGCCTTCAGATTCACTCTCTCCTTCAGTGCATCCTTCATAGCATTGCCAAATTAACATACCTTGTGCATACATTTGATTATTAATCATTATCATTAGTGCTTACCAAATAAAGCCTAACTTCTCAGCAAGGCATTCTATTATAATTATTTGTATATGTGACTTATTTCTCCTATTACATTATAATCTTCTTCTAGGCAGGAACTGTGGCTTATTTATCTTTGTATACTCTACCGCAGAGTACTGGGAATGTAGTAAATGCTTAATAAATTTTTGGTAAATTCACTTGTCCATAGCACTCATTTAAAAGGGGCAGCTAGATGGAACAGTGGATAGAACGCTGGGCCTGGAGTCAGGAAGACCTGAGTTCAAATCTAGTCTTGAATACTTACTAGCTCTGTGACCCTGGTCAAGTCACTTAACCCTGTTTGTCTCAGTTTCCTCATCTGTAAAATGAGCTGGTGAAATAAATGTCAAACCACTCCAGTATCTTTGCCAAGAAAACCCCAAATGGGGTCACAAAGAGTCAGACATGACTGAAACGACTGAACAACTAATTTAACACCTAATTTTTTTATATTTTGAATTCTCATTCAACTTTTCATGTTCCTCATAGAAGAGATACTAGACCTCATCTAGTTCAATCCTCATTCTAGAAATAGAGACATAGAAAGGTTAAGTGATTTGCCCAAGGTTATATACAAGTAGTAAGCAAAAAATGCAATGATTCAAACCCATGTTCTCTCTCTGAATCCTGCACTTTAACTGTTAAAAATTGCTTCAGCCCTCTCCCCTCCACATTAGCTTGCAAGTTTTTCTGAGTTTGATGTTATTCTTAATATCTTCACTTATTTCCTTGTATTCTCCTAAAATATTTGTGACTGATTAGCCTCAGGATATATTACTTACTCTCATCTTGTCACCTGTTAAAATAGTAATCAGGTTTTTTAGTCATTAGTTGGCGTTTATTTTATGTATTCTTCCAGTTCAAACCAAAGTGGAGTTCTTTTTGTTTTTGTTTTTCCTTGAAGTCACTTAAGAACTGAAGAAGCAAGATCCATTATTGTTGGGCCTTGCCTCCATGCCTTAACTAGACACTACTCTAAGAAGGTCAACTTTCACTAAAATAGAAATAGATGTCTGGTCTCCCTCTTACCAGACTCTTCTTGAACTGTTGAGCAACCCATGAAGATTGCCCTCCCATATTTAGTCTATTTTCTTCATTATTTTTTCAGACCACATTTTCTCTGAGAAGCTTCCTCTTTACTCACACATTTACTGTCTCTTCCTTTCCTTTTCAAGTTTTCAATTGCAGAAGGAGTTAGTCCCCAGGATGTTACTTCTGTAAGACCAAACCAGTAGATGATGGCTCTTTTATCTACTGTACTCCTTTGGGTGTTTAAATGGTCTCTGGTGTACTTCCTGAAACCACTGGTCTTTCCAAAAGCTCTCCCAGCTAATGTCATTTTGGCTCTACTGTTCTCTTTTGAGAGAGCCCCTCATTTTCTTTCGTAGCTCCTTTCTAACATATCAATATTAGGCCCGCCTCTGCTAGCAGATCTCCCCTGGGGAGTACCTCACTTGCAGTTGGCTTGATAAACAACATCAGCAAATACCACAGGGTGAGCTGCTGGTTCTTCGGATCACTTTTAACAAAAATAATTCTTTTTGCTCATAAACAAAACAATTCCTCTCAATCTTTAAATGACTATTCACCTTAAGGCTTTCTGTCCCTAGGGAAGGTAGTACTTTTTCACCCTTAACATTTTCCTTTCCTTCTCATTTATGAAACAACTTTTTTTCTTAAAAAATTTTCCATATCTATATCTTTTTCTCCATTCCCATAGCCAGCACACTGAAATCACACTTGGATTTCTATAATAGTTGACCACCCTCACGCTAGTCTCTTTCTGCCTTCCACTTAGTAGACTGCTACTTAAGTACATTAAAGATCAATAATTTCATTACTATAGGTACTCCTTCCATTGATAATAAATAGTATTTTATTTAATAGTGATTTTAAGGTTTGCAAAGCACTTTACAAATGTTACCTCATTTTATCCTTTATCCTACAGCAACCCTGGGAAGTAGGTGCTATTATCATCCCCATTTTATAGATCAAGAAACTGAAGCAGACAGAAGTTAAATAACTTGCCAGGGTCACACAGTCTGAGGCTAGATTTTAACATAAGCTTTCCAGCCCCCAGGTCCAGCACTCTATCCACTGTACCACTTTGCTTCCTCAGATATAGATGGCAATAACAGACAATGTAGAAGAATTGCTGTGGCTGAAAAATTCATTACTCTGTGGCTAATGTAATTATGAACTTACGTTATCCCTCATGCAGAAGAAACACAGTTTATCACTGGACTCATATTCAAAACCCTTCCAGATGGGTAGCACTTTCCAGGACTTGTTCTCAGGTGGAATAGGTTCCAAGAACCCAAAGTCAATTCAGTACTATGATGAGGGAACAGAATAAGGTTTTAGTGGAGCTAGTAGACTAATCTTCCTAAAAATACTGGTTTCATCATGTTACTCTCTTGCCCAAAAAAACCTGAGTGACTCCACATTGCCTCCATGATCAATTATGAGTTCTTGGCTATCAAGGCCCTCCATAGTCTGACTCCACCCTACTTGTTCAATCTTGTTTCTTTTCCACTACTCCCTAACACACACCCTCCACCCTAATCTGATTGTTGTCACTATCACACAAATAAAGCATGCTCATTCTTGCCTTTATACCTGTTTTCATCTTGTTTTCTACACCTATTTCACTCTCATTTATCCAAATCCTCCTCATCCTTTAAACCTAGCTTTGTATTCTATAAAGCCTTCCCTTACTGCTCCAACTCACATTGGCCGCCATGTCCCTTGAATTTCTCATAGTCTCTAATGTACAAATTAGTCCTTGGCTATATTCATTACTCTTTTTATATTCATTGTTTTGTGTGTAGTAGTCTTGACCCTCTCCAGCTAGAATGTAATTTCCTTCAGGGTAGGGACCACATCTCTGTCTGTGTGTGTCTTACTTTGAACTCTTAAGTCTGTTATATTTGTTTGTCTTTCCAATATTGTTGTGATTATATAAATTATTCTCTTGAATATGTTCACTTCACTCTGCATCAATTCATCTGATTCTTTCCAGATTTCTCTGAAACCATCCCTTTCATCATGTCTCACAGAACAATAGTATTCTATCACATTTATATTCCATCACTTGCTCAGCCATTCCCCAATTTCTGTGTCCCCTCTCAGTTTCCCATTCTTTGTCACTTCAAAAAGGAGCTGTAAGTTTTTTTTTCTGCATATCCTTAGAGTTTGTTTTGCTTAGGACTAATCCCTCCCTTAATCTACCATCATTCTAATTCTGTCTTCTCCTTCCTATTTCCTTGTTGAGTGAAATGTGTTTCTGTACCTAAATGTGTGTGTGTTCTTCCTTCCTTTAACTAGTTTAGATGAGAGAGAGCTTTGGGTATCAATTGCTCCCCCTACCCTCTCCTTATTTGTTTGAATGTTTACTTGGCACACTCTGATTTTTCCTCTTCCTCTCTTTTTCCATTCTTCTCTTAAGATCATCCAGACATAACAGAAGCACTCCTAGGCTTTGTCTAATTAGATTCCCACTATGACCTCTACTGGTGAAAGTGTTCAGAGAAGAAACATGGAGCATCTCCTCATATTTGAAATAAGCAGTTTATCCCTGTTTTATCTCATATTATTGATTACTCATATTTATCCTTTTTTGATGTTTCTCTAAACCCCAACGTTTGAATTTCAAAGTTTGTGCTCAACTGGACTCTTTTTTTCATCAGGAATTCTTAGAAATTCTCTATTTCATTAAAGGTTCATTTCTTTCCCTCTGTAACATTATACTCAGCGCTTCTCAATAAATTTTTCTTGTCTGCAAGCCTATATTCTTTGCCTTCTGTAATATCATATTCTAAGCTCTCTACTTCTTTATAGTGAAGACTGCTAAATCATGTGTGATCATAACTGTGATTCCTCAATATTTGACTTCTTTCTAGCTGTTTTGTAGTATTTTTTCTTTGACCTAAAAGTTCTGAGTTTTGGTTATCATTTCCTTGGAATTTTGATTTTGGGGTTTCTTTCGGGAGATTACCAGTAGATTTTTTTCTGTTTCTTCTTCACCCTTTGGTCCTAAGAGATTTCATCAGTTTTCTTTTAAGATTTCTTGAAATAGGATGTCTAATCTCTTTTTTTAGTCATGGCATTCAAGGTTCCAGTGATTCTTCTTCCTGAAATCTTTAGTAATTTTGATTTCTTCCCCCAAGACCCCCCCCCCATATTTTCCTCTATCATTCACTGTCTGACTCCCTCCCCTCTGATGGCAGTTTCCTTTGGGGCTGGATCTCAAAGCATCTCATCCTTCTCCCATGCTGGGCAATTCACAGTTCACCAGCCTAGGTCTCTGTCCCATATGACTTTGGAAAGGACAGAATTGGGCCCACTGGATCCTGAGCTCTTTCACTCAGGCTTAGTAGAGTGCCCCCCAACAAACCCCCCCCCCCAGGATGATTTGTTTCAGTGTGCTGTCCTACTTCCTCTGTTCTCATTCTCTGGCCTAGCACTAGAAGTTCAGAGAAATGCTACACCAGTGCTACCAGTTTGATTCCTATAGTTTGGTTCTCTGAGGCTCTGGGACAAAGATGAAGTAGGGTGAAGTGTTTAAGCTCAGGCACGACACGTGTCCTGCCCCTTTCTCTGTGCCCCAGCTCTGCTGTGAAGCACAGACCACTGCCCTCCAGCAGGCTTCTGCTCCTGGAGCTGTGCCAAAGCATTGGCTATGGGGCCCTAACAGGCTTCTGTCCCTAGAGCGCAGACTGTCTGTCACAGCAGGAACAAACTTCTGCAGCCTTGGAGTTGGGATCTTTATAGCACTGGGGAGAAAGTGGGGGATGAACTGTGGGATTGACTTTTGTTGTGAGACCCTATGTCTGATCCTCAGGTCAGCTAAGTGCAGCCTCTACTGGTAGTGTGGAATGTAGGGGAGCAGTGCTGAGTGAGTTCATGGGTTTTTTGTTTGTTTTGACCTTCTTTTAGATTCTGGATGTTCTAAATCATGGAGACAGCTGAAGTTGTTGTATGGCATATAATTTCTATTTTGGAGAGTTTTGATAGTTTAAGAGGAATCAGAGAAAATGTCTAGTCCACCATCTTTTTAATCATGTGTGCTGAAAGTCCCCATATTTATTGATTTTAAAATTTTTCTCCTTGATCTGTTTTCCAGGTCAGTTGTTTTTGTTGTAAGATACTTTACATTTTCTTGACCCTTGATTGGGGAATGGTTAAACAAATTATGGTACTTGAATGAAATGAAATAGTACCAGGCTTTAAGAAATGATGAAAACAGTGAATACAGATAACAATGGAAAGACTATATGAAAAAGGTCAATTAGAGGATAATGATAGAAGTATCTTTGATAACTATGGCTAAAGGAAAAATTCCTAACCAAAAAAGGGATAGATGAAACCACAAAAGATAAAATACATGATTTCTGTTAGGTAAAAATCAAAAAGCTTTTCTATGAACAAAATCAAAGCACCAAGAATAAAAAGAAAACCTGTCACTTGGGGTAGCAACTTTATATCAAATATCTGTGCTGAGTCTGTATGCTATGTTAAGATATATGTGCAAATAACACATATACATATATGCATGCATGCAGGTATGTGCATATATAAAACCAAGATCCATTTCTAAATGTACAAGTCATCAGAATAACTAAGCAGTTCTCAAAATTGCTAACTGTTACGGTTATAAAATTGTTGCAAATCATTTATAGTAAGAGAAATGTAAATTTAGATTAGTAAGGTCTCTTTGCTCTCCTGGGAAATTGGCAGAAGTGGGAAAATATAGAAATAATGTGAGGCACTGTGTGAAGACAGGTGTACTAATACACTGTTGCTGGAGTTGGAAATGTGTCCATCCATTCTGGAAAGCAATTTGGAATGACATTTAAAAAAAAGACTGAAATGGACATGATTCTTCAGTGTAGAGATCCTACTGTTAAGGATATATCCCAAGGAAGTCAAAGAAAGGGAGAACACATATGTACAAAAATACCCATAGCAACACCTTTTATTATAACAAAAACTAGAAACAAATGCCCATTGATTAATAAATGGCTAAACAAATTTTGCTACGTGAATGTAATGGAATATTACTTTGCTGTAAGAAATGGCAAATCTGAAGAATTCAGAATACTATGAGAATATACATGAACTGATGAAGTAAACAGAACCAGAAAAAAAATAACAGACTATAACAATGGAAATGATATAAAAACAAAAATGAACACTGTATAATGATAATTGCCAAGTTTGACCCCAGAAAAGAGAAGAGGAAATGGATTTTCCTTCTTTCACTGGGTAGGTAAGAAGCTATGGATGTGGAATGTTGAATATGCTGATGCAGTTAATGTGACTGCTAGTTTTGCCAAACTTTTTTTTAATCTTTGTTACAAGTGAAGGCTAGTGTAACGAACATATTTGGAAATGAATATAATGTATAAATAAAAGGCGTCATTAACAAAGAAACCACCATTTTATAAAACATGTAAGAATAAATTTTGCAGGGCAGCTAGGTGGTGCAGTGGGTAGAGCACCAGGCCTGGTAGTCAGGAGGACCTGAGTTCAAATGTGGCCTCACACACTTGATACATTTACTAGTTGTGTGACCTTGGGCAAGTCACTTATCCCCAACTGCCCTGCCTTCCCCCCTGCGAAAAAAAAAAAAGAATAAATTTTGCAGTAGTAGACAAAACCATATCCAGGGTTGATGGAGGTGTGGATGGGGTTAAAGGGTGTGTGCTTAGAACTGATGGAGCATGTGCATCTGTAAATGTAATAAGATTTTAATTATATAGTATGTATGATAAGCACCAAAAAAGCTAGAGAAAACAAATCATTATGGCTGAAGATTATCAGAAAAATTTTAATGAAGTAGATGGAACTTATGTTGGTCTTTGAAGAATAGGTGAGAATGTGAATATGTGAAGAGAAATAGAGAGGATATTTCAAAAGCTACTAAGACCATGAGCAAAGTTGTAGAGGCAGGAAAGATGTTGGTGTGTTAGGGACTGTAAGGTTTGTTTGAGGGAAGCTGAAGTTTTGTGTTGGAGAATATGTCAAAATGAAGTTAAATAATACAGATCCAGATTATGGAACTCTTGAAAGCCAGAAAATCAGTCAATAAGCATTTATTAGGTGATTACTATGTGCCAGACTATATTGTGCTAGGAATTAAAAGAGAAAAAATGAAATACCTCAAGAAGCCAGTATTCTATTGGGGCAATCAACATGTACATATATAAATAAATGCAAATTTTGTGCACACATATACATACACACACACACACACACACACACAATATAAGGCATTTTTGAGGACAAAAGAAACAAGGTGAGAAGGGGAATCAGCAAAGGCCTTGCATAGTAGGTGGCACTTGAGCTGACCTTTGAAGGAAGCAGAAAATTCTACAAGTTTCTCTACAAAAGGAGTGCTTTACCAGGTATAGAGGATGTCTGTGCGAAGGCACAGAGAAGGAAGATGGAATGTCATTTTTGAAGAACAGCAGACCTGTTTGGCTAAAAGGCTGAGTACTGGAAGAGGAATGATATGTTGTAAGCACACACAAGTAGGCTGGAGCTGACTATGAAGAGACTTAAATGTCAAACATTAGAGTTTATATTTTCCTCTAGAGTCAAGGGGGAACCACTGAAGATTCTTGAGTATAGGAGTGACATAGTCAGACTACTGCTTTGGGAATATCTCTTTGCTAAGTGAGTATAGATTGAGAAGCTTGAGACAGAAAGGCCTATTGAGTAGCTGTTGCTGTGGGCCAGAAGAGAGGTGATGAGGGCAAGACTTATGGTGGTAGAAATGTGAAGGCAAAGGAGACCGATTATTAGCGTTGGATGAGAGGGTAGGGGGAATGAGCGAGAGTAAAGGGACAACAGTAAGTACAACGTTGCAAACGTGGGTGATTAGATGAGTGGTTGTACCCTCAGCAGAAATAGAGAAGTTAAAGGGGTTCGCGGGTATGAGGGTGTGTGGGTCAGAGACTGCTACTCACATTAAAAACAGAGACCATTCTTGAGAAAAGGCAAAAGGGAATTTATTGCTTTCTCATGAGAAAGGACACACCCCAGCGTGGCCCGAGATGATGCCAGCACATGTGTGTGTGTTGCATACAGCTCAAAGCAAGTAATATAGACCCTAACACAGAGTTCCCCCACCCCCTACTGGCTCTTCTTCCCATTGCCTGGATTTGGAGCTCACATTCTAAATGTGGAATCTTTTCCCAGCAACAGAAAACAAAGAACAAAAAGACAGGCGTGAGACCAGGGAAAAGGGAGTAAAAGCTAGATAAACAGGACCTTGCAGGTGTTTGTCTACTGATGTAATTTCTTATCTCTACTTTCTTAGCAGAGCAGTTTTTAAAAATATAGAAAGGGTATAGGGTGGGGGTGGATGGTAGGAGAGTTAAGGTCTTGTCCCATAGTGAGGGGGCTTCACTATTTCAGCAGTCCACTCAAGGGGAAGATTGTTTAGGGCACAGTGAGTTTAGTTTTAGCTGTCTACTGGACACCCAGTGGATACTAAATAATGCAAGACTAGAGCCTAGGACCTACATAAATAGATCTGGGAGTAAGTAGTCTGCACAGAGCTCCCAGGTCAAGGGGAAAATATTGCAAGAATCTAGAAACAATGCAAATATCATGGGGTCATAGGATAAAACAAGATGTAGCAGTTTCTACATGAAAGGATTGGAGGGTTTGGAATATGATATTCCAGAGAGCAGAACACCTAGGATTACAACCAAAAATCACTTGCCCAGCAAAACTGAGTATAATCCTTCAGGGAGAAAGTGGAGTGTATAAATAGAAGTCTTTTAAGCATTCCTCCCTTAAGCATTCCATAAGGTTAAACTGTTTATATTCCTATATGGGATAATAATAGTTGTAACTCCTAAAAACATTCTCATTATTAGGGAATTTGAAAGGAGTATACATAGACAGAGGGGAAGGGTATAAGTGGAATATGATGGGATGATTATATAAAAGAATAAAATTAAGGAGTGAGAAAGAAGAATGCAGTGGGAGAAGGGGAAAGGGAGTGGTAGAATGGGATAAATTATCTCATAAAAGAGGCTCAAAACAGCTTTTAGAGTGAAGGGGATGATTTTGGGGGTGGGGTCAGAGCCAGTGAACCTTACTCTCATCAGCATTGGCACAAAGAGAGAATAACATACACACTTGGTTGGGTGTAGAAATCTATTTTACCCTACAGAAAAGCAGGAGAAGGGAATAAGAGAAAGGAGAGGAGGTGATAGAAGGGAGGGCACATAGAGGTAGGTAAAAGACAGAAGCAGAATGCTTTTGAGGATGGATAGGGTGAAAGGAGAGAGAAAGTAGGATAATGGGGGGGTATATGATGAAGGGAAATAGTAATCATAACTGTGAAAATATTTTACAAGTTTCTCTGATAAAGATCTCATTGCCAAAATATATGTAAAGCTGGATCAAATTTATAAAAATAAGAGCCATTCCTCACTTCATAAATGATCAAAGGATATGGACAGTTTCAGATAAAGTAATCAAAACTATCTATAATCATATGAAAAAATGCTCTAAATCACTATAGATTAGAGAAATGCAAATTAAAATAGCTTTGGGCTATCACCCCACACCTATCAAATTGGCCTTAATATGAAAGAAAAGAAAAAGAACAAATGTTGGTGTGTATGTGGGAAAATTGACACTAATGCTGTTGGTGAAGTTATATACTGATTCAGCCATTCAATTTGGAGCTATAACCAAAGGGCTATGAAACCTTTTATACCTAGTGACCATGCAATAATACTATAACAATACTACTATATACCAAAGAGATAAAAAAAACAAAAAGGGAAAGAGTCTATATAGACAAAAATATTTATAGCAGCTCTTTTAATGGTGGCAAAGAATTGGAAGTTGAGGGAACGTCCATCAGTTGGGGAATGACTGAACAAGTTGTTGTATATGATTGTGATGGAATACTGTTTTGTTATAAGAAATGACAAGCAATATGCTCTCAGAAAAACCTGGAAAGATTTCCATGAACAATGATGCAGAGTAAAATGAGCAGAACCAGGAGAACATTGTACACAATAACAGCAATATTGTTCAATGTTTAAATGTGAATGACTTAGTTATTCTCAACAATACATTTCCAAAAGACTTATGATGAAAAATGCTATCCACCTCCCAAGAAAGAACTGATGGAGTCTGAATGCAGATTGAAGTTGACTTTAAAAACTTTATTATTCTTGGTTTGTGTGTGTGTGTGTGTGTGTGTGTGTGTGTGTTTGTGTTTTTTTTTCACAACTAATAAGGAAATATGTCTTGCAGGACTGTACAAGTGTTAGTAAACCATATCAAATTGCCTACCAGCTCAAGGAGGGGAGAAGGGAAGGAGAGAGGAAATTTGGAACTCAAATTTAAAAAAAAACAAATATTAAAGAAATTTTACATGTAATTGGGGGAAAAATAAAATATTAATTCATTAGGAAGAAAGGGGTAAAAAACAATACTGAACTGATACTCCCTCCCCTCCCCAAAAAAGAGGGACATTGTAATTTTTAAAATGCACAGAATATGACAAAATAAAGTTTAGAAGGAAGCAGACAATCAGGACAATTTTCAAAATAACATGTAGAATTTATTACTTTTTTTAAACAAGTGATACACACTCCTTTTTATGAGGTAAATATTTTCCCAGTACCTAAACCAAGGAAAGATAAATTATAGGAGGACTATAGCTCAATATTATTAATGAATATCTATTCAAAATTTTAAATTAAATCCTTTTGGATATACTACAACAATCTATCCAAAAATCATTCATATAACTAAGTTGGATCCATAGCAGAATAAAAGAATAATTCAACATTAGAAAAACAACATAATAATGTTAAAAACAAAAAAATCCAAAGCCATATTTATCTCAGATGTAGAAAAGGGCTTTGATATGGCATAACATTCATTTATGCTAAAAATCCTACAAATTATGGTCATAGAGGGATCTTTTTATATATCAAGTATACCTATCAGAAAACAAGCATCATATGCAATAAGTACACACTAGAAGCTTTCCTGATATATAGGGAAATCTCATTCAAAATAACTATTAAATGAATGAATAAACAAATTTGGAGAGCAATCTAATAAAGCACACAGAATATTTATATAGATTCAATTACAAAATGTTCCTTACAGAAATTAAGAATAACTTAAGTAGATGGAGGAATATTAAGTTCTCATGGCTGTGCCAAAATAACAGAAATGATAATACTACCAGTTAATTTACCATTTTAATACTATACCAATCAAACTATCAGAGGGGGAGATACTTTACAGAATTCAATAAAACAAAAACAAAATTTATTTGAATAAACAAAAATTGAGAATATCAAATGAAATAGTAGGAAAAGACTGGAAGAAATGGAAGAAAAATACTTCCATACCTCAAAATATTTTATGAAGCAACATTTATCAAACCCATATGAAATTGTTTTAAAAGTGAACGAGAATATAGAAAGAAGAATCAGAAACAGTGGGGCTCAACATAATATTCCATAAATCTTACAAGAGAAGTTACTTTGATGAGAACTACTGGGAAACTCAAAAGAAGACTGGCATAAATTAGGCTTAACCCAACATCTTACATGATATTCCACAATAAATTCAAAATCGATACAGGAGGTTAATATCAAAGATTGTACTATAAATAAGTTAGAATAGAAGCAGTTCAGATATTTTTCATAGCTATGAGTAGGAGATATATTTTAACCAAACAAAAGATAGAGGCAGTTATGAAAGCTAAAATAGGAAATTGATTTCATGAAACTGAAAAATTTATGCAGAAATAAAATTAATGCATGTAGGAAAAGAAGAGTCAGTCAAATGGGAGGAAAATTTTCCATTGATATCAGATTTCTGTGAAAATGGTTGGTTTCTAAGATGCATAACAACTAACATATCTATATGACCAAAAGCCATTTCCTAATAGGTAAATGGTCAAAGAATATAAACAAACGGTTCTCAGAAGAACTGCAAACTATTAACAAAAATATAATAGAATGTTCAAAATCACTAATAACAAAAAAAAAAAAACAAAATAAAATAACCCTGAGATTTTACCTTGCACACAGAAAATTGGTAAAGATGAAAAAGGGAGGAATAGTCAGTGTTGGAGGAGTTGTGGGAAGGTAGGCACATTAGTCCATTGTTGATTGAGCTGTGAAAAGTACAACCATGGGACTTGGCGGGGGGCGGGGAGGGGCGGCCAGGGTGGAGCCGAGGTGGCGGCTGATAAGCAGGGACTTGCTTAAGCTGTCCCCCAAATCCCTCCAAACACCTGTAAAAATGGCTCTGAACAAATTCTAGAGCTGGAAAACCCACGAAATAGCAAAGCGAATAGCCCAGGAGAGCTTGGATAGTCACTGGGAAGGGTCTATCATACAGTGCTGAGAGCAGAGCGCAGCCCAGCGTGGGCCATGCAAGGACAGACCACCAGACCAGGAGTCAGCCCTAGCAGGCCTTAGGGCCATGAATCATTGAGCTGTGGTAGTTAATAGACTTCTCAACCCACAAACACCAAAGACCACTGAGCAGGTTAGTGGGAAAACTGAATTGGGTTAGAAAGTCGTCTGGCCCCAGCCCTGGGGGTGGTGGAGGTGGCGCAAAAGGCAGTGACTGCAGCACCAGCAGGAAGCTCCTGCAGCTGCTTCCAGAGGTCCAGTGTCAACTGCTTCCCAAGTCCCTGGCTCACACAGTGGGAGGAATCAAGTGGCAGATCAGAATGGGAATGCAAGGAGAGCTTTGCTGCTGCAGAGGCAGTTTCTCTTGCTGTGCCCTTCTTGGATCTGGGTCACAATCCTGGTTGGCGGTTCTTGGGGGAGGAGGAGCACAGCTGTGGCAGAGCTTGCAATGACAGTGGAGTAGAAGTAGCTCTGAAAACAGCAGTGCAGCCCCTAAGCTTGAGACAAAGCACTCTCTACTCTACAAGCAGTCATACCCTGACAAAAAGCTCAAAGGTCAAGTAGTTGTCTGGGAACATGGCCAGGCAGCGAAAACAGACGCAGACTCAGACTCTAGAATCTTTTTTGGTGACAAAGAAGATCAAAATATACAGCCAAAAGAAGTCAACAAAGTCAAAGAGCCTACATCAAAAGCCTCCAACAAAAATATGAATTGGACTCAGGCCATGGAAGAGCTCAAAAAGGGTTTGGAAAACCAAGTAAGAGAAGTAGAGTAAAAACTGGGAAGAGGAATGAGAGTGTGTTGCAAGAAAACCATGAAAAACAAGTCAATGACTTGCTAAAGGAGACCCAAAAAAATACTGAAGAAAATAACACCTTAAAAAATAGACTAACCCAAATGTCAAAAGAGCTCCAAAAAGCCAATGAGGAGAAGAATGCCTTGAAAGTCAGAATTAGCCAAATGCAAAAGGAGGTCCAAAAGACCACTGAAGAAAATACTACCTTAAAAATTAGATTGGAGCAAGTAGAAGCTAGTGACTTTATGAAAAATCAAGATATTATGAAAAAAATGGAAGACAGTGTGAAATATCTCATTGGAAAAACCACTGACATGAAGAATAGATCCAAGAGAGATAATTTTAAAATTATTGGACTACCTGAAAGCCATGATCAAAAAAAGAGCCTAGACATCATCTTTCAAGAAATTATCAAGGAAAATTGCCTTGATATTGTAGAACCAGAGGGTAAAATAGAATTGGAAAGAATTCATCGATCGCCTCCTGAAAAAGATCCCAAAAAGAAAACTCCTAGGAATATTGTAGCCAAATTCCAAAGTTCCCAGGTCAAGGAGAAAATACTGCAAACAGCCAAAAAGAAAAAATTTGAGTATTGTGGAAACACAATCAGGATAACACAAGATCTAGCAGCTTCTACATTAAGGGATCCAAGGGCTTGGAATATGATATTCCAGAGGTCAAAGGAGGTAGGATTAAAACCAAAAGTCACCTACCCAGCAAAACTGAATATAGTGCTCCAAGGCAAAATATGGATTTTCAATAAAAAAGAGGACTTTTAAGCTTTCTCAGTGAAAAGACCAGAGCTGAATAGAAAATTTGACTTTCAAATATAAGAATGAAGAGAAGCATGAAAAGGCAAACAAGAAAGAGAAATCATAAGGGACTTATTAAAGTTGAACTGTTTGGTTTACATTCCTACGTCGAAAGATGATATATGTAATTCATGAGGCCTTTCTCAGTATTAGGGTAGTTGAAGGGAATATACATACATATAGACAGAGGGCACAGGGTGAGTTGAATGTGAAGGGATGATATCTAAAAAAATAAAATTAAGGGGTGAGAGAGGAATATATTGAGAGAGGGAGACAGGGAGAGATAGAATGGGGTAAATTATCTCACATAAAAGTAGCAAGAAAAATCAGTTCTGTAGGAAGGGAAGAGGGGGCAGGTAAGGGGGAATGAGTGAATCTTGCTCTCATCAGATTTGACTTGAGGAGGGAATAACATACACACTCAATAGGGTATCTTACCCCACAGGAAAGTAGAGGGAAGGGGATAAAAAGAGGGGACAATGGAAGGGGGGGCAAATAGGGGGAGGAGGTAATCAAAAGCAGCCACTTTTGAAAAGGGACAGGGTCAAGGGAGAAGACTGAATAAAAGGGGACAGGATAGGATGGAGGGAAATGTAGTTAGTCTTTCACAACGTGAGTATTGTACAAGTGTTTTATATAATGATACTTGTGTGGCCTATGTTGAATTACTTGCCTTCTTAGGGAGGGTTGGGTGGGAAGGGAAGAGGGGAGAGAATTTGGAACTCAAAGTTTTAAAAGCAGATGCTTAAAAAAAAGCTGGTTTTGCATGCAACTGGGAAATAAGATATATGGGGAATGGGGCATAGAAATCTATCCTGCCCTACAAGAAAGTAAGGGGATGGGGGCGGGGAATGGGGTGACAGAAGGGAGGGCTGACTGGGGAATGGGGCAATCAGAATATATGGCAGAATATATAGGGGGAGGATAGAAATTGGGAGAAAATCCGTAACTCAAAATCTTTGGAAATCAATGTTGAAAACTAAAATATTAAATAAAAATGATTTTATAAAAGAAAAGTACAATTTTGGAAAGCCATTCAGAATTATGCAGAAATTGGCAAAAATGTTTATAAAACTCTTTAGCTCAGATATTCTACTTCTAGGCATATATACCAAGGAAGTAGTTGTTATAAGGGGAAAAAAAAGTCCACGTGTGCTTTTTTTTTAATTTTCAGCTCTGAATTCTGTCCCTCACTCTAGCCCCTCCCCCACCCACTTGAGAAGGCAAGAAATAAAATACCCATTATACATATTCATGGAGAACATTTCCACACAAGCCATGTTGCAGGAATGGAAGGGGAGCAAGGAAAATCAAATGAAATTAAACGTTTTAAACAGCACTCAGAATTCATCAGTTTTCCCTCTGGAAGTGGTTATCATTTTTTCATCCTGAGTCCTTTAACGTTGTCATAGAGCACCATATTGATCAGAGGAGCCCAAGTCCTTCACAGTAGATTGTTGTTACAATATTGCTGTTACTGTGTACAGTGTTCTTCTACTTCTACTCGTTTTACGTTGCATCAACTCATGTAATTCTTCCCAGGTTTTTCTGAAACCATCTCTTTCATCATTTTTATAGTGCATAGTACTCCATCACAATCAGCTTGTTCAGCCATTCTCCAGCTAATAGGAATCCTCTCAGTTTCCAATTCTTTGCTGCCACAAAAAGAGCTGTTATAAACATTTTTGTACATGTGGATCCTTTCCCTTTTTCTTTAATCTCTTTGATATATAACCTTCATCGCAGTATTACTGAGTCAGAGTGTATGCACATAGTTTCAAATTGTTTTCCAGAATGGTTGCACCAATCCACAGCTTCATTAGTGCTTTAGCATACATATTTGTCCACATCCCCTCTAACATTTGTTCCCCCACATACTCTCTTTTTAAAAATTTTATTTGTTTATTTTTAGTTTTCAACATTCACTCTTACAAGATTTTGAGTTCTAAATTTCCCCCCCTCCCTCCACTCTCCCCTTCCCAACATGGCATGCAATCTGATGTAGGCTATACATGTATGATCATATTAAACATATTTCCACATTAGTCAGGTTGCAAAAGAAGAATCAGAACAAAAGGGAAAAACCACGAGAAAGAAAAACAACAGAAAGAGAAAATAGTATGTTTACATCTGCATTCAGGCTCCACTCTGGATATGGATAGCATTTTCCATCATGAGTCTTTTGGAATTGTCTTAGATCATTGCATTGCTGAGAACTAAGTCTAACCAAGTCAGTCATCGCACGATGTTGCTGTTACTGTGTACAGTGTTCTCCTGGTTCTCCTCATTTCATTCAGCATCAGTTCATGCAAGTCCTCCGTATACTTTCTATGAAAATATTCATAGTATCAGTTTTCATGGTAGCCAAGAACAGGAAGCAAAGTAAATGCCCTTCAGTTGGCAAATAACTAAATAAATTGTGGTACATTAATGTAATGGAATATTACTGTGAAGTAAGAAAGGATGAATATAATGAATACAGAGAAGCACAGAAATATCTATGTGAACTGATGCAGAGTAAAGGAAACCAAGGCAATAAAACAATATACACAACTATAACAATACGGATAGAAAGAAAAGAACAACTACCACAAAATAGTAAAAAATAAATGTTGCAAAATTATTTTTAAAAAGTGTGGCCCTAAAGAGGTAGAAGGACCTTTTCCTGGGGCAAGAGATCCATGAATGTGGAACATGGCATATATTTTTAGTGTTTGGTCAATTCATTGGTTTCACTGATTTTTCCTCTTTATTTTATTTTTAAAAATCTGTGTTATGGAGCAGAGGGAGGAATGGAGAATATGTAGATGTAGGGAAGAAGAGTTGAGAAGGGGTTGAGAGTGTATTTTCTGAGAACTATATGAAGCAGGATCCTTTGCCGAGTGGTAAGTGGGACAGCATGGTGTGGAAGGCTTGAACAAAGAAGGTAAGTTTAGTACAGCAGCTCTGGAGAATAAAATAGCCAAGTAGGAAAGAATAAAAGGATTGCTTGGAGGCAATCAGAATCTAGGTAAGATTAGGTAATATAGTAGATAATGTAGTAGACCTAGTGAGCACAGTTAGGTGACTTCCTCCAGCATAGTTCAAACACACAGAAAACAGGAAGGGAGCAGATGTATGTTAGGGGCAAAGCAGAGTTGGAGTTTGGCAGGACAAGGGGCCAAGGGATTTGAGAATAGAGAGCAATGTGAAATTGAGCTAGTTAACTATGGCGTCAAAACTGGGAAAGGTAGAGAGAAGACAAACTAAGAGCAGTGTCCTGGAAAAGCACCTAAGGATGGAAATCTTGGCTAGAGAAAAAAAAATTGGTTTAGTTAGAGTAAACTATAGGGAGATATTGAATGATAGGAAGTATCAAATGATCAGACAGTAATTTCAGAATTTATTATCATGGAAATGGAACATTTATGGGGAATGGTATAATCACATATTTGATAATTCCTATGTGTACATAGCTGAGACATACTGAAATTTTAGGTCATAGAAGTTGACAAACTGGAAGACCAGGTTATTTGGAGGAGCAACAACATATATATTGAAAATCCCCTAGTGTAAGGACAGAGGTTGGTGTGGAGAGGATGATGGTTAGCAAAGTGATGAATTCTTTGAAAAAGAATGGCCTTGTAGCCAGAAGATAAATGCTGTAAGAATCTGGATAGAGCAATACGTTTGAACGGAGTGAACCTCAAAGGAGAAGAGTTTAGACTTGATTCATTAGGCAAGATCCATTGGGTAAGGGAACGTGATATGGCATTATTCAGAATGCACTGGAGGAAAGTGAGACTGTGGAAAGAGATAACAGCTTGCACACAATTGTAATCTAGAGTTGAAGTGATACTGTGTACTGACAGTGTGAATAAAGATAAATGCACAAAAGACACTGCAAAAAAAGAATTGTCAAGATGTGGGGACCATTTGGATCAAAACCACCAAAGTGATCTCTTTGATTTTGTCACTGAGTAACTTGAGAAATATAGGACAAAGAAGAATTACAATTTGCTTTAGCTCTCTTGATATGAAAATACATTTGCTCTTAATTATTTCTCACTTGTTTTTCCTTTTTGTTTTATTCCAGGTTACCCACTTACTCATGGAAAAATGGATCATTCCAACCCTTGGAGAACTCTGCTCTCACAGTATTTAGACCTTACTTTAAGTCATCTAACTTCCATTTTAACATCATAGAACTTGCTGAAGGACTGAAACTAGATGTTTTGTTTAAAAAAAACTTCTGAATGGCTTTGTGAATTATCATGACATAGCTGTCTTGTCCAAAAAGGTTGAGACAACAGTAGATGATATGCCCAGGACTAGTGTCTTCTGCAGTGTGACTTTTCATTCAGACTCCCATGCGCACTAGCTACCGTATCTTGGCAATATATCCCAGCGTCAAGTTTTATTTCCTTTTGCAGAAAAAAAAAACCACTGCTCAATATTAGCAAGTTATTACTAAAATCTAAATGTCAGAATGTACACAGCCTAGGTGAAGAAATTAGGAAATCTAAGTTGAAGCAGAACCTTGTTGTGAATTGAGAACTCCACTAAGTGGATTTTATGTTATGGCAGCAGCCTACAGGCTTGTGGTTAGCACTGTGAACTATTACAACAGTGTTGTCATAGATCAGCGTTTTCAGCAGGCTATACATTATTGCACTGGAACTTGCCAGACCTTCAGACATGGAGTTGACTGTATTGTGGTACATCATAGTGTTTGTGCAGAGCTCCTGCATATCCCTGTCTCTGGTGTCAAAAATGCAGCACATGCTCCTATATTTCTACCTGAGGAAAATGGTCTTTCCTTGGCTGAGAGTGAAGAAAACCATCAAATCCTCCCTGGTATACCTAAGAGCAAGAAGGTATCTGTGGTGCAAAGCACCTGCAACCTGAAAGACATTGCAGGAGAAGCAATCAGTTTTGCCAGTGGAAAAATCAAGGAATTTTCCCTTGAAAAACTCAAGAACTCTAACCATGTGACTTACCGAAAGGGAAGAAAAGTTAAGAGTGACTCATTTAATAGGCGGTCAGTTGATTTTGACCTGATCTTTGGTCATTATGGCAATGATGGAAACTATCCATCCTTTGGTTTACTCCGGAGTTCCTCACTTGAGGAAAAACCTGCGCCCCATAGTAATTCACTTGAAACAAATATGGCTTCTTTGTTTCTCCAAAATTTGTCTGAAGAGAATCTGATTACCCAGATATTAGAAAAACATAAGTTGGATAGCCCTTCTTCTGGGACAGATATAAAGATGTGCTTGGATATCTTGCTGAAGTGCTCTGAGGACTTGAAAAAATGCACAGACATCATAAAGCAATGCATAAAGAAGAAATCAGGGAGCAGCATCAGTGATGGAAGTGGTCGTGATTCATTTTCAAGCTCTGAAACTATCTATATGAATGTAATGACTAGATTGGCTTCCTATCTAAAAAAGATACCATTTGAATTCTTGCATCCTGGACATACTGAGAATACAGACTTGACTGAATTTATTAGTAATTTGCCAGACTTACAGCCAGCTCCCTTCTCCCCCATATTTGGCACTGAACAGCCCCCTAAATATGAGGATGTTGTCCAGTTAGCACCAGAAACAGGGCAGTTCCATTCAGTTGAATTTCAAGAAGACAAACATGATAGCATGAAAACTGGAACAATTAAATCTCTCCAAACTAACCCCACAAAAAGTCCTTCAAATTCCTTACGAAATTTAGAGCTAAATGACCCCAGAACTATGGAAACTGTCCAACTCAAACCGCAGACTTTGACTATGAATCCTCTAGAAAGTGTTTCTTCTGACTTTATGGAAACTCTTTATATTGAGGAAGAATCAGATGGGAGAAAAGTGTTTGATAAGGAAAAAAGAACTGAGAATAGCTTTAATCAGGAATGTTTAGAAATGAACAAAGCTAAATCAGAATTTATAGACCATAATAGTAGTCTTGAAAAATCTCCTACCTTAGTACAAGCTGAAACTCTTGGCAGGGTCTTTGAAAAAACATTTGCTTTATCTAAGGAGGATTCAACACCCAAAGTCACTAAAGTTGAAGAGAAAAACCACATAGGTATTATGAAACCTAATAATCAGGAAGAGATAGATAAGCTATTATTGGACTTGGAGTGTTTCTCACAGAGAATGGAGAACACACTAGGGGAGCCTCTTGCCAAGAGTTGTGACCCTAAATCTTTAAACAACCATAATCCTTTGGTTGGGCAGACAACTTTGGATCTTGAGCCGAAATCTAATGACTCTTCACCCTTACAAAAATCTCCTTCTTCATCTTTGACAAGAATTATTGAAAACAATGGACATAAAATAGAGGAAGAGGATCGTGCTCTCTTGCTGCGTATCCTAGAAAGCATTGAGGACTTTGCTCAAGAGCTAGTTGAATGCAAATCAGGCAGAGGAAGCTTATCACAAGAAAAGGAAATGATGCAAATTTTGCAGGAAACTTTGACAACTTCCTCCCAGGCTCGATCATCAGTATGTCAAAATCATACAAGTGATAAAACCAAAGATAGTCCTGCAGTGGTTTTGATTCAGCAGAGCCCCGAGGTAATCAAGGTAAGACCAACAATCTTATGTCTTGAAGCTTCACCAAAGAAATACTTGTAAAATAAATACACATGAAAAAATGCCTTGGTTGACTATATTAGTGTTGTTTCTACTGTGAAAATACCTGCCTTAGAATAGTAATAGTTTTACTGATTTCAACCAGTCAACCGAGTATTAGTGTCCTTTTTCCAATACTGTGCCAGGCTTTCCGGGTGATGCAAAAGAAGTATAAGACATGGTGCCTACCTACCTTTGGGGAGTTAATAATCTCAGTAAAGCTAACATGCACAAAACAATTAGAGAAGAATGTATTGCTAAATAATGTGGTCCTGTCTTGTAGGAAGTGCCATTTAAACAAGTGTCTGATTAATCCCTGAAAATGGATAATAGGTCATTTCTTAGAGAAGAGAAGCAAGACAGCAAGTATTTCTCACCACAAAAAAAAAAGTTTTAGTGAGTCTTACCATTCTTTATATTGTTAACACTTGGAATATTTAATACTAGTTATCATGGATATGTCTAACCTAGCCTACCATCACTGCTTTGGGAAATTATGGGAAAAGAAATGGAAAGAGAGCATCTTCATCTTTAACATATATAAAGAATATCTTTTCACTCTACCAGTGGTAAAAGTGAAGGAAATATTGCTCTAATTTTCTTTTGGCAGATTTTGAACAGTTTGCATTAATTAAAGGCACGGTATTAGGATGCCTCTTCTACCTTCCTCTTCTATATGACTTTTCTCTTTTCTTTCCCCTTCTATTTCCTTTTTCTTCCTGTTTCTTTTCCCCCCTGTTTTCCCTTCCTCCCCCAAATCTAAAGTATCAAATGAGGGGAGCACTGGATTCCTAGATTTATTTATTTATTCGTTTGGGTTTTTTTGCCAAGGACTCCTTTGGCAGTCTGGTGGAGCCAATGGGACCTCTTCTTATAATATTATTTTTAGATACGTAAAATAAAATACATAGGATTACAAACCAATTATATTAAAATGAAATTATCAGTTTAAAAAAGCCCCACCAAATTCATGATCCCTTGTAGTAGACTTCCAAGGGCTTCATGGACCCTAAATCTACACTAAAGAGATCTAAACTATTCTAGTGAGTCAGGGTTAGAGTAGGTAGTAAAACTGCAGATTTTTAGAGCTATAATGATCTTTGTTGTTGTTATTCACTTGTTTCAGTCATATCCAAATCTCCATAACCCTATTTGGGATTTTCTTGGCAAAAGTTCTAGAGTGTTTTGTCATTTTGTTCACTCAGTTTATAGATGAAGAAACTGAGGCAAACAGGGTTAAATGACTTGCCGAGGGTTATGCAGTAAGTATCTGAGGCTGGATTTAAAGTCAGGTCTTCCTGACTCCAGGCCTGCTGCTCTAGCTAGTGTACCACCTAGCTTACCAAAAATAATCTTAGAAATTATTTATTCTGACCTTTCATTTTACAAATGAAGAAAATTGGCAAGGGAACATAGTTAATGGTAGAACCAGTACTAGGATTAGGATCTTTTATTTCCAGTCCAGGATTCTTTTCGTGGTACCATGTTATCACTTTTCTGGTCTCTTATTATTTCCTACCTTAAGTCTTACAGCTTATTATACCTACCTCACAGTATGTCTTTTTGAGCCATGAGAAAGTGAGAAAAGATTAGGTGCTAGGGTTACAATTTCAAAGAAGAAATGAAAGAAAATATGTTCTAAAATAAAATTTAGAATTCAAGGATTTTTTACATGAAGATTACGTTCATCATTCAAAACATTTAGTAATTAACAGTAAATTTATTTCTTATGAATATCTTGTTTCATTTAGTAAGTCATGAGGGAAATGCAAAATTAAGTGTCATAATTTTAAAAGGTAGAATGACTAATACCCGACCCAAGGCTAAGAGTTATTCATAAGAGAGACAAAGCTGACAATTGACACATTAATAGTATGTAATATGTATTACTAAGAATTCTTGCCCAAGGGTCTTTTAAAAACAGATAAGTAAATGTCAATTGTGTATTATGAAAGAGAGGAATATGTTGAATAATCTAAGAAGGTTGAGAGGATATGAGAACCTCGATGTCATTTCTAAGATCAGAATTGCAAACTTTTGGTAAGGTATAGTAACATAGTCTCTTGTTTAAAGGACTTTGTAGTTCTCTGGAATGTCACTACAAATATAATATATGAAAAATGTGAAACATCAAAATGTTGGGTAGCAAAAGAAACGTTTACATCCTGGAAAGTCTTGGCTTTTAGTTTGGAAGTCCTTAGTTTTTCATTCCCTTACCCAGATGATCCCCTACCTCATTATTCTGCTCTACCAGATCCATTTCCTTCATACCTTTGGTCTGATATCCTCCATTTTTAACTCAGTAATAAAACTTTGAAACTGAAAGGAATCTTACATGTTTTCACATTATTTTCAATGCCTAGAACTTCTTTGACACCTAAAACCTAGTTTCTTTTCCATGTGGCTACCGTCAGATATTTGAAGACAGCAGTCTTCTCTCCACTAAATTTTTTTTCCAGGCTAACCATCCTCAATTCTTTATACCATTCCTTATGACAGAGCCAACAATACTTATCACATACCTCCTTGAAACTCACTTTCTCCCGGAAGCCTTCCCCATTTATATAAGGAGGTACTTGAGATTCCCTCTCATTCCACTTTAAGAAATAGGCCTTGATAGGGAAATGTATGATGTACAATGAAAGGGAACTTCTCTGGATAGACACTATTTTTTTCAGTGTTGCAAGCATATGATACAGAAACCTAAACCAAATACTTCAGATGTTGTCTAACAGAGTAAAGCAAAACTACCATTTGTTTCTTCTTGATGAGAGAAAATAGAAACAAAATAGGAGTTGTATTTATTTTCTTACTCAGTGTCATTTAGTGTTATTTAGTCCACTCTCCCCTTGATTTCCAGAACAGTGGACCTGCCCTCTCCTTATTCTTTTTCTTGTGCCCAAAATAGCTTCTTTTTTTAAAGGTATTTTGTTCTTCAAATTATTCAGAACTTTAGGCTTCTTGATTTCCTAAAGGATCCTGCTACTCTTTTGATTTGGCCTCATATGTATTGCATGCATGTGTGTTTATATGTATATGTACTTATGTGCACACATAGATACATATTTTCCATCTTTTGTACGTTTTCTTTTTAAAGTTGAGCTTAAATGAATTTCTTATTTTGCTATTTTGTTCTCTGTAGACATTCTTTTGTCTAGTCTAATCACCATTCCTTGCCAAAATACAAGCCTAAGTTACCCTCACCATAAGCCTTCACTCCTAAGCACACGCTACTAAATTCCAGTAAATTCAGTTACGTAAATGTGCCAATTAGATCCCTCCACAAAGCTATTTATCTAATCTCAACTGAGCCCTCAGGTTGCACGGCAATCCTTTTATCATTGCCTAGTTGACTATCCTATTTTCCACAACTGTTTGAAACCTCCCATTCTCTCCTCAAGCCTCCAGCACCATCTCCTTTCTCCTTCCTTGAAGCTAAGGATTTTAACTCCTAATTTCCTAGGAAAGTAAAGGCCATCCATCCTGGGCTTCCAATACTACCTTATCCTGTACCTCAAAACTCCCCTATGTCATCCCACATTCTCTTCTCCTTTATTCTCCTTGACAAAGCAGCCTCTTCACCGGTGCCCTTGATCTTACCGCTCCCTACTGCTCTAAGGGGTTGCCCCCAATCATTTCCTCATTCTCTCTTGATCATATTCAATCTCTTCTTACCCACTGCTTCCTTCCATGGTGTTTATAAACATGCCCAGATCCCCATCTTTAAACTACCTTTACCTAACGTCACTATTCCCTCTAGCTGTTATTGTGTATGTCTCCTACACCCTTACCTCCACTCCCTCTCCTTTCACTCACTTTTCAGACTTTTCAGAATTACTTCTGATACCACTATTTACTTGAAATTGTTCCATTCAAGATAGCCACTGATCTCTTAATTCCTAAGTCTGGTAATCTTTCCTCTGTCCTCATCCTTGACCTCTGCATATCTTTTGACACGTGCACCCTCTTCTTGATACTCTCTTCTCCCTTAGTTTTTATGATACTGCTCAAGGAGTTCCCCTTTCAGATTGATTTTTTTTTGAGTAGGTAAAAGAGGCCATTCTTTGCCTTATTTCTTACTTAGCCTTAATCACTGAATGGTTATTGCCTCAGAAACTGAGACCTGGGAAAGACCTTAGCTTAAAAAGGCCAACGTCTCCCACCGCATTTGGGGCCATTTCCGGTTGTCCTGATCTACATCTTGCCACTGGACCCCAATGGCTCTGGAGGAGAGAGTGAGACTGGTGACTTTGCACAGTCCTGCTTCACTTAAATACATTTCACTTGCAAGTCAATACATCACCTTCCCGATGTCATGGGTCTTCTTCAAGAACAAAGGACAAACAACATCTCCTCTTCCTGGTTATTCCTTCCCCTATATGACCTTTCCTTCTCAGTCTGCTGTATTGAATGATGATCCATGTTCCACCCCTTAACGCTAGATGGCCCACAAAACTCCATCCTGTTTTCTGTTCTTCTGCTTCATCAAACCCTCTGTCAGTGATCTTACCAGCTCCGCTGGGTTCAGTTGTAATTTATTTGTAGATTACTCACAAACTTATGTTTGCAAACTCAAACTTCCCTCCTGAATTCCGGCTACACATTGTCTACTGCATGTTGGACTTTTGTACCTGAATATCCCATAGGCACGTCAAACTCAACACGTCTCTTACATGTCATGTTATCTTTCCCCTATTATACTTATCACTTCTCCATGTTTCCCCATTTCCATTGATGTCACTTCCTTCTGGTCCCCCAAATTCATGGCTCCAGAGTCATCCACTCTTCGTCGTCCACTCTTCCCTCCTTCCCTGTAGTGGGCCAGGCTTGACTGAAGACAGTTAAGGTTCAGGATTGGAGTGATATGAAGCACTCATCAATCACCTGACAGTTATAAAAAGGAAAAGCTATTCAACAAGGATAGGTTCAGGTAGACATAGCACCCCCTCATTTCCAAAGAGGAACCTGTTTGGTCGGAACACTTTTGACTTTCATGATAGTGGCACATCTGTCAGGTATGAATGGTGCTGCCTCCTTGTGGACCGGCCTTTTTATGCCACCAGTGACTGAGATTTTGTGTCAATAGTTTGAGCCCTTGTTTCTTGGACCAACCAATAGGACAGTGGCCTTACCTTTTAGGGGAAAACTGACCCAACCCACATTATAGAAACCCTAGCATACGTTACTCCTGCTGCACCTTCATCACTACCAAAAAGTTTCCAAGTCTTATCATTTCTTGCTCTATATTATCTCTAACAACTGTCCCATTTTTCATAGGCCTACTGTCCTAGTTCAGGCTCTTAACATTTCTCATTTATTGTAATGGATAAAGGAATGAATGTGGAAACAGGAAGATCTGTTTGAATCTTGCCTTAGAAACTGTATGACCATGGGCAAATTATTTAACCTCTCTGGGTCTTGGGTTCCTCATCTGTAGTATAAAAGAATTGGACTTGATGACCCCAGTGGTCCTTCTATTTCAAAATCTGTGATTCTTTGGGCCTTTGTCCGGCTCATTGCAATAACCTCCTATTTGGTCTCCCTGCTAGTCTTTCCCCTTTTTAATATATCCTTCACACAACTGCCAAAATAAACACCCTAAAGCACACTTCTGATCCTGTTACCACAGTGCTTAGGAATAGTCAGTGATTTCTCACTGGTACCTCTAGGGCACAATACAAATTTCTCCTCTTGGAATTTAAAACTATTCATAACTTGATTCCAAACTGCCTTAACAGACTTACTTCACATTACTTCTCTTTCTCTCTCTCTCTCTCTCTCTCTCCCTTCCCCTCCCCTCCCTCTTTCTCCCCCTTCTCTCTTTTTCTCCTCCTCTTCCCCTCCCTTTCTCCTCTTTCTCCCCCTTTTTTTCCTCTGTCTCTCCTTCTGCTTCCATATACCTGTGTGTATATACATATATGTGTGTATGTACATATATACACACTCATTATGTGGTCTAACCAAAATGATCTCTTTTCTGTTCCCTAAATTCATCATCCTCTCTCCTACTGCCATGTGTTTTGTATAGTATGCCCCTCATTTGTGCTGCCTCTTCTTTTCTGATTGAGAAATCTGAGTTCTTTCAGTGCTGAGCTCAGGTGTCAAGTCAATAAGCATTTATTAAATGCCTACTGTGTGCCAGGCACTGTGCTAAATAAGCCTAGGAATACAAAGATGAAAATTCCCTGCCCTCAAAGAGCTCACATTCTAAGGGAGGAGAAAACATGCAACTATGTACATACATGATGTATACAGAATAAATTGGAGTTAATCTCAGAAAGCCCTAGCAGTGAAGAGGACTAGGAAAGGCTTCTTGCAGAAGGCAAGATTTCAGCTTAGACTTGAAGGAAACCAGAGGTGGAGTTGAGGAGGGAGAGCATTCCAGGCATAGAGGGCAGCCAGTGAAAAGGCAGGTAATTGGAAGATGGAGTGTCTTATTCAAGGAACAGTAAGGAAGCCAGTGTCACTGGATCCCAGAGTACATGTAGGGGAGTAAAGTATAAGGAGGCTAGAAAGGTAAAAAGGGACCAGGTTGCAACAATCTTTATAAGCCACACAAAGGCTTTACGTTTTATTCTGGAGGTAATAGAGAGCCACAAGAATGTCTTGGTGTCTGGTGACATGGACAGACCTTTGTTTTGTAGGAAGATAACTTTGACATCTTAAGGAAAGGTGGAGTGGAACGGGAAGAGACTGGAGACAGGGAAAATGCCTAAAAGGCTATGAACAATAGATGTTGAAAGGTAAAATCAAAAGGACTTGGCAACAGGTTAGAGATGGGAAATGAGACAGAATAGTGAGTTGAGGATGACCCCCAGGTTGCAAGCCTAGGTAACTGGGAGGATGATGGTACCTTTGACCATAATTGAGAAGTTAGGAAAGGGGAGGGGGGCGTAAGGAGAAAAAATAACACATTGTTTTATACATGTTAAAATGTCTACAGGACATCAGGGTTGAGATGTCTAATAGGTAGTTAGAAGTGTGAGAGCAGAGGTCAGGAGAGAGGATAGGTCTGGATAACTAAATTGGGAGTCATTGGCTTAGATATATAGTTGAAACTTGGGAGCTGTTCATATCCCTAGATGAGATGGTTTAGAAGGAAAAGTGGAAAGAGTCCAAAACAATTATGTATAACCCTTTCCGTTAGCAAGCATGACCTGGAAGAGGATGATCCGGCACAGAAAATGTGGGATATGCCGTACAAGTTGGTGGAGAAACAGGAGAAGGCAATGTCATAAAAACCTAGAAAGTAGAAAGTGTCAAGGAGAAGAAAGAGGTCAACAGTGGCAGAGGTTGCAGAGGACGAGAAAAATGAGGATTCAGAAAAGACCATCGGATTTGGCAATGAAGAGGTCGTTGAGAGAGCAATTTCAGTTGAATGATGAAGTCAGAAAGACTGCAGAGTTTACAAGAAAGGGAAAGAAGAGGAAGTGGCAGAAATTATAGATAGCTTTCTCAAGGAGTTCAGCCACAGAAGGTAAGAGAAATATAGGATGACAGCAAGCAGGGATGGACAGATCAAGTGAGGAATTTTTGAGGATGGCAGAAGACATTAATGGATTTTTAGGTAGTAGAGAAGCAGCTCTTAGAAAGGGAAAGGTTAACAATGAGTGAGTCTAGGGATAATAGAGCAAACTACTGGATAAGATGGGATGGAATGGGGTCAAAGGTGTGGGTAGAGAGGGGTTAGCATTAGCAAGGAGGAGGGATATTTCTTCTTGTGAAGCAGGGGTGACCCCTCATAGGAGGCTTTTCCTGATCCCCTCATAGTCAGTATTATCTCTCTCTTCAAACTAGCTTGTGTTTTTTTATGTTTTCATGAAAGGAGAATGGTGCAGTGTAATAAGCACTGAATTTATAGCCAGAATCACAGAGTTCAAATCTTGGCTCTGCTATTTAGTATCTGTGTGAGCTTGAAAAGTAACTTAACTTCTCTGTGACTCAGTTTCCTCATCTGTAAAAGGAGGGGGTTGAATTAAGTGATCTGTAGGGCCCTTCTGGCTCTAATAATCCTGTCTTGTGTCCTCTAGTGTAAGCTCCATGAGGGCAAGGACTGGTTTTTATTTTCTCTTTGTGTCCCCAGCACCGTGCTTTCGAACATAGTAGGTGTTTTACAAATGCTTGTTGAACTGAAATGGATAACCAGTTTTGAAATTCTTTCTTAAACATAGTGTTTTTGAACTGATTTTTAAGTTTCTGAAGTCCATTTATGATTTTAGAAATTTGGAACAAATTTATTTTGAAAATTCTCTCTCTTATACAGAATCTATATATAGATGTTTTACATGGTCAATAGAGGAGTCACCCATGTCTTACCAGAAAGTAGTTACAAATGATATTTGCCTTCTTTACTCTTTTTTTTTAAGCCACAAAGTCAGTAAGATATCTGTTTACTTTCTTCTTTGGACTTCAAAACAGTCAACCACCCTATCTAGAAAGATATAATGCGTCCTTCTTATGAAACAAGCTTCTCATATATGGAGTTTTATAGGATTAATACCAGAGAAGCATGAAAACCATCCCTTCAGAGTTTCTTTATGAATTGAATCATTTTCTTCTGAGCTGAATCCACTTTCAGCTTAGTACTCATTCTCATATAATTTAAATTTTCTGTTACTCAGCTTGAAGTGGCTGAGTTTGGTCTCCCACAAATACCTCTGAAACACAAGAGTAGAGTGAAATTCTAACATTTTGGTGGGGGTTGCAAGGCAGTCAGGGTTAAATGACTTGTGAGTATCATGTGTCTGAGCTGGATTTGAACTCAGGTCCTCCTAATTCCAGTGCTGGTGCTCTATCTCCTGCACCACCTAGCTGCCCCAGGTGTTTTTTTTTTTAAACAGATTGGACAATCCATTCTAGATTACCTATTTACTGCAAAAGACAACAATAAAGTTTTCATGTTAGGTTCTAGGAAAGGACCTTCCAACTAGTTCTTTTAAAGAGATTAGCTGAACTCAGTATGTCTATACTACTTCCCCTTCCATTTATTTCAAAGGTGGTATGATTATAAAAGTGGTCCCCTAGGCAGTAATGATTTCCTGGGAATGTTAAGGAACTCCTCTAACCAAGAAATGACCCATTTTCCAAACACATTATTAATTCTATATTCTATAGTTTTGTGGCTCCCAATTTTTTAAGTATGAGAACTCCTTGCTGTCAAAAAATTGTGCAGACCTCAATTAGATAATAATGTGGTTTTTAATTGCTTGGGACAGAGTAAAATATTTAACCATTGATTTATCCAATCCTCATAACTTTTTCTATATTTCAAAGCCACTTAATATGCACTATGATCTCCTTTTGCTGTAGTTACTTATTTTACACAATTTTGAATTCGCAAGATTTTGACAAATAGTTTTTTAATTCTTCATATGAAACCACACTTTTATCATGTTGGATAGTAGGTATACCTTTGATAAACAGTACATTTTCAAATCCTCATGGGTTTTCCAATAGAGTTTAAATCAAACAGAGTTCTGAGGCTATTGAAACATGTTTTCTCTATTTTCTTGGATAATTTTCTTAACTTTTTGTGACTTGTGCTGTAATGGAAGATGATCTTGAGGTATTCTATCCCCACTTGAAAATTTCTGTAAGTATTAAAGGATTCTGCTTCTTAGTGTGTCAGTGTATCAGAATTTATTTGTCATAATATTTATTCATTATTCCCTCAATCAAGATTTACAGACTCACTGAAAATTTAAAAAAATCCGTATAATATTTTTGAGTGGATGTTTTACAATTTGACAAAGATGTCCAGGTCTTACAGGTTCATCCAGATTTCTTCTGACAATGATTTTGGTATAGTCTTGAAAGAAAATGTGAGTTTCTTCAGCCCAAATTATCTTTTCCCCATCTTTATTACTCCAACTTTTGTATTGCCTTTCTTCTAACAAGCATATTTTCGTCATAGCATCGGGTAGCAGCTTTTTTTTTTAAATGGCCCTCTTCTTCTTCCAGTATAAAGAAGCTTATGGCATACTTTCAAGAAATTAACAATTCCCTTAGTTTCACAATTCCTTTGAAGAGCTTTGCTTATTTTTTGAGGATTAATTACATTGTTCTCCAGCAGTAGTATGTCAGTGGTACAGCATTGCTTTTTGGTTTTTGCCATACTTTCTCTTATTCTTCTATGTGACTGAAAGTGTTTCATTGTGGGTTCGAGTGTTTCTTGAAACACTCGACTCCTTCCTCAGCAGTAGCATCTGCAATGTCTCTAACAGTTGTTTAAGTGTGCTCTTTAAGAGCTACAACTTTTGCCCATTTCCTTGGAGAAATATCCATTCTTAAATATTACAGAATTAACAATAATATGAGGGAGCAATGGAACAATTTATGGCATGAAATCTAGCACTGAACTGCAGGAACTTAAAACTCAGTTCAGAAACACTATGTGGAAGAAAAAATGTCAAAACTAATTATCCTTCTCAATTCAATCTGCTTTCAGCTGGGCTAGTCTGATGTTTTGATCATACTGTCAGTAGAAACACACACATGACCACTGCTGTTACAGAATGAAATCTATATCAAAATTATTGCTTGTTCCAAGTAATTTTATACCTCTATAGTTGTGTCATTGATAGAGAAAATATATAATAGAAAAGGCTACTATGAATTCAGTGACATTTTTAAATGAATTTGTTTTATTCACAACAGCATCTGGATACATTTGAAAAATGGAAGTATATGTGTGTGTGTGTTGTTCCTAAATAAAAATTGAAATTATAACATTTGGAGTCCATAAAAAATCAGGGACCTTTTGCAACAAGTTCCCAGCTCCACCCTAAAAGTCAACAACTCACAGTCTGGGAACCACTACTATAGCCCAAATGTATATATTTTCTCTCTCTCCCTCTCCCCCTCCCCCTCCCTCTCTCCCCCTCTCTCTCCCTCTCTTTTCCTCTCTCTCCCTCCCTCCACATATATATATACTACATATAATATACACTATATATACTATATAATATATACTATATAATATATACTCTACTATATATAATATATGCTATAGCCCAAATCCAAGAGTCTAGCCCTGATGGAATGGCACCCTAGACGATACAAGTAACCAACTTGGGCATCTTCCAGTGCATGGTTTAGCTGATATGCTATCAGCTTGGAAATATGCATCAGGAAAACATCTTTGCTCTTATAAAGAGATTGTTCATATTTCAGTAGTCATGACCTTTTCTTCTATCTTGATCTATAGTCCTGTTCCACTAGGATCAACTAGACCTCTGAGTCCAGTCTATCAAGACTTCTGCCTTCTCAGCATTCCCTGTTCCATTAGAACTGTGACCTTTTAGAATTGGGAGGGATCTTAGACATCATCTAGTCTAGAGGGTTTTAATCTGTAATGCATTCCTTACTTTTTTTCAATATTTTTACAACTATTTCAATATCACTGGTTTCAGTATAGTTCAGTAGTTGTTTTTCTTTGTAATCCTATGTATTTTGTTTTGTGCCTATAAAAACCTTATTCTGAATAGACTTCACCAGATTGTCTAAGGAGTCCATGATGCAAAAAAGGTTAAGAATCTCTAAGCTGGTCCAGCCCATTTGTTTTATAGTGAGAAAATTAAGGCCTAGAGAAATTAAGTGGCAGAACTGGAACTAGTACCTAAGTTTTCTTACTAGTCCAGTACTTGCACCCCACCACTTCAGGTCAGTGTCTGCATGACAGAAAGTCTTTCTCTGACATTCTGGTTCATGAAAGCCTACCTCAAACAAAACTTCTTGTCTCTATTATACCTCAGCTTTGATCATTAGTTGTTCCTATGACCTCCATTTCCATCCTACCACAGCCAACCACAGAGATTATACCTCACTATCAACATGAAACTGCTCCATTTCCAAAATCCTCTAAAGTTCCCCAGCCTGACCACATTCAGCCCTTCTACCTCTCCTACCACCTCATTCCACATGTTCTTTGCCTTCTTGTCTAAAAACGGGAAGGAGTGCAGGATTTGGAGTCAGAGAACTTGGGTCCAGTCTTGGCTCTGCCACATATTACTTGTTACTACGTTGAACAAAACAACACTGACCTCAGTTCCTTATTGGTAAAATATAGGGTTAGATTAGATAACCCCAAGATCTAAGGTCCTTCCCAGCTGTAAATCTGTTCACTTAGTCCATCATTCTGCTCAGGATCCACTTCTTTCTCATTCACAGTTTTGAATATATAATAAGCCATTTCAACAACGATCCATCCTCCATCCCTATATCCCTTGGCTCTGGGTCCTTCAACTTTCTTCATTGTTAATCTCCAGTCTCTATTCATCCCAGTGCCAGAAAATAAGTTCATCCGCTCCCACTTCCAGGCTGCTAGGAAACACTACACTGTACTAACTGGGTGCACAAGTAATTCCTACTGACTTCATCTAAACCCTCACCGATGCTCAGCAGGCCTCTGATCGAATCCGTCATACTTCCCACAGCATCTGTTCCAGACCTCTCTTCTTAAGCCCCCGACTCTACTCCCGCTGTCTTACTTTAGTGAAGACTCAAACCATTTGTCATGAGCTCCCATATTATATCCTTACATCCACACCTCAAAAATCTATTTATGACCACCTATTGCAAGAAAATTTTTTCCTCCCATCTCAAAAAATGTGATGGTTTACCTCATTGCCAACGACAAGCCCTGTACTTGATAATGACTCATGTTTAACTACCACTTTCCTAACAAAACTGTGAGGGAGGTATTTCAGATGTTATTATTATTCCCATTTTACAACTAAGGAAACTGAGGCATGTTCTGTGATTTGCCCATGATCCCAGTCCAGTAGTACCCTTTCCACTACGTTATGCTACTGTTCACTTGTGCCCTTGGTCCCATCCCTTCTAATATTTTCTGTACTTCGTTCCATCATTCGATCCCTCTCCTATCTCCATTAGTTCCCTCAACTGGATTCCTTCTCTCTATTTATGTAAACATTTCTTTTCTTCCTCCAAAAAAGTCTTCTGTGCTACTTCATCAAGGTATCATTCTGTATCTCCCCTCTCACTATTAAACTTGTAGAAAATGTAGTCTGTACTTAGCTTCCTCCATTTCTTTACCTTAGACTCAATCCTCAACCCAGCACAATCTAACTTCTATCCCTAGTACTATTATAATCTTTTAGTGTATTGACTTTATTCAAGTTAACCCATAACTGACAAGTCCAGTAGGAAGAAGGAAATAAAGAAACATTCATTAAGTATCCACTGTGTCGTAGGCACTGGGCTGGGGCTTTACAGATATTATCTTATTTGATTCTCATAAATCTCAGTGGAAAGTGCCTCTATTATCCTCATTTTACAGTTGAGGAAACTGAGGCAGCCAGTAGTTGAATGACTTGCCCAGGGTCACACAGCTAACAAGTGTCTGGGACCAAATTTGTACTCAGATCTTCCTGATTGAAAGCTCAGTGTTCTATCCACTGTACCACCTAGCTGCCAGTGTCAGAGTTGATAGCTTTTTCTTAGTCTATCCTCAGTCTTTTGGCACCGTTTGGTACTGCTGACTACATTCTCTCTTCTTTTCGTGGCTTTCATCAATTTTCCCTCTTAGCCTTATCCAGGTGTATTCCTGTAGGGCTCTAGGCTCTTTCTCTGGGCCTCTTATTATCTCTCTACTCAATGATCCTGTCTTATGCCTTCAATTCTCAAAATAACTCCAAAGTTTTCCTTGAGGTCCACTGTCACATTCCTGACTGCCTTCTAGATGTAACTACCCAGATACCCTGCCACCATCACCTCAGACTAATAGAAACCTGTCTCAGAGTGAATTCGGCATCTTTCCTCTTCACTTCAGATTTTCCCTTCTTCAAGCTTTCTTATTTCTGTTGTTAGCACCATCATCTTGGAGCCATTTTTGACACTTCTATCTCTTAATACCTCCATCTACCTGACAAATAAGTTGATTACCAAATCTTGTCAATTCTGACTCCACATTATCTCCTTCCATTTCCCCTCTCTGTTCAGATTGCCACAGCCCTTTACTCAAACCCTTATTACTTCTTACTTGTACTATTATAATTACTTCTTAACTAGTCTTCCTGCCTCTACTCTCTTCCCTTTAAAAAAAAAATCTATTCTTATGACCATGACAAGTATGAACATTTCCTTATACAAAGAACAGAAAAAAAAATAGATGACACCTTGAAACTCTGCTGCACGCAGCTTGGATCTCTTTGGGTGTTCCTGGCACTGACCTCACTTAGTACTCCCTCCTACCCACCTGACTGCTC
Organism: Trichosurus vulpecula; assembly: GCF_011100635.1. NCBI lineage: Eukaryota > Metazoa > Chordata > Mammalia > Diprotodontia > Phalangeridae > Trichosurus > Trichosurus vulpecula. The sequence continues at coordinate 324,059,357 of NC_050574.1, read as the reverse complement.
CTTTTTGATCTGTGTTGCTACATCTTCTTCCATATCACATCCACTGATTATGGGTCTCCCCTAAGACTATATTCAGCCTTCTTTTCCATCTTTATTATCTCACTTGGTGTTTTAATCAGCTCCCATGGGTTCAATTATCATCTCTATGCAGATGATTCCCAGATTTATTTATTCAGCCTTATTCTCTGTCCTGATCTCCAGTTCTGCTTCACCAGGTGCCTTTTAGTCATTTCTATTCAAATGTCCTATAGGCATCTCAAACTCAACATGTCTAAAACTCATCATCTTTCCCCTCTTCCAGACTTCCCTATTACTATTGAAGGCACCTACATCCTTACTGTTACCCAGGTTTGCAACCTCAATGACATACTCAACTATTCACTTTTACTCCAGCTCTCTAATCGTTTGCCAAAGCATGTCATTTCTGTCTTCACAACAGCTCTCTTATATACCCTCTTCTCTGTACCAACACAGCCCCACCCTTATTCAGTCTCTCCTCACTTCTCACCTGTACTCTTGCAGGACACTTCTAATTGCACTCCGTGCTTCAAGTCTTTTCCCACTCAAATCCATCCTCCACACAACTGCCAAGGTAATTTTTCCTAAAGTACAGGTCTTTCCAAGCACCCTCCTCAATAAACTCTGGTGGTTCCATTATATCTCTAGAATAAAATATAAAGTTCTTTGTTTGCGTTCAGAACTCTTCACAACTCATTCCCTTGCTACCTTTCCAATCTGCTTGCACATTACTCCTTTCCATGCGCTCTGTAATCCAGCCTTAACTACTTGATTTCCCCCACACTGACTCACATACAACATTCCATTTCCCATCTAGTTACCATTGTATGAACTGTCTGTTACCTGAAGTGTTTTTCCTTCTTACTTCTGCCTCTTATAATCCTTGATTTCTTTCAGAACCCAGATCAAATGCCCCTTTTTGTCATAGGCCTTTCCCAGTCCTTTCAGAAGCTACAGCTTTCACTTCTAAGGTTACCTTCCACTTACTCTATATGTATCTTGTAAGTACCTATATATTTACATATACTGTCTTTCCCCTTAGAATGTAAACATTCTTGGAGGAAAGGACTTAAGTGCTTAATAAAATGCTTAATAAACACCTCTTATTTAATCGATATTAAATTTAACATGATGCTAGTGCTCCCCTACCTGTGTCCCCTTTTGTACTGACTTCTGCTTTTAGCTGTGTATTTTTAATGTTTAACTGATGTTAATTTCTTACATTCTTTTTGTTAGTATGATTATCACTGTCCCCCTCCAGACCAGTACCACCCCATTGCCCTCTTCCCAGGCAAAAAACAAAAAGAAAAAGCCTTCCCTTGTAACAAATTAGTATAGTCAAGTAAAACAAATATTTGGCTGTGTGTGAAAACATATGTCTCATTGTGCGCTTTTAGTCCATAACCTGTTTGCCGCAAAGTGGGAACCATGACTGATCGTCAGAGTTCTGGAGTTGAGGCTGCTCATTGCTTGACCATAATTCTTAAAATTCTTAAATCTTTTACAATTAGAGCCATATAGAGTGTTCTTCTGATGCTGGTTACTTCACTCAACAACAGTTCATAGTAGTCTTCTCAGGCTTCTCTGAATATCTCCAATCCACTTTTTTCCACTTCTCTACTCTCACAAAAAGGACTGCTATAAATGTTGCTGTAAAAATAGGTCTTTTCCCTCTTCCTCTGTTCTTTTGTATATATTCCCAAATCACTGTTTGATTTTTCTTTTTTTTCCTAATCAGAACCAAATTGTTTTGATGATTACTGCTTTATAGTATCATTTGAAATCAAGTCCTCTACTACTCCCTTTGCAATTTTGTTCTCATTATTTGCCTTGAAATTCTTGACCTTTTGTTCCTATAGATGCTTTTTTTCCTAGTTCTATAGAGTACTTCTATGATGTGTCAATGGTATAACAGGAAATCTGTAAATTAATTTAGGTACTATTGTCATTTTTATAATATTGGCATATCCCAACCCTGAGCAACTATTATCTTAACCACCTGAGAGTCTTGGTATGTGGATATATAGATATTTTATACATTTCATAGTTATTTTGTTAGAATTTCTCCTCCTATCTATTCTTGCTGAGTTTTGTTTGCAATATGTAGACATGCTGAGAATTCATTTGGATTTATTTTGTATCTTGCTACTTTGATGAATTGAGTTCATTTTAGATGACTTATTAGTGTTCTCTAAGTTGGATATACCTGTAAGAAGCAATATTTATTTGCATTGCTTCTTTCTTATCACTATAACTAACATTTCTAGGTCTGTGATTAATTAGAAGTGGTGATAATGAACATCTTTGCTTTATTCCTGATATTAGTGGAAAGGCCTCAAACCTTTCTCCATTTCAAATAATGTTTATTCTTAGGTTTTGATAAATTATATATTTTTTAAAAAGCCTATTCCTATGCTTTCTAGTTTGTTTCTTTTTAACAGAAAGGTATATTGATCTTGTCAAAAGTTTCTGGCATCTATTGACATAAAATGTGATTTTGTTATAAATATGATCTGTTAGACTACAGTTTTCCTTATATTGTACCACCCCTGGATTTCTTATATAAATCTGACCTGGACATAGTGGGTAATTATTTTAATATGTTGTTGTAACCTCTCTTATGAGATTTAATATTTTTGTGTTATATTTCATTTAGTAATACTCATCTATAATGTTTTGTTTGCTTTGTTTCTCCCTATTTTAAGTATCAAGACCACATTTATAGCATAGATTTGATAGGCTCTTTTCCTTTCCTATTTCTGAAACATTTTATGTCATATTAGAATTTGTTGTTCCTTGAGTATTTGATAGAATTTACTTATAAATCCATCTGCTCCTGGAGTGGGTTGTTTTTTGTTTGTTTTCCCATTTGGGAGTTCATTTTTGGCTTGTTCCATTTCTTTTTCTGATATTGGGTCATTTAAATAATACATTTCTTCTGTCATTCTTGATATTTTTGTAAATATTTGTCCATTTCATCTATGTTACCAGTTTTGTTGGCATAAGAAAAAATGTTGGAGGTGGAGCTGAGATGGCGGCTAGAAAGCAGTGACATACCTAAAAGTCTCCCCCAGGACCTTCCAAACACCTATAAAAATGTCTCTGAACAAATTCTAGAACTGTAGAACCCCCGAAATAGCAGAGGGAAGCAGGGCTGCAGCCCAGGACAGCTTGGATGTTCACTGGGTAAGTCTATGGCACGGAGCTGAGAGCAGAGGGGAGCAGAGCCCAGCGTGGGCTGCACCCAGACTAACCAGACCGGGATCTGGGCGGAACAGGCCCTAGTGCCCTGAATCAGTGAGCTGTGGCAGTTACCAGACTTCACAAACACCAAAGACAACAGAGAAGATTAGTGGGAAAAAACTGCGGGGGACAGAGTGAAAGGAGTTCCCAGTTCAATCACCACCCCAGGGGCAACAGGGGTGGTATAGCTACAGAACTACAACTGCAATTGCTTCTGGCCCCAGGCCCACCTGGTGGGAGGAATTAAGTGGCAGATCAGAGTGGGAGTGCAGAGCCTGCTCAGATCTTAGTCGTAGTCTGGGGTAGTGGTTCTTGGGGGAGGGGGAGCACTGATGTGGCAGAGCTTGCTGAGTAGAAAAAGCTCTGAAAACAACAGTGCAGCCCCTCAAGCTTGGGACAAAGTACTATATACTCTTCAAGCAGTCATACCCTGACGAAAAACTCAAGGGTCAAGTAGTTGGCTGGGAACATGAACAGGCAATGAAAACGTTCTCAGATTCAGACTCAGACTTTGGAATCTTTCTTTGGTGACAAAGAAGACTAAAACACATAGCCAGAAGAAGTCAACAAAGTCAAAGAGCCTACATCAGAAGCCTCCAAGAAAAACATGAACTGGTTTCAGGCCATGGAAGAGCTCAAAAAAGATTTAGAAAAGCAAGTTAGAGAAGTGGAGGAAAAACTGGGAAGAGGAATGAAAGTGATGCAAGAAAATCATGAAAAACAAGTCAATGACTTGCTAAAGGAGACCCAAAAAATACTGAAGAAAATAACACCTTAAAAAATAGACTAATCCAAATGGCAAAAGAGCTCCAAAAAGCCAATGAGGAGAAAAATGCCTTGAAAGGCCAAATTACCCAAATGGAAAAGCAGGTCCAAAAGACCACTGAAGAAAATACTACCCTATAAATTAGACTGGAGCAAGTGGAAGCTAGTGACTTTAGGAGAAATCAAGATATTATAAAATGGAACCAAAGGAATGAAAAAAATGGAAAAGAATGTCAAATATCTCATTGGAAAAACCACTGACCTGGAAAATAGATCCAGGAGAGATAATTTAAAAATTATTGGACTACCTGAAAGCCATGATCAAAAAAAGAGCCTAGATATCATCTTTCAAGAAATTATCAAGGAGGAAATGTTGACACCAGGGAGCCAAGATGGCAGCTGGAAAGCAGGGACTTGCGTGAGCTCCAGGCCAGGTCCCTCCAAAAACCTATAAAAAAATGGCTCTGAACAAATTCTAGAACTGCAGAACCCACAAAACAGCAGAGGGAAGCAGGGATCCAGCCCAGGACAGTCTGGATGGTTGCTGGATGAGGTCTGTCGCGCACGGAGTGGAGGGGAGCAGAGCTCAGCATGGGCAGCAGCAGGGCCAACCAGAGCAAGAGCCAGACAGAACAGGACCTAGCGCCCTGAATCAGTGATCTGTGGCAGTTACCAGACTTCGTAACCCACAAACACCAAAGACAACAGAGAAGGTTAGTGGGAAAAGCTGTGGGGGCGGGGGATAGTGTTTATGGTTCCGCCACCACCCCAGAGGTAGCGGGGGAGGTGCAGCTACAGAACTACAGCTGCAGTTACTTCTGGCCCCAGGCCAACGTGGTGGATCAGAGCAGGAGTGCAGAGCCTGCTGAAGATTTGTGTCAGGTCCCGGTTGGTGGTTCTTGAGGAAGGAGGAGTGCTGGTGTGGCAGAGCTGGCTGTATAGAAACAGCTCTGAAATCAACAGCACATCCCCTCAAGCTTGGGACAAAGTACTCTTTGCTCTACAAGCAGTCATACCCCGACAAAAAACTCAAGGGTCAAGTAAGTTGGCTGGGAACATGGCCAGGCAGCGAAAACACACTCAGATTCAGTCTCAGACTTTGGAATCTTTCTTTGGTGACAAAAAAGACAAAAATATACAGCCTGAAGAAGTCAACAAAGTCAAAGAGCCTACACCAAAAGCCTCCAAGAAAAACATGAACTGGTCTCAGGCCATGGAAGAGCTCAAAAAGGATTTGGGAAAAACAAGTTAGAGAAGTAGAGGAAAAATTGGGATGAGAAATGAGAATGATGCAAGAAAACCATGAAAAACAAGTCAGTGACTTGCTAAAGGAGACCCAAAGAAACACTGAAAAAAATATTGAAGAAAACAACACTTTAAAAAATAGACTAACTCAAATGGCAAAAGAGATCCAAAAAGCCAATGAGGAGAAGAATGCCTTGAAAGGCAGAATGAGCCAAATGGAAAAGGAGATCCAAAAGACCACTGAAGAAAATACTACCTTAAAAATTAGATTGGAGCAAGTGGAAGCTAGTGATTTTATGAGAAATCAAGATATTATAAAGCAGAACCAAACGAATGAAAAAGTGGAAGACAATGTGAACTATCTCATTGGAAAAACCACTGACCTGGAAAATAGATCCAGGAGAGATAATTTAAAAATTATTGGACTACCTGGAAGCCATGATCAAAAAAAGAGCCCAGATATCATCTTTCAAGAAATTATCAAGAACTGCCCTGATATTCTAGAGCCAGAGGGTGAAATAGAAATTGAAAGAATCCACAGATCACCTCCTCAAATAGATCCCAAAAAGAAAACTCCTAGGAACATTGTCGCCAAATTCCAGAGCTCCCAGATCAAGGAGAAAATACTGCAAGCAGCCAGAAAGAAACAATTTGAGTATTGTGGAAAAACAATCAGGATAACACAGGATCTGGCAGCCTCGACATTAAGAGATCGAAGGGCTTGGAATATGATATTCCAGAGGTCAATGGAGCTAGGATTAAAACAAAGAACCACCTACCCAGCAAAACTGAGTATCATGCTCCAAGGCAAAATATGGACTTTCACTAAAATAGAGGACTTTCAAGCTTTCTCAGTGAAAAGACCAGAGCTGAATAGAAAAACTGACTTTCAAACACAAGAATCAAGAGAAGCATGAAAAGGTAAACAAGAAAGAGAAATCATAAGGAACTTCCTGAAGTTGAACTGTTTTGTTTACATTCCTACATGGAAAGGTGATGTGTATGATTCATGAGACCTCAATAGTAGGGTAGCTGAAGGGAATATACATATATATATATATATATATATATATATATATAGACAGAGGGCACAGGGTGAGTTGAATATGAAGGGATATCTAAAAAAATAAAATCAAATTAAGGGATGAGAGAGGAATATATTGAGAGAGGGAGAAAGGGAGAGGTGGAATGAGGTAAGTTATCTCACATAAAAGTGGCAAGAAAAAGCAGTTCTGTAGGAAGGGAAGAGGGGTAGGTGAGGGGGAATGAATGAATCTTGTTCTCCGCAGATTTGACCTGAGGAGGGAGTAACATACACACTCAATTGGGCAGATAGGGAGAGGATGTAATCAAAAGCAAATACTTTCAAAAAGGGACAGGGTCAAGGGAGAAAATTGAACAAAGGGGGATAGGATAGGAAGGAGCAAAATATTTTTAGTCTTTCACAACATGAGTGTTGTGGAAGGGTTTTACATAATGATACACATGTGGTCTATGTTGAATTGCTTGCCTTCTTAGAGAGGGTGGGTAGGGAAGGAAGGGGGAGAGAATTTGGAACTCAAAGTTTTAAAAGCAGATGTTCAAAAAAAAGTTTTTGCATGCAACTAGGAAATAAGATATACAGGCAATGGGGCATAGAAATGTATCTTGCCCTACAAGAAAGTAAGGGAAAAAGGGATGGGGGAGAGTGGGGTGATAGAAGGGAGGGCTTACTGGGGAATGGGGCAATCAGAATATATGCCATCTTGGAGTGGGGAGAGGGTAGAGATGGGGAGAAAATTTGTAATTCCAACTCTTGTGAAAACCAATGCTGAAAACTAAAAGTACTAAATAAATAAGTAAAAAGAAAAAAATGTTCGCTTTAGTTTCCTTTATTTCCTCTTTGATTATGAATTCTCCTTCAGAGATACTAATTTTCTCCCAAGAACTGCTTTAGCTGAGGCATCTAGGTGACTCAGTGGATAGAGTGCTGTTCTTAGAGTCCAGAAGGCCTGAGTTTAGATTTGGCTGCACATATTTACTACCTGTGTAGCTCTGGGCAAGTCACTTAACCCTTTGCCTTGGTTTCCTCATCTGTAAAATGTGCTGGAGAAGAAAATGGCAAATCACTTTGGTATCTTTGCCAAGCAAACCCCAAATGGGGTCATGAAGAGTCCAACATGACTGAAATAACAACCTTTTAGCTACATCCTTTAAGTTTTGGCATATTTGTCATATTGCCATTTTCATTGATGAAACTTTGTCTTGTTATTTGACAACCATTTATTTAGTTTCTAATTAACTTTTAATCATTTTTTCAAAGACCCTTTATTGAATATAATTTTATAGCGTTGTGGTTGGCAAAAAAATGTGGGTTGAGGGGAAGGGGAAAAGGAACAAGCATTTGTTTTGTTTCAGGCACTGTGGGAAGCACTTCACAAATATCTCATTTGATCCTTATGACAACCCTATGAAATGGGTGCTTTTATCATCACTACTTTACAGTTGAGGAAACTGAGGCAAACAGAGGTTAAGTGATTTGCCCAATTAATAAGTGTCTGAAGATAGCATCAGTTCCAACCCCTCATTTTAACTTTATTATTAGTGATTTGGAGCATTCTTTCATGTGGTTGTTAAGAGCTTGCAACTTTTCTTTTGAGAGCTTCGTATCTTTTGACTACTTTTCTTTTGGGCAGTAGCCTTTGGTTTCACATGCACACACACAGATACATATATACACACGTGTGTGCATATATATGTTTGTACTTATGTTTGTCTGTGTACATACACAAGTATGTATATATGTATGTGTGTGTATGCACACACACACACACACACACACACACATACATATGTGAATTACTGATTGGTGCATCGCATCTCTGAATCTGGGGAACCAGGTGAGCCCGGGGATGAAGTTCAGGAGGCTCGGTTCCTTGGGTTCAATAAATCAGTAAACCTTTATTAAGTGCCTACCATGTGCCAGGCACTGTGCTAAGTGCTGGTTATGCAAAAAAGAGGCAAAAGACAGCCCCTGCCTTCAAGGATAAGTTAGATATTAGTGGGTCTTTCTACAATACCAAATTTAGATATTTGGACAAATGAGGAAAACCTGAGCTCAAATACTGCTTCAGACACTAGCTATGTGACCTGGCAAATCACTTAACCAGTGTCTGCCTCCATTTCCTCATCTGTAAAATGGGGATGATAATAGCAACTTGCCTTTTAGGGTTGTTGGGAGCATCAAATAAGACACTTGTAAAGCATTTTGCAAATCTTGAAGTACTATATAAATGTTAGCTATCATCATCATCATCATCATTATTATTGTATACCCAGTACATTGTGAACAGTTATCAGTCTGCTAATATTAAAATGCCTTCAAAAGGAAATCTATCCATTTGAGTTGCAGAGAAACAGTAGAAAGTAAAATAGGACTCACAGATAGCCAAATAAGAAGTATTATTAATGCAGCAAGAATTTGCTTTTATGATAATGACTATGGGTTTTTGATTCTTTACATTTCTTAGACTTGTTAATGATCAAGAGGAGGATTAGATATTTTATATGCATAAAATCAAAATAGAATACATAATATGGTAATCATTTTAAAGAGTTTTCAGAAGTTTTGAAATTTTAAATGTTTCATCATTTAATATTTTTTTAAAATCTCAGATCCCATGTTAAGCACTTTGAAGAAAAACATGTAAATTCAAAGTATTTTATACATATATATATATATATATATATATATATATATATATATATAGTTCTTTTTAATCACCATTTTAGTCATTCAACCAGCAAGCATTTAAGTGCTTACTATGTGTCAGGCACTGTGCAAAGTAGTAAGATACGAAGAAATGCAGAAAACAAAGCAAAATGCACGCACACACACCCTAGTCCCTGCCCTCAAGGAGGTCATAATCTAATGTAGGACACAATAGGCAGGTAACAATGTACATATAAGATATATGCATTGTAAATAGAAAGTAATCCCAGAGTTAATTTATTACATGAATTCATTTTTTATTTCATTCCATTGTTCCAGTTCTTTAATTACCATTTCCCTCCCTTTTGTCATCAGATTGGCTTGAAAACCCCCAAATGATGTATGAGTACATTAGGAGTATTCAAAAAGACTTTAAAAAACATGTAGTTGATGTTCAGTTATAAAATTTAGGAGTAGCAAAAAAAAAAAAACCCCAAAACCCACACACATTAAATCCTTTACAAAGCACTGTTTGGTAGAGAAACATTTTTGCTTTTTTTCCTCACAAGTTCTCTAATAAATTTAGAGATATTTGTTTCCTTTTTCCCAAATAAGGAATGGAACTTGTTTTAAAATTAAAGTCCCTAATTTATGAAATAATTAATATTTAATAAAAATAATACATGTCAAAAGAAAGAAAATAATAAAGGTATCTTGTACTCTCTCTCTTATTTAAGATTGAAGGATACATCTGTTGCAGCAGGGACTGTTTTCTATAGGTTTCCACCTCATTTAAGCTGTAGTTTAACAAGTTAACATTGTCAAAGAAGTTGATATATTTAGGTATAGTTGTAATGTTTCTAACTTTAGCACTTTTGGTAGTGGGTGCTTTCCTTCCCAGAATGCTCCGTGCCCACAACATGTGCAAGTCAGTTTGTCATAAAGCTACCCAGCAGCAAAGGTTCTGTTGCAGGATGTGTTTCTAGCTTGAAAATTATGAGAAGGCACTGGAATCCACGACCTTGCTTTGAGACTCATTTGATTGTCAGTGCAGGTGTGGAACTTGTGGCCTCAAGAGGTTAGGAGACTGTTTTGTCCGAATATTATTTCAATGGGAGACAAGAAACAATTTCTTCATTACAAGACTCATAACTTTTTGCCTATAAACATATATATCATCAAGACTAAGTCTGATCATCTTAAGGAGTATACTGGACAGTGGCTAAGTAAACTTGTTTTTCAAAGATGATGATCAAGGAAACCTCTCTTCGAAGGGACCCGGATTTGAGGGGAGAGTTAGCTTTTCTTGCAAAGGGCTGTGATTTTGTTCTTCCGTCACGCTTTAAGAAGAGGCTAAAGATATTTCAGCAGACACAGGTTTGAAACTTGTGTTCTTTTTTATTCTCATATTTTATAACTAATAAAACTGCACTCATTGAATTAAATTCTAAAGTATTCCTATAATTCACTTGTATCTTGATATTGGAGCAAGGAATTCAACTATGTCCTCTATTCAGTTGTCTATTTGCAGAGTGCTATTTGTAGCTAGATACCAACATGTTTAAAAATAGATCTCCCTGACCCGGAGTACAGTACTCACACTTTTCATCGGTAAAAAGGGGAAATAGTCCTTAGTGACAATTAGCTATGTAGTTAAAATGCATTGAATTTTTGTAGAGAAAACATTTTCAGATGATTAGCATTATAGTGTTTAAAAGTTTTATTTGTATTTGAATTAATGGTTGGCAATTTGGTTACAATAATAGTAAATGTTTTTAATACTTTAAAGGCAAGAAAATTGGTTCTTTTGACTTGAAACTGAAGAAATGAGTATGTATGTGTATATGCACATGTACTTTGTACGTACACACACATAAATGCATTATTGAATGTAATAGAATTTCTACCATTGGTAAGAGAAGTGTTGGAATTATTTCTGATGGTGATAGCTCATACAATCCACACATGCTCAGCTCCATATGGCCCAGCGTCAAAGCAAGAACAAAGCAAGGTGGGTGATATAGACTAAAGATAAAGAGATAAAAGCTTTTCTCACAATAAATGTTATTGGCTGTCAGAGAAAGCCAAGCCAGTTTTCATACAAAATGACTGTAATATGATTTGATCCATAAAATTTAATGTTTTAGAGAAGGAAATATTAGCATCAGCATTTTCTCCTAGAGCTTCTGTTCACAACACATGGAATCATCTGGGTTCTTTGGAACACAGTATGGAAACACTGAAATCAAAGTGGCGTTTTAAATGACCATGTGTTTATAGTTAGAATAAAACAGAGAAATGAAACTTCGATAAATCAGACCAAGAAAAGCAAACTTTATATCTGGTCTTTTATTATTTGACAACAAACATGTTATTGGTGATGTTCCTGTGTTTGAATGAAACCACTTTTTCAAAGTAAGCAAACCAGATAACTTAAAATAAGGGGGTATATCATAATAGGTTTTAATTGTAGAAATATGTATGATGGGCCATTTGTATCAAAGTAATTTATTTTAAACTCTGTTCCTCAGTAAATTCTGTATAAAATATTTATGTCCTATCATAGGCACATGCATGCTTATTTGTACCTTGTTACCTTTCTTTTAAAAAAGAGCAACTGTTTTTTTTCTCCTCTTAAGCATTAACAGCAGCTCCATTGAGTTGGAAATGAACAGAATTTGGAGGCTAATCAGTAAACAAATATTTGTTAAGTGCCTACTATGTGTTGGGGATATAAATAGAAAAGTTAGGTAGTCCTTCCCTAAAGGAATTAACACTCTACTGGTCTAACAGGCATTAAAGGTGACAGTCATCAGTAGATAAGTAATTCACTAGAAAAATCATTAACAAGGGAATTAACAAATATGTATGTGGGTGTGAATGGATTTATATTTAGGTTCATTAAGGAAGGCAGGATAAATTGCTATCATGAAGTTAGAGGGACCAGGAAAGGCTTCCTGAGAAACATGACACCTGAGCCGAGCCTTGAAGGAAACTTGGAATTTTAAAGAGAAAGTGTTTTCCAGGCATGGTGGACAGCTTGTGCAAAAATGTGGAAGCGGGAGATGGAATGCTGAGTAAGGGAAGTAGGACAGAACTGTGCTCTTTGAAGATTATTTGAGGTACATTGAAGCAATTTTTTAAAAATTGCACTTCTGCTTTGAAGAGTTATTATTGGGTCATGGGTCTACATTACATTTTAAGTTCATTAATAACATGGTCGTCTCCTTAGGTTCCCTTGACCATTTCACCACTAAATTCTTGAGCATAGTGAAAGTTATGCCAGACTTATGTTCGATCTACTTTTTTTAAATATGAATGAAGAAGCATGTATGAAGCACTTATTTTGTGCCAGGCATTGACTTAAGTGCTGGGGATACAGTCAAAAGAGAGACATCCCTACCTTAAAAAACTTATTTTCTAATAGGGAGAGAAAATACATCTAGGGAAGTAGTCTCAAGGGAAAGGTTTTTTGTTCTGGGAAGTCATAGGGATGGGCAGTGGAGTCACAGGGTAGTTGATTAGGAGGTAGAGTATGTGCAGTGGAAAGAGCAATGGAGTAACAAGCATTTGTTAATTGCTTTACTGTGTGCCGGCGCTGTGCTAAGCCCTAGAGATACCAACACAATGAATGAAACAATCTTTAATCCCTAGGTGCTTCTAATGGGGAGCACACATATTATTCAGAAGAGGAAGGGGAGGAGGGAGAGGGAGAAAACAAAGTAGATAAAAACAGTATGGTGTGGAAGGGTGAGCATTTGGGAGGATCAGGAAAGGCCTCCTGTGGAAGGTGGTGGTTTGAGCTCTCTTGAAGGCAGAGAGAGCTTCTTTGAGACAAAGGTGGAGGAAGAAGTCCATTCTAGGCATGAGAGATGGCCAACGTGCAACAGCAGATTGGAGATGCAGTGCCATGTATGAAGAACAGAGTATGGGATTCAGTGAGGCTGGAAAGATAGGTTGGGGCCACTTTGTGCAGGCTTTTAAAAGCTAAACAGTTTACATTTTGTCCCAAAGGTTATAAAGAGGCAAAAGTCTGGGACACCTGTCATTTCTTGTTTGTGCATAGTTTTCTGCATGTTGTCTCTCCCATTAGATTGTGAGTTCTTTGAGAGTAGAGACTTCTTTTTGGTTTTGCTTTTGCCTTTTTCTGTATCTAGAGCACTGTGCCAGGTACATAATAGGAGCTTAATAAGTGTTAGTTTATTGACTGCCTCCTCACCTAATTTTTGGTTGTTTCTAACTGTTAGGAAGTTTTTCTTTAAATCAAGCTTAAATCCTCTTTACAAATTTCATCTATTGTTCCTAATTCTGCCCTCCAAGGCCAAGCAAGACTAGTCAAATTCCTCTTCTATATTATAATTCTTAACTATTTAGACATCTGTCATGTTCCCCCTGAGTCTTGTCTTCTCCAAACAAAACATCTCCAGTTCCTTTAGTTAATCCAAATATAGCAAGACTTCAAGGTCCTTCACCATCCAGGCTACCCACCTATTTATGTTATCTGTCTTATCAGTGCTCCAACTAAAATGTGGTTCCCAGAACTGAACACAGTACTCTAGATAAACTCAGACCAGAACACAGTCAGAACGTCACCTCTTTATTCCTGGAAGTTATGCCTCCCTTAATGCAGCCAAAGATGTCATGAGCTCTTTTGAGTGTCATATCATACTGTTAATTCCTATTGTGTTTGCTGTGCACTAAAATCTCCAGATATTTTTCAGATAAATTATTGTCTAACAATGACTACTCATCTAATATTTGCGAAGTTGTCTACTTTTTCTCTATTCAATTTCATCTCATCCAATTCAGGCAATATTCTAAGTTGTTAAGGTCTTTTCAGATCCTGACCATATCATTCTTTGCGTCATCTATCCCTGCAGTTTTGTGACATCTGCAGATTTGATACCATTTATGACTACATACAAGTCATTACAGTACAGAACCAAGCACAATTCTCTGGGCACTCCAGAAGAAACATTCTTCTGAGTCTACATCAAAATATTGATTATTTCTTTGGGTCCAGCTGTTCAATCAATTCTGATTCCCTCTGCACGGTCACCATTGCTTCTTAAACCATGGGTCACCACCACATATGGGGTTGTAGAAAATTTGGCAACAGAAAATGGTTTCTGAACTCCCAATGATCAAAAATTAATTAAAAATCAAATTCCTAATGAATCTGAGGTGTTTCTGGCAGCACTTTGCCTATGTTGCATGGTACAACTTCACTGCAGCTTAGGTGCTGAACACAAAGCATACCCACTTTGCACTGTGCATGCCCTCAGGCCCCACAATGCCAATGTTGCTAAAATATAAAAAGGGTAATGGGTAGAAAAAGTTTAAGAAGCCCTGATCTAGACCACATCTTTCCCATAAGAATAATATGAGAGATTGTATCAAATGTTTTGCAGAATTCTAAATAAACTGTATCCACAGTGTGCTACAGGTTTAGTAGTTTAGTTTTGTGGGTGGAAAAAAGTCACGGAGGTTTATCTGGAATGACCTGTTCTCTGTGAATCCATGCTGGTTCTTTAAGATCACAGCTTTCCCTCATAATTCACTAGCTATTCTTAAATTTTGACAGGATCAAAGTCAAGCCTCCTACCTTTAGTTTGCAGATATTATTCTCTTGCCTTTTTTGAAAATCAAAACAACTTTGCCCTTCTTACAATTTTGTGGTAGTTCTCTTATTTTTCATGTTTTGTCAGGAGAGTGGGGGAGTCACTATGCATTTATATCCACCAGTTCTTTCAGTATTAAGTATGTAGTTTGTCTGGGCTAAGTGATTTAAACTTATCAAGGACAATTAGAATGCTCTCTTATTATCTCCTTATTTATTTTGGGTATTAACTTTCTGTCACCCTTTTTAAAATTTTCTCTTTTTCAGATCAAAAGTCAGAAAACAGAAGCAAAATAAGATAAGCAGGTCTTTATTCTTCTGTTTTCAGTCAATATCATTCTGTCTATCTAGAGTGATTTCCCTGTGTATCCACATTAATCTCTTCATGTGCCTTCCCCTTTTTCCTTCTTCTCCAAAAAACGTTTCTGTGTCATTAAAATTTTATTTTTGTCATCTTTCTATTCCTTCTATACTGATTTCCTTTGTAGAATTTTTGGTCATGAGATCCTAGCTAATCTTCCCCTTTTTGAAATCTGCTCTTCCTAAATCTAGGGTACTTATCAAATTATGCTTAACTTCTCTCTTAAGAGGGAGTGTTCCCTTTCTCCCTTAACAATGCCATCATTTCTATACTCCATGTTCCTTCATGTTGGTGAGAATCAGACCTAGAATAGCATTTGCCTTTGTTGGTTCCTCTGCTTTTTTAAAGTATAGACGTATTGACTACTTTATTTTTGTCAGTGAGTACTCCAGAATGTGTATGGATAATTTAAGTTTTCCATCACTACTACCTCCATCATATCTCTCTGTCAAGCTTTTCATCTGTTTCCTGAATTCCTCATCTATTTTGTTCCTCTGCCCATGTGTTTTGTTACATGCTACAATGATAAAATAGATTCTGTTGCTGTCTTCATCTCCCCAAGCACTACAGTAGTTGCCCTCACCCTTTATGGTCCCTGATTTCCTCACATGAGTGTGTCTTCTTCATAAAGTAATGCAACCCTCCTCCCTCCTCTTTACCTGTCCTGTTTCATTTGAATAAGTTGTAACTGTCCAGAGCCGGGGTGGGGAACCTTCAGGCCGAAGGTGCTTCAGCTGCTATTATTCTTCTACATTTCAATGCTCTCTGTGGTATGTAGCTTAATGGAGCTTTCTCTCTTTCCTTGATATATTCCATTTAAAGCCCTTCTTGATTAGATTCATATGTAAGATAAAAGAAAACTATATTCTTACCAAACCTTGTCGAATATATTCCATCCTTGGCTAGGAGCCTCTCATTCCTGTATTTTATAATCTGTGGACCAGATATCCAGGTCTCATTCTCAGGGATCACATTTTTAAGCAGATTTCCTTTTCTCTTCTATATCTCTTGCATTCACTAGGCAAAAGTGGCTGGAAGGGCTAAGGGAGGAACCCATTGGTGTCTTTATGGTCTTCTCTTTTTGAAAATACTTTCTAGATTCCTTATAGCTTCGAGATAGATGGTAGAAGAGCCTTCAGACCTTCTCTGTTACGTCTTGGGTAAAGGCCCCAAGAAGAAAACCATCTTCTTTAGTGTTAACAGGTTGACAAGTAGCCGCTTCAATTCCCTCTCTGCAAGTCACCAGCCACTACTACTCTCCTGTTCCTCTTCTGACCCTTACTGGATGAACTTTAACAATACCTGTGTATCTTTTTTATCACTTCTTGGAGGACAAG
The DNA here is from genome assembly GCF_011100635.1 of Trichosurus vulpecula. NCBI lineage: Eukaryota > Metazoa > Chordata > Mammalia > Diprotodontia > Phalangeridae > Trichosurus > Trichosurus vulpecula. The sequence continues at coordinate 324,043,077 of NC_050574.1, read as the reverse complement.
CAGCAGCATTCTCAAAGTATAATAATAGCAAAGAAAGTAACTTCAATTTAGACAAGTCAGTGAATAAGAAGCAAAAGTTATCAGAAAGTCTAGCAGTAGTCTCAGACATGGACCTTGTGATTTAAAATAACTCAGGCTGAGAAAATATTGTTTCATTGGATTCTGCCCCTTTGGTAATTTTGAACTTTAGAAATGTCTTATAAATTCTAATGAAAAATCTAAGGATTTTTAAAAAGCACAAGTGCAATGTAAATATAACAATAATAAAATAATTTATTCATGACCACATTAATTTGTTTAGCATATGTAAACATTTCCTAAAACACATTTCACTGCCCCTGTAAAAAGGTAAAATTCTGCTGTACAGTGTCTCCACCAGCTTTTTGTAATACTATTCATACACAACCTCCTAACCCAAGTGAAATGTCTTTTAAAACATATTTTTGAATCAGCATTCATATATTGTGTTCATGCTGTCATTTCAGGTTCAGAATAAGCAAGAAAAGAAACATGGAACACCACTTGTACCTGCAGCAAGTGTTGGCAGCAGCCCCCGACCCCTCTCTCCTCTTCTTCATGTGAATAATGTTGCTAGCAATGTGCCATTATCCATAAACATTCCACGATTCTACTTCCCTAAAGGGCTTCCAGATGCTTGTGCAAACCATGAACAGACCATAAACAGTATTGAAATGGCCTTCACGGAAGTTGAAGATCAGAAAGCAGATATTTACGAAATGGGGAAAATTGCAAAGGTAATATAACTACTAAGTAATTTATACTTACCCCTTCTCTTTAGGCCCTTTAATCTGTCTTTTCCAGTGACAGTCCCTTCCTCTCTGTGCATAAACCACCTTCTTTCTTGAAATAATCTCTGATTGACCTTAACATCCTGTTTAGCCATTATCAACTTATTCTCAAATAAGTATAGCCTTTTTTATACCCATTACATTCCTTTTCTCATTGTTTAATGTAATTTATCTTCCAAAGCCACCATTCTATTGAAACTATATTCTTAGAGGTCTTCAGTGACTTCCTAATCACCAAATCTAATGGCTTTTTCTTATCCCTCATTGTCCTTGACCTTTCTGCAGTATTTGACATTTTCGACCTCTCTTCTTTGGTATATAAGATATTACATTACTTTGATTCTTTTCCTACCTCTCCAACTGTTCCTTCTTTTTTCATATCTTTTTCTGCTACCCTCTTTTAACTGTAGATGTTTCCCATGTTTCACTAATCAGTCCGTTTTTTTTCTCTTTTTACTCCTTTAGGGTCCTATCCATTCTCATGACTACAAGTTGTTGTTATTCAGTCGTTCAATCATATCCAGCTTTTCATAACCTTGTGGACCATAGCACACCAGTACTGTCCATGGGGTTTTCTTGGCGAAGATACTGGAGTGGTTTGCCATTTCCTTCTTCAGTGAACTAAGACAAACAGAAGTTAAGTGTCTTGCCCAAGGTCATACAACTTAGTAGGCATCTGAGGCCTGATTTGAACTCAGGTCTTCCTGACTGCAGGCCCAGCACTCTATCCACGGAGCCACCTAGCTGCCTTCATTATTATCATTATTCAAACGATTGCTAAATCTTGCAAGTTTTAACCACCCTTCTGCCTCAGTCCAGCAGTTCTGTTGAATATTTTCATTTGGGTGTCCCATTGTCACCTCAAACTTATAAAAATCAAACTCATCATCCTCCTAAAACTAGCTTTTCCTCTAGAGTTCCCTATTTCGCTGGATTTTCTCAGCCACCTATCTTTCTTTCCTACATCTTCCTTTAATAGTCATTTCGAGTCAAAGAGTTTTATTGATTTTTATATCCAGTATTTTCCCCTAAAACTTGTTTGTTGATATACTAATAAAAAAAGGAATCAACAAATAATTCTGAAATATTCTATTTTAAATTGTGCTAGAGGCCAGTGAAGAGGATAAAAACTGCATTATCCTCTGATTCAAATGCTAGTTAAAAATGGATAAGACTCGAAGGCAAACTAAACTTCAAATAAAAACCACATAGCATATATTCACCTCACTGAAGTTAAAATGATTTGTGCCTGCTCATTTCTAAAAAAAGAATTGCTGATGGGAAAAGATGGGGGAAGAGAGATGAAGAGAAGGGAAAGAAGGGAGAAAGGAGGAAGGGAGAATGATTTTATAACATGGTTAAAAGAAGGATAATCTATATCTCTGCTTGTTTAGACATGCATTCTTTCCTCCTTGTTCTAGGTTTCATTTTAGTCTGAAAGTTGAAACATACAATTCACCAGCAGATATGTGACCCTTGACAAGTTTGCCGCTAGGATTAATATGTCGTATCAGAATATACTCACTGGGAAAAAAAATAAACAAAAAAAAAAAGAATATACCCACTGGGAAAAAAAGTTATTTTTTGCTTTCTTTTCCCACTGGCATTGCCCTAGAATCATAGAATTTAAGTATGGAAAAAATCAGTCAATCAGTCAAAGAACCCTCAACATCATCTAGTACATCCTTTTCGTTTTACTGACAGAAACTGGGACTCATGAAAACTAAGGCACTCGCTCAATATTGTATCATTAGTTAGTGGCAGATTAAAAACTAGAATACAGGTCTCCCAGGCTGAATTTAGTGTTCTGTGGAATCACACTGTCTCCATTTTGGAAACTTATCACTAACTTCCTGGATTGTTATAGCCTCCTAACTGATCTCCCTGCCTGTAGTCTCTCTTTCCTTTAATTCGCCAGGTTAAACTTCGTAAAACACTAGTTTCATTTCATTCATTCTGCTTAAAACTCTCCAGTGATGACCCATTGCCTATAGGAGAAAATCTAAACTCTTCTTCCAGACATTCAAGACATCCCTCACAGCCCAACCAAATTCTGTGAAGACTTGCCTAACTAGTCCAGGACACAATGATTCCTCTCTATCTTCTGAAATCCTACATCATGTATCACCTATAGTATTAATTTGACAGTCAAGTTATTTAATTTTTCTGTTAACAAATGACTTATCTCCTCAACTACACTGTAGCCTTTTTTAGTATCAAAATAGTGTTTTACATAAAGCTGGGAAGTTAATTTAGTTAACTTCTATTAGTTAACTAACAGTTAATAACTATTAGGTAATAGTTGTACAGAAAAAACAAGATTCAAAGTAATCATGACCAGCTACAACCAGTAAGATGATATTTAATAGGGGCTAATTTGGAGGTATGCATTAAGTCCAAAAAAGTGGAGTAGAAAGTACATGGGGAAACCTGGCTTGATAGCTTTTCATTTGGAGGAAAAAAAAAAACTTGGAAATTTTAGTTTACTAGAGGTTTCATATGACTCAGTAGTGTGATAAGTTTCCTAAAAAATGAAAATAATAAAATCTTTGTCTTCCTAATAAAAATATAGTTTTCTGCTTAAGGGAGGAAATAATCTTACTTTACTCTTCACTGCTCAGAGGATCCCATCTGGAGTGACGTGAATGAATTCATTCAGCCTTTATTAAGTACTTACCACGCTCAGGCACTTTGCTGAGAGCTAAAGAGAAAGTCAGAAAGAGCGCCCCTCCCCTTAAGGGGCTTCCATTCAACCACATCTGGGGGGCATTGGCCAGGGAAGGGAGAAGTCACAGGGATGTCGAGCGCCGTCATCAGGGAATTTGAACATTCCACCCTTCCAGAAATAACGTTATATTGATTTGATTACTGATCAGAGCTGGTTGAACGTGGTGAGCACTCAGTAATCAAATGCACAGCCTTAGGGTAAGAAACTGGAGATCCAGCATGGGATTACAAAACACAGTGGCAGCAGTAGCATGGCAAGAAAATGGATGTAGGGGCTTGCTGCATATAATGAGTCCTCATCAGCCAGCATAGGCTCCAGGGCAGAAGCTAGAGACCAGTTTGGATGTAGGACAGCAGCAACGTGGTAGGAAAATGGCATGGTCAGATGGCTAGGGCCCACTATTTGTAGAGCAAGCTCTTCAGCTGGAATAGTGCATGGCAGCCACGTGGTGCAGTGGGTAGAGTACCGGGCCTGGAGTCAGGAATACTCCTCTTCCTGAGTTCAAATCTGGCCTCAGAGATTTACTAGTTGTGTGACCCTGGGCAAGTCACTTAACCCTGTTTGCCTCAGCTTTCTCATCTGTAAAATGAGCTGGAGAAGGAAGTGGCAAATCACTCCAGTATCTTTGCTAAGAAAACCCCAAATGGGTTTTTCGTGGTCATGGTCGTGAAGATTTGGACGTGACTGAAACGATTGAATACCACCTACCTTTCCATTCTTTTTACACTTTATATACAGCACATACTCTTGAGATCCAGTGACACTGGCCTCCTCACTGTTCCTCAAACAAGACACCAGATACCATGTTTTTCCCTGGCTGTCCCCCTTGCCTGCAATGTTCTCCCTCCTCATCTGTGCTCTCAGGCTTCCTTCAATTCCCAAAATCACACCTTCTAAGAGAGAAACCTTTTCTGATCCCCCTTAATTCACGTGACTGAAAATATGCTAACTGTGAAGAATATCATCTTTGGACATCTGTCTATTTCCTTTTATTTTTCAAAACAAAAAGTATTTCTGTATATGTATAAACCATTCACATAAAGATTTATAGAGGTGAAAAAGTAAATAAAAGGATTGGTAGTTACTAATATTTTCTTTAGCATCTGCTTTGGTATTAGCTTCATAGATCTAGAGCCTAAAGGGACATCAGAGACCATAAATACCAAGTTTGTTTTTGGGTTTGTTTGTGTTGTGTGTGTTTTTTTTTTTTACAAATATGGGAACTGAGGACCAGATAGTTAAATGATTCACTCAGGAACACCCAGAAAGCAATAATCTGACGTAGGATTTTAATCCAGACCCTCTGACTCTAGAACCAGTGCTCTTTCTGCTGTACCAAGCTCCCTCCCAGTCTATAGTGACAAAGTTGTTTGGAACCTTAGAGGTCATCTAGATCAGGACTTCTTACACGTTTTTCCTCTTGTGACCTCTTCAGTGCTTCTTAAATCCATGAGGGGACACAACCCATAGTTTAAGAAGCGCTAATAGATAAACCCCCTATTGGATTTCTTTTTTATATATTTGGTCTGGTCCAGTTGGAAACCGTCATATTCTCTATCTACTTCCTCATATAACATTATCAATACTGAGGTTTTAGAGCAATTGTCACTAAAAAAATGCTAACACTTAAGTTCCAATTTTTATTTTCTGTTATTCGTGTTTTATCTATAATGTTCTTTAGTTGATCAGGTTTATTCAAATTTCGGGTGAAGCTTTCTGTACACTTGTTTCTCTTTTACCACTCTTCACTGTTTTATCAGGCCCTATTGACCATAATCTTCCACTACTCTCCTCTATAATATTTTCCAGATTAGTTTATATTCTGTTATGTGCCTCTCCTCTTGTCAGGGAGGTCAAGTGTTTGGTGACTCAGGCTCTTTAGGACCTTCTGGTTTTTTTGTGTTTGCCTCAGTACTCTAATGGACCTGTGATTTCATTGTTGTGGGTACTCACTGTGGTGGTACAGACCCCAGCCTATCTATACTTATTCTTATCCAAGTTCTTTAAAAAATCTCCTATAGGCAGTTTATCTAGTGTGCTGGGAGGCCTTCCTCTAGATCTCTTGACATTGCGTGGTACCAGTAAAACACATGATCGTTCTATTCACTCAGTCAGTCAACAGGTATTTATTAAGCATCTGCTCTGTGCTAGGTACCGTGCTAGGCATTGGGGTTACAAATACAAAAATGAACTTATATCAGGGACTACAATATTTACATAAATATGCATATACAAAATTAAAACAAGGTAAATGGAAGGGGAGCAGTAACAAAGCCAATCAGGAAATTGCTTAAACTAAGGTTTGAAGGAAACCAGAGATTCTGAAAGCTAGAAGTAAAGTGGGAATAAATTCCTCATGGGGGACAGATAGTAAAAATGTGTGGACACAGGACGTAGAGTGTTGTATGTGAGGAACAACAAAAAGGCCAGCTTGGCTGGAGTGTAGAGACCAGGTGTGAGGATAGCGTATATTAATATTATAAAGGTAAGTTGAGACTAGGTTGTGAAGAATTTTAAAAGCTAAATGGAGGAGATGATATTTGATCTTAGAGGCAGTAGGGAGACATTAGTGTTTATTGAGTAGGGGGACAGGCAAGGCCAGACTTCAATGTTAGGAAAATCACTTTGGGAGCTATGTGAAAGATGAATAAGAGAAAGAGAGATGAGATGAGACTTAAGACAGGAAGACCAATTAGGAATTTTAAAACTAAAAAGTACATAGAAGCCAAATTATTCTCACCAAAATATAATCAATCAAAAAGAAAATGACAACAAATAAGTCATAAAATTTAAGATAAATAACTGTCATCTGATAGTTTCCATTTTGACTGGGAAAATGGGTTGGGGGTCAGGAAGCCATTGTAAAAATAACTGATAATAATAGCTAATTTATATAGCACTTACTACGTGCTGGCACATGCAGGTTAGAGATTTTTTTCTTTTAACTTGACTAGTAATTACATTGGTTTTAGGCTTTTCCAGCAGTGAAACTCCTACCATTGCAGATCATGTGCTCTGTAAATTCTGTCTTAGAGCACTGCCAGGGAAAGAAAAATTAAGCTACTTGTCATACCACAAGTATGTGTCAGAGGTAAGATTTGAATACAGGTCTTCCTGACTCCCAAACCCAGATCTCTGTGCACTACACTAATCCACACTACTCCCTTATGGAGATTGTACTGTAAATAACATAAGAGAAAACTATCAACATCGCTGCTGATTCTCATGACCAGCCACAGGCTCGAAATAGGAAATGGCCAGTTAACCTGAGCATGCTGATAATTATCCTGGACCACCAAAAGCTCTAGTGTAATAAATAAACAAAAGAGCCATGAGGAAATGAAATCCAGTAAATGGGAGTGTATCAGAAATCATCAATGAAAAGCAAAAGCCCAAAGGTTAAGACTGACTAAGGACAAAGAAAAACATCACAAAGAACATTTAACACCAATCCAAACTACACTATAGGCTACAGGAGCACTTGGTCTTTTTTGTGTCATAGACCCCTTTGGCAGTCTGGATGCCCTGCTCAGAAGTTTTTAAGTGAATAAAATAAAATGTGTAAGATTACAAAGGAGGCTGGTTATATTGAAATACATTTATCAAAATATTTTAAAACCGGGGCAGCTAGGTGGCGCAGTGAGTAGAGCACTGGCCCTGGAGTCAGGAGGACCTGAGTTCAAATCCGGCCTCAGACACTTGACACTTGTACTAGCTGTGTGACCTTGGGCAAGTCACTTAACCCCAATTGCCCTAAAAAAAATATATTTTAAAACCAAAGTTCCATCTACCCCAAGTTCAGAATTCTTGAATTCCGGATCATAAAAATTACAGTTAAAGTGAGACCTTCAAGGCTTTACAGCTACTTTCATTTTATAGTGGAGATGAAACTAATTTTCCCCATATTGTTTGATATCAGTAAAGAATGTCATACTTGGAGAACTTGGGGAAATCTTGAATTTCCACTTTGATCACAATATCCTGAAGCCTCAATTTGGTTATCCTGATGGGAGATTCTGTTATTTATCCGCTGTTTACTTCACTTTGCTTTTATCTTGTTTTTCATATTCTGAGCACCTAATGTATTATCTTAGCTGACTTTGTGAATAACCTATCTATAAAGAACACCTGATATCTGATTATGTTTATCTTTGAGTGGAAGCTAAAAAGGATAACCTCCTGTCAAAAGCCATTCATATAAGCTTAAAGTGAATCTGATTTATCACACCTCCAAAATGAGCAACTTTCTCATATAGTACTCATCACATGAATCAGAGATTGTACTGGCAATGTGTACTGGCAATTTGTACAGAGATTGTACTGGCAACTGTACTAATTTCTAGGATGAATGACAAATACAGTCTTTGTAAACTAATAAGGTATGGCACTCTAGACAGTTCCAGATTTGGAAGTGTGTTTTATATGAAGCTTTGAGTAAACAAAATTGTCCAGGCTTGGAAACTGACTGCGTTTCTTTGCTATGAGCTAGATGTAGTTGCCAATGATGGAAAATAAATTAGTATTTTTTTCCTTCTAGAAAAGAAACAAATATGTACTTGGTAGGGCCAGGCGAAATCACCTTTCTTTTAAGAAGGAGAAGGGGCCGTGGGAAAAAAAAAAAGAGATGACAGAAGGGAATTCTGGGGAGAAAGACATGGGTACTCTTCCATTTGGGTGTTGTTTAATCAGTCATATCCAACTCTTTGTGACCCGTGTTTAGGGTTTTCTTGGCAAAGATACTGGAGTGGTTTGCCATTTATTTCACCAGCTCATTTTACAGATGAGGAACTAAGGCAAATAGGATTAAGCAACTTGTCCAGTTACTAAGTATCTAAGGCTAGATTTTCACTCGGGAAAATGACTCTTCCCGACGGTTCCAGCACTCTCTCCACTTCACCACCTAGTTTCCCTAGAATCTCTTTCTACATAGGATCATAGTTCCCTTTGGGGGAGTGTATCTTAAATGTAATTTCTTTTCACTCCCCAGTAGTTTTTATGGTCTTGAAATACAGAGTTTCTTATTTGTGATGGCTTCTACTTTGCTAATATGATTTATGTGCTAGTATTACACTTTCAGTTGTGATCATTTATATAAATTGTAGTACTTTCAACAAACCCAAAACTATTCCTTCCAGCCTGAGCTTTGCTGGCTTTTTCTCCTGTCTTGGACTTCATGGAAAAAAAAAAACAGGCAGAGGATGGAGAAAGGTGCAGATACAGAAACCATATAACTACAAACTGTTGAGGAAAAGGGACTAACCTTATTTTTCTGCTAGGGTAAGGAGAGAGCAGGCAACAATAGGAAATGAGGCTTGATGTTTCTTTTTCTTCCTTCAAAGAAGGAAGCTGCTAAAGGCTAGATTTTTAGAGTTAATCCAGAGGCTAACCAGGAAAGGGAAAAGAATATTCTGAAAAAGAAACTGAGAAGGTAAAAGAAATATTTCCTTTTTGTTTACAAAATTGGTGATTTATATGTCTAACAAAATTTTACCACTCTAACGAGTTCTTATATTTGCTATGTAAGATTATAGTAACTGAGTGTCCTCAGTTTTATTTTTCCTAGTATTCTTCTGCTCGTGGGGACAGTTGAGCTGAAAAACCCATAAAGGACTTTTCTTTTTCCCTTCAACTGCTCACTGCCTCTCTCTGTGTGTTTTCAGGCATGTGGCTGCCCTTTCTATTGGAAAGCTCCCATGTTCAGTGCTGCAGGGGGCGAAAGGACGGGATTTGTATCTGTACATTCGTTCGTAGCCATGTGGCGAAAGTAAGTATGTGGGAACAGTTGGTCTCTTTTTGACAATTTCCTTTCTTTTCCACATTCAAATGTATATTACCCAACCATATTCTTCTGCTATATTATTGCTTTCTCAGGGCAGGTAGGTGGCACAGTGGATAGAGTGCCAGGCCTGAAGTCAGGAAGACTCGTCGTATGAAGTCAAATAGAGTCTCAGACACTAGCTGTGTAACCCTGGGCAAGTCATTAGACCTTTTTTGACTCAGTTTCCTCATTTGTAAAATGAGCTGGAGAAGGAAATAGCAAAGGAAATAGCATGGTGTCTTTTCCAAGAAAAGCCCAAATGGGATCACAAAGAGTCAGACACGACTGAAATGACTGAACAACAACAAAAAAGGGATCTTTTCCACTGTGATTCCTTATTATTTCAATCAATGAGAATAATAATTTATATTCATATAGTGCTGTGAGCTTTGCAAAGTGCTTTCCTCACAACAGACTGTGAGCTAGATACCACAAGTTTTGCGATCCCCATTTTACAGATGAGGAATATGAAGCAGAGCCAAGTTGGTATGCCCATAGCTGAGAGAGGCTTGTGCAGGATCATATGACTGGTCAGTGTCAGGGTGAGATTGAGAACCAGCTTTCCCCTGACCGCACGGCTAGCACTCTTTTCACTTTACCATGCCACTTCAGATCCATGGGCTACCTATTTAATAACTAATAATTTCCTAATTTTTACTTTTAAACATATGCCCCTGTATTGAGACATGTTTGACCAACAATACATAATTGAATTAAAGACTCCCTCCGGTAAGGCAAATGCCCAAAAACTATCCCCTGAGGAGGAAAAAAATGCCTCATTATCTAGGATTAAATCTAGTTGATATTATTATTTTAATTAAGTTCTAATCTGGATAACTAGAGATACTACTTTGTTGATATCTTGACCCTCCCAGATCTCTTATTTATATAATTTGTCTTTAAATGAAGATTTACATCACCCTTTTCTCCTCCTTCCTGACCTTGACTTATTTGTATGTTAATTCATTCAACAAATATGTATTAAGTGCCCACAATATGCTAAACATGGAGAATATAAAGCTTATAGATTGGTTTCAGAGGTGTAAGGGACCTCAGAGTCTTTGCAGTCCAACTTATAACTGAAAAGAATCCCTGCTGCAATGTATCTGACAAGTTGACTTTGAGCCTTTGATTAAAGACTCCTAGTGAGGATAAATCTCTTTCCTATTGAGGCAGACCATTCCACATTAAAAAAGTTTATTCATGCCCTTTCCCAAGACAGATGTTACACAGACTCTGATCTCTTTTAATCTAGAGAGTAATTCTAACACAAGGGAACATGAGGTCATTGCAAGGAAAAATGCTATGAGAAATTTGAGGTGGGAAAGATCACTTTCTTTTGGGGAGGGGCAAGGGGGAAGAGTAAGGGGATCAGGAAATGCTTCATGGAAAAAAATGGATCATGAATTGAGAGAGGGCCTTCAACTGATAAGAGATGAGGATAGAGGGATTACATTCCAGGAATGAGAAATAATATAAGCAAAGTTATTAAGATGGGAGAGGATATAACAAAACCAGCCAATAGAATTCCAAGTGGGCTGGAAATATTGTGAAATAATGAGATGTGGCTGAATGGGTAAGTTAGGAGCAGATTATAGAGGATCTTGAATGTCAAGATCAATCATTAATGCTTTATTCAGTAGGTAACGGGAAGCCATTCTCTTTTTTGAGAGGTGGGGAGGAACAAAGGAATGGCATCTTTGAGTGGTACCTTGGAATAGGAGATAGAAGACAGAAAAACCAGATATGAGCCTTTTACATCTGTTTAGAGAAGACGGGGGGTAAGGGATTTCCTGCCAAGTTGGCCACCTGAACAGGAAACAGGCCTCCCAGCTCTCATAAACCTACCTACTCCAACAAAACTCTGAAGTGTTCACTAGAGTGAATAATAATCAAGAAGTCCAAAGAGAAATTACAGGAAGTGATTTCTTCCATCCACTCCAGAGTTGCACCAAAAGTTAACCAAAAGCACAAGGGGCAGTAGGAGAGGGGGCATGCCAGCAAAGCCAACACAGGATTGCCTTCTAGACCAGGGCTTCTTAAACTTTTTCCAGTAGTGACCCCTTCAGCACTTCTTAAACTGCCGGTTGAGACCCTATGTGGGGTTGGGACCCACAGTTTAAGAAACACTATATCTAGACAGATCAGAGAGAGACCAGAGACATAGGTAACCTGCAAGTCTCTATGGATAGAAGCAATGGCTGAGCTCTTTCCAAAGGTACTTCTCTTAGGAAGCTCCAGTGTGGGGGGACCTGGAATACCCAGGGAGGGATAGCAAGCAGCATCCAGCTTGGTGCCAATAAATATGGTGCCACAGTGCCCAGAACAGTCCAAGCTGAAGGGCTTTCAGGCACCTAGCATTGCTGTCTTGAGATGCCAGAGAAGGCTCTGAAGATCCCAGCACCCTAAACCTCAAAGATCCAGAGGGCCCAAACCCTGGAAAGTAGAAGTCAACAAAAGAACCCAGAGAACCAAGGGCTGGACCGTATCACCTAAAAATGCAGTGGGGATCAGAACCTGGCCCTGGCCCAGGAACTAAAACTGTATAAAGATGAGTAAATCAAAAACAGTACTGTCCACTATAAAAAAAAAAGTATTGCAAATATAGTGCCATAATAACTACAAGCAGAGATGCAAAGAAAAAGGTCTTTCCACAAAGAACACTTGAATACCTATAGGAAATGAGATAAGGAAAACTGAAATAAGAGCTCTGGAGGAAAGAATTAAAAGGAGAATAAGTAGCTTAGAAGTGTTAAACTCCACCCAAGTAATGGACTCCCTTAAAACAAGAAAAGAACCAACAGAGTTCAGTCACTCCATGAAGCAGCAAAAAAATATTGAAGTCAGAAGACTTAAAAAATATAAATATGTTATATATAATATACAATGATTTCAAAAACAGCTGACCTGAAAAACAAATCAAAGAAAGTGAATTTAAGAATTGTCCCAATAGATAAGCCATCAAAGAATATGAACAAAAGAAAAATTACAAACTCTTAACAACCATATGAAAGAATGTTCCAAATCATTAATAATGAGAGGAATGCAAATCAAAACAACCCCAAGGCTTCACCTCACACCCTGCAAATAGGCAAAGATAACAAAAGATAGAAATAGTCGATGTTGGAGGAGTTATGGGAAGATAGGCACACTAGTATGCATTGTTGGTGAAGCTATAAATCAATACAACAATTTTGGAAAGCACTTTGGAATTACACAAATAAAGTGACCAAAATATCCCTGTCTTTTGATCCCAAGATTCCATTACTAGGCCCTGAAGGAGGCCATTGATAAGAAGAAATTTCCTCTATATACCAGAATGTTGATAGCTGCACTTTTTGTGATAGGAAATAACTGGAAACATAGATGCCCCTTGATAGTGGAATGGTTAAGGTAATTGTAGTTGTTGAGTCATGTCTTACTCTTCATTACCCCATTTGGGGTTTTCTTGGCATATATATACTAGAGTGGTTCACTGTTTCCTTCTCCATCTCATTTTACAGATGAAGAAACTGAGCCAAAAAGGGTTAAGTGACTTGCCCAGCTAGTAATTGTATAAAGCTGAATTTAAACTCAGGGAGTCTTCCTGACTCTGGGCCCAGCCCTCTATCCCTCTATCCACTGTACCACCTAGTTGCCCCCAAAACCAATGATGGTACATGAATGTAATGGAATAGTACTGTGCTATGTGTGATGAATATAGAGAAGATGTATAAGAACTGATGCGGAGTGAAGTAAGCAGAACCAAGAAAACAACATACTAAAACAATGTAAATGGAAAGAATAACACCCAAAATATCAAAAGTCTATGTTGAAAAATTATAAGGATCAAGCATGGCTTGAAAGGCACTCCTTCCTCACCCATTTACAGACATAGAAGGTCCACAATTGTACATTGCATGTATTTCCAGTCCTTTTTAATGTATTTATTAGTTAAGCTGATTTTTTTTTCCTTTTCTTTTCGTTGTCTTTTAAAGACACCATTTGTTTTATATGATGACTTTCTGAGAGGGGTAAGAAAATGATACTGGGAGAAATTATGGCGATGTTAAAAAATACATCAATAAGAACTTTATTCAATAATACATCAATACAAAAATACATCAATAAGAACAGTATTTTTTAAAAATCTAATAGTGTAGATACTGTTGTTCAAGAAATAAGAAATGAAAACTATCCAGATCTATTAAAACCAGAGTGTAAAGTAAAGCTAGGATACACCAATCACTTGAATGAAACTCCAAAAGGAAAAGTCCCAGGAATGCCATAGCCAAAATCCAGACCTTTCACATCAAAGGAAAAAATACTGCAAGCATGCAGAATCAGTCAAGATCACAAAAAATTGGCAGCTTCTCTTATGAACGAGAGAAAATCTTGGAATACAATATCCCAAAAGGCTAAAGAAAAATACAACTAAGAATAACTTTTCTTGCAAAGCTTAATATAATCTTATGTGGGAGAAAAATGAACTTGTAAAGGAATATAGCACTTTAAAGCATTTCTGATGAAAAGAGCAGAGCTGAGAAGAAACTTTGAAATATAAAAACAAGATTCCAGAGAAACCTAGAAAAGTAAATTTTTTTAAATAGTTGGAAGTGAATAAGCATTTATTCAACACTTACTATGTGCTAGGCACTGTTCTAAGACCTGGACATGATGCTAATTGGGAGGAGCTTTATGATGATGCGCTAACATTCTAATAAGGAGAGAAAAAACAATTGTCCCTTCTGGATTTTAATGTCTTCATAGGTTTTTGAGGAAGTTAAATAATAAAAACACAGAGGTCCAGGGAGTAGGTTGGTTCTGTTCTGAGGGCTTGAAGCAGAACAAGAGAAGGGAAGGTTTAAAAAAAAAGGAATGGAGGACGGCGGAGCCAAGATGGCGCTGTGAAAGGAACGAAATATTGGAGCTCTCTCACAAATTCTGTCAGATAAGTCTAAAAAAGTTAATCTGAGCAGATTTGAGAGAGTTAGAAGCCCCTAGTAGACTGAGAGGGTCAGGAGTGCATGGGCCCCTGCAAGGGCACCGGACCAAACCAACTGGGAACAGCAGAGGAATCCACGCCAGTCTGGGAGGTCGCTGGATGAGGGAAATGCTAGAGCAGGAACAGGCCCAGGGTGGAAGTACCGGCTACAGTCGAGATCGAGCTCCAGGCCTCTCAGCCCAGGACGGGAGTCTGTCAGAGCACAGAGCCTGCGGCCACAGGAGCAACTGTGCTGAAGGCCTCCAACCCACAGTCTAAAGGTTTGAAACTCTCCTTCTTGAACTTCAGGGAGCCATGATGTGCAGGTGAAACAGCTGTCATCCCTCCCTTTAATAAACCCAGAAAATACTACCTCAGGAGAAACAGAGGAGCCAGAAGGGGGGCTTCAGTAGTGAGAGAAGTTGGGGAGAGGGCCCTTCCTGTGGTGGCATAAGGAAACTAGTGCAGGAAGAGAGGAGTCCCAGCAGGCCCCACCTCAGCAGAACAACGAGAGTTACGGAGCCCCAGAGGGGTGGAGCTATCTAACGTCAATGCCAGGACACCAGAGGTGGCTTTGCACAGCTAGGGGAAGTGGCAGACACCAGCACAGAAAACAGCTGAGACCACCCCTGCTGTAGAACAGTCCTAGGGAAGAGGAGACTCCCAGCAGGCAGACAAATCCTCCCTCACACCTCAAGAAACCAGAGGCCATAGCACATAAAGCTAGATCCCAACACAAGAAACTTGGGACAGAGCCCCCTGAACCCCACAAGCAGAGATCCACTTTAGAAACCAGAAGGGAATAAAAAAAAAAACACCATGAAAAAGAACAGTAAGAAGCTTTCAAAGACCATTGATTCATATTGTGGAGACAGGGAATATCAAAATGTCAGTTCAGAAGAGGACAGCATGGACACTGCACCCATATCTGAAACCTCAAAAAGGAAAGTGAAGTGGTCTCCAAACCAAAAAGCATTCCTGGAAGAACTCAAGGAGGACTTTAAAAACCAAATTAGGGAGGTAAAAGGAAAAAATGGAAAAAAAAAATTCACGGAGGAAAACAAATCTGTAAAAAGTAAAATCGGTGAATTGGTTAAGGAGAATCAGAATATAAATGGAGAAAATGTCTCATTGAAAAAAATTAACAAAATGGAAAAGGAGATAGACAAGATAAAGGAGGAAAACAAAATATTAAAAGTTGGAATTGGGCAAGTAGAAGCTAATGACTCTATGAGACATCAAGAATCAATCAAACAAAATCTAAAGAATGAAAAAATAGAAGAGAACGTGAAATATCTGATTGGAAAAACAACTGATCTGGAAAAATAGATCGAGGAGAGACAGTCTAAGAATTATTGGTCTACCTAAAAGCTATGATGAAAAAAAAAAAAAGCCTGGACTGTATCTTCCATGAAATCCTTAAGGAAAATTGCCCAGAGGTCCTAGAACCAGAGGGTAAAATTGTCATCGAAAGAATTCACCAGTGGGGCGGAGCCAATGTGGCAGAGGGAAAGCAGGAAATCGCCCAAAGCTCTGCCCCAAGTCCCTCCAAATACCTATAAAAAATGGCTCTGAACAAATTCTAGAACTGCAGAACCCACAAAATAGCAGAAGGAAGCAGGGCTCCAGGCCAGAACAGCCTGGATGGTCACTGGGTAAGGTCTATCGCACAGAGCTGGGAGCAGAGTAGAGCCCAGCGTGGGCTGCACCCAGACCAGCCAGACCAGAAGCCAGGCAGAACATGTCATAGTGCCCTGAATCAGTGAGCTGTGGCAGTTACCAGACTTCTAACCCACAAACGCCAAAGACAACAGAGCAGGTTACTGGGATAAAACTGCTGGGAGAGAGTGAAAGGAGTTTGCGGTTGGCCACCACCCCTGGGGTGGCAGAGGTGGTGCAGCTCTAAGGCTGCTTCCAGAGCTACAGCTGCAGTTCCTTCTGGCCCCAGGCCCACCTGGTGGGAGGAATTAAGTGGCAGATCAGAATGGGAGTGCAGAGCCTGCTTGGATCTGAGTCGTCATCCAGTTTGACAGTTTTGGCGGGAGGAGGAGTGCTGGTGTGGCAGAGCTTGCTGTGTAGAAATAGCTCTGAAAACAGGAGTGCAGCCCCTCAAGCTTGGAACAAAGTACTATCTACTCCACAAGCAGTCATACCCTGATGAAAAACTCAAGGGTCAAGTAGTTGGCTGGGAACATGAACAGGCAGCGAAAACGGTCTCAGATTCAGACTCAGGCTTTGGAATCTTTCTTTGGTGACAAAGACCAAAATATACAGTCAGAAAAAGTCAACAAAGTCAAAGAGCCTACATCTAAAACTTACAAGAAAAAACATGACTTAGTCTCAGGCCGTGGAAGAGCTCAAAAAGGATTTGGAAAACCAAGTAAGAGCAGTAGAGGAAAATTTGGGAAGAGAAATGAGAGTGATGCAAGAAAACCATGAAAAACAAGTCAATGACTTGCTAAAGGAGACCCAAAAAATACTGAAGAAAATAACACCTTAAAACTAGACTAACTCAAGTGACAAAAGAGCTCCAAAAAGCCAATGAGGAGAAGAATTCCTTGAAAGACAGAATTAGCCAAATAGAAAAGGAGGTCTGAAAGACCACTGAAAAAAATACTACCTTAAAAATTAGATTGGAGCAAGTGGAAGCTAGTGACTTTATGAGAAATCAAGATATTATAAAACAGAACCAAAGGAATGAAAAAATGGAAGACAATGTGAAATATCTCATTGGAAAACCACTGACCTGGAAAATAGATACAGGAGAGAGAATTTAAAAATTATTGGACTACCTGAAAGCCATGATCAAAAAAAGAGCCTAGACATCATCTTTCAAGAAATTATCAAGGAAAACTGCCCTGATATTCTAGAGCCACAGGGCAAAATAGAAATTGAAAGAATCTACTGATCACCTCCTGAAAAAGATCCCAAAAAGAAAACTCCTAGGAATATTGTTGCCAAATTCCGGAGCCCCCATGTCAAGGAGAAAATACTGCAAGCAGCTAGAAAGAAACAATTTGAGCATTGTGGAAACACAATGAGGCTAACACAAGATCTAGCAGCTTCTACATTAAGAGACTGAAGGGCTTGGAATATGATATTCCGGAGGTCAATGGAGCTAGGATTAAAACCAAGAATCACCTACCCAGCAAAACTGAGTATCATGCTCCAAGGCAAAATATGGATTTTCAGTAAAGTAGAGGACATTTAAGCTTTCTCAGTGAAAAGACCAGAGCTGAATAGAAAATTTGACTTCAAACACAGGAATGAAGAGAAGCATGAAAAGGTAAACAAGAAAGAGAAATCATAAGGGACTTACTAAAATTGAACTGTTTTGTTTACATACCTACATGGAAAGATGATGTGTATAATTCATGAGACCTCAGTATTAGGGTAGCTGAAGGGAACATACATATATGTGTGTGTGTGTGTGTGTGTGTGTGTATACATATATATATATATGCATGTGTGTGTGTGTATATACATATAGAGAGAGAGAGACAGAGGGCACAGGTGAGTTGAATAGGAAGGGATGATATCTAAAAAAATAAAATCAAATTAAGGGATGAGAGAGGAATATATTGAGAGAGAGAGAAAGGGAGAGATAGAATGGGGTAAATTGTCTCGCATGAAAGTGGCAAGAAAAAGCGGTTCTGTTGGGAGGGAAGAGGGGCAGGTGAGGGGGAATGAGTGAATCTTGCTCTCAGCAGATTTGACCTGAGGAGGGAATAACATACACACTCAATTGGGTATCTTACCCCACAGGAAAGAAGGAGGAAGGAGATTAAAAAGGGGGTAGGATAGAAGGGAGAGCAGATGGGGGAGGAGGCAATCAAAAGCAAACACTTTTGAAAAGGGACAGGGTCAAGGGATAAAATTGAATAAAGGGGGACAGGATAGGAGGGAGCAAAATGTAGTTAGTCTTTCACAGCATGAGTGTTGTGGCTGGGTTTTGCATAACGATACACGTGTGGCCTGTGTTGAATTGCTTGCCTTCTTAGGGACGGTGGGTGGGGAGGGAAGAGGGGAGAGAATTTGGAACTCAAAGTTTTAAAAGCAGATGTTCAAAAAAAAATTTTTTGCATGCAACTGAGAAATAAGATATATAGGCATATATATATGTGTGTATATATATGTATGTGTCTATATATATATATGGCATAGAAATCTATCTTGCCCTACAAGAAAGTAAGGGAAAAGGGGATGGGGGAGTGGGATGACAGAAGGGAGGGCTGACTGGGGAATGGGGCAATCAGAATATATGCCATCTTGGAGTGGGGGGAGGGTAGAAATGGGGAGAAAATTTGTAATTCAAAATCATGTGGAAATCAATGCTGAAAACTAAAAACATTAAATAAAATAAAAAACTTTTAAAAATAATAAAAAATTAAGAGGAAAAAAAAAAGAAAGAATCTACCAATCACCCCCTGAAAGAGAGCCTAAATTGAAAACTGCAAGAAATATCATAGTCAAATTCCAGAACTACCAGGTCAAGGAGAAAATACTGCAAGCAACTAGAAAGAAACAATTCAAGTATCATGGAACTACAGTCAAGATCACGCAGGATCTTTCAGCTTCTAAATGAAATGACAGGAGAAATTGGAATATGACATTCTGAAAGGCAAAGGAGCTGGGACTACAACCAAGGATCAACTACCCAGCAAAACTGAATATAATTTTCCAGGCAAGGAGATGGACATTCAATGAAATAAGGGAATTCCAGACCTTCCTGATGAAAAGGCCAGAGCTCAATGGAAAATTTGATCTCCAAATACAAAACTCAAGAGAGACATAGAAAGGTAAACGGGGGAGGCAGGGGGGAACCCCTATTTAATCGATAAGGCTAATTAGTTACCTCCTTTTATAGCATTACTTGGTTTTATATATGTTTTCTATATATGTCAATCTTGAGAATAGTATAGTTATTATGGCAATTGAAAGGGATATTCATAGACCGCAAGTGACAGTATGAAATAACCAATATAATGATGAAAAATATATAATAGATATAAAGGGATGGTTCTGGGAGAAGAGGTAAGGAGGTAGTAGAAAAGGGTGAATTACATTATATGCAGAGGCACAAAAACATATAGTAGAAAGAAAGAAGGGAGGGAGAAGAGTAATATTTCAGCTTTACTCTCATCAGATTTGGTTCAAGAAGGGAATAACATACTCCGATAAGTATAGAAATCAAACTTGTCCTATAGGCAGTAGGAGGAGAAAGGGGTAAGAAAAGGGAGGGGGGTGGTTAGAAGGGAGGGAAGAAGTAGCAAGGGGAAAAAGGTAAGATAAGGGAGGGGACTCAAGAGGGAAGGTAAACTGAGGAAAGCAGCAGTCAAAAGCAAAGCTGTTAAGAAGTGGAAGGGAAAAGGGGAAAATAAAAGCATAAACAGGGGGGAAATAGGATGGAGAAAAAGATACGGATAGTAATTATAACTGTGAATGTGAATGGGATGAACTCTCACATAAAACAAAGGCGGGTAGCAGAATGGATTAAAAACCATAATCCTGCAATATGCTGTTTACAAGAAACACATTTGAAACAGCGGGATACACACAGGGTAAAGGTAAAATGGAATTGAATATATTGTGCTTCAGCTAAAGTAAAAAAGCAGGGGTAGCAATTCTAATCTCAGACAAAGCAAAAGCAAAGATAGATCTAATTAAAAGAGATATGGAAGGAGACTATATCCTGCTAAAAGGCACCATAAACAATGAAGCAATATCATTATTTAGCATATATGTACCAAGTGGTGTAGCATACAGATTTTTAGAGGAGAGGTTAAGGGAGTTACAGGAAGAAATAGACAGCAAAACTATACTAGTGGGGGACCTCAACCACCCCCTCTCTGAGCTTGATAAATCTAACCTCAGAATAAACAAGAAAGAAGTTAAGGACGTGAGTAGAATTTTAAAAAAGGCAGATAAGATAGACCTCTGGAGAAAACTGGGGATAAAAAGGAATATACTTTTTTCCTCGGTGGTATATGGCACATACTTAAAAATTAACCATGTACTAGGGCATAAAAACCTCACAATCCAGTGCAGAAAGGCAGAAGTAGTCAAAGCATCCTTTTCAGATCATGATGCAATAAAAATTGTTTGTAATAAAGAACCAGGGAAAATAGCTAAAAATAAATTGGAAACTAAATAATCTAATTCTAAAGAAAGAGTGGGCAAAAGAAGAAATCAGAGAAACAATTAATAACTTCATTCAAGAGAATACCAATAATGAGACAACATACCAAAACTTATGGGATGCAGCAAAAAGCAGTTCTTAGGGGAAGTTTTATATCTCTAAATGCTTACATGAATAAAATAGAGAAAAAGGAGATCAGTGAATTGGGCATGCAACTGAAAGAGCTAGAAAAAGAACGAATTGAAAATCCCTAATTAAATGCCAAATTAGAAATACTGAAAATCAAAGGAGAAATTAATAAAATTGAAATCAAGAAAACTATTAAATTAATAAATAAGACCAAGATCTGGTTTTATGAAAAATTCAATAAAATTGATAAACCTTTGGTCAATTTGATTGAAAAAAAGAAAGAAGAATATCAAATTACCAGTATCAAAAACTAAAAGGGTGAATTCACCTCCAATAAAGAGGAAATTAAAACAATAATTAGGAATTATTTTGCCCTGTTGTATGCCCATAAATTTGACAACCTTAGGGACATGGATGAATAGCTACAAAAATATAAATTGCCCAAGTTAACAGAAGATAACCCAATCTAAATAACCCCATCTCAGAAAAAAGAAATTGAGCTCCCTAGGAAATGAACTCTCTAGGAAAAAATCTCCAGGGTCAGATGATTTTACATGTGAATTTTATCAAACATTTAAAGAACGATTAATTCCCATACTTTATAGACTATTTGGGAAAATAGGTGAAGAAGGAATCCTACCAAATTCTTTTTATGGCACAAATACGATACTAATACCTAAACCAGGAAGAGTCAAAACAGAGAAAGAAAATTATAAACCAATTTCCCTAATTAATATTGATGTAAAAATTTTAAATAAAATATTAGCAAAAAGACTGCAGCAGCTTATCACTAGAATAATACACTATGACCAGGTAGGATTTATTCCAGGAATGCAAGGCTGGTTCAATATTAGGAAAACTATCAGCATAATCGATCATATCAACAGCAAAACCGGCAGAAATCATATGATCATGTCAATAGATGCAGAAAAAGCCTTCGACAAAATACAACACCCATTCCTGTTAGAAACACTAGAAAGCATAGGAACAGATGGAGCCTTCCTTAAAATTATAAATAGCATCTACCTAAAACCATCAACAAGCATTATTTGTAATGGGGATAAGCTAGATGCATTCCCAATAAGATCCGGGGTGAAACAAGGATGTCCACTATCACCCCTACTATTTAATGTGGTACTAGAAATGTTAGCTGTAGCAATAAGAAAAGAGAAAGAAATTGAGGGAATTAGAAAAGGCAAAGAAGAAACTAAATCATCACTTTTTGTAGCTGATACGATGATTTACTTAGAGAATCCTAGAAAATCAAGTAAAAAACTACTTGAAATAATAAACAACTTTAGCAAAGCTGCGGGATATAAAATAAACCCACATAAATCCTCGGCATTCCTGTACATCACTAACAAAGCCCAACAGCAAGAGATAGAAAGAGAAATTCCATTTAAAGTTACTGTAAACGCTATAAAATACTTGGGAATCTATCTGCCAAGACAAACCCAGAGCCTATATGAACATAATTACAAAACACTTTTCACACAAATAAAGTCAGATCTAAATAAATGGAAAAATATCAGTTGCTCATGGTTAGGCTGAGTTAATATAATAAAAATGAAAATTTTACCTAAATTAATTAATTTATTCAGTGCCATACCGATCGAACTACCAAAAAATTATTTTACAGAGCTGGAAAAGATAATAACAAAATTCATCTGGAACAACAAGAGGTCTAGAATATCTAGGGAATTAATGAAAAGAAATGCTAGGGAAGGTGGCCTAGCCATACCAGATATTAAATTGTACTATAAAGTAGCAGTCATCAAAACTACCTGGTACTGGCTAAGAAACAGAGGCGCGAATCAGTGGAATAGGTTAGGTACATAGGACGCAGTAGTCAATGACTATAACTATATATCTTTGATAAACCCAAAGAATCCAGCTTCTGGGCTAAGAATTCACTATTTCACAAAAACTGCTGGGAAAATTGGAAAATGGTATGGCAGAAACTGGCCAATATCTTACGCCATATACCAAAATAAAGTCAAAATGGGTTCGTGTTTTAGGAATAAGGGCTGATACTATAAGTATTTTGGGAGAGCAAGGAATAGTTTACCTATCAGATTTACAGGAAAGCAAAGAATTCATGATACAACAAGAGACAGAGAACATTACAAAATGCAAAATGGATAATTTTGATTATGTTAAATTTTTCAGGTTTTTTATTTTAAAAAAAGCCAATGCAACAAAGATTAGAGGGAAGCAGAAAATTGGGAGAAAATCTCTACAACTAGTGTCTCTGATAAAGGACTCATCTCTAAAATATACAGGGAACTAAGCCAAATATATAGAAATACAAGTCATTCACCAGTTGAGAAATGGTCAAAGGATATGAAGACAGTTTTCAGAGGAAGAAATTAAAGATATCTATAGGCATATAAAAAAACGCTCCAGATCACTACTGATTAGAGAAATGCAAATCAAAACAACTCTTAGGTACCATATCTCTCCTGTCAGATTGGAAATCAAGGGGATGCCCATCAATTGGGGAATGGCTGAACAAGTTGTGATATATGAATTTAATGGAATACTACTGTGCTATAAGAAATGGGTAAGATACAGACTTCATAATAACCTGGAAAAACCTACACGATATTATGCTGAGTTAGTGGAACAGAACTAGGAGAACATTATAAACAACCATAGATATATGGATTCTGTGATGACTGACTTTGATAGGCTTCACTCTTCTCAGCAATACATACAAGGTTCAAAGACAGCTCCTTATAGGACTCATGATGGAGAGAGCTATCTACACCCAGAGAAAGAACTATGGAGTCTGAATGCAGATTGGGGCAAACTATTTGCTCTTTTTTTCTCTTTTGTCTTTTTTTGTTTGTTTCTCTTTCTCATGATTCATTCCATTGGTCATAATTCTTCATTACAGCTTGACTATTGTGTAAATAAGTTTAATGCAAAATTATATATAGAAGATATATCAGATTCCATGCCGTCTTGGGGAGGTAGGGGGGAAGGGGAGCAAGAAAATCTGGAACTCAAAATCATGCAGAACTGAGTGTTATGAACTAAAAAATAAAAAATCTTAATTTAAAAAAAAAGGAATATACCATATAGAAAGGAAAAAGGAGGTGAAAGTATAGTACAGGAGAGTTCAGGTGAAGATTACCAGCACAACACAGGGAGAGGAATTAACAAAGACTACTCACAGTCAAGGAGAAGTCTTAGTGTGTGGTCCTCTTAGTGGGCTCCAGACATGGAACCAAGCAGTGGGTCTTTGTACTCTATTCAGAGACACAGAGTCAGGTCACAAGCTTATGTAGAATTTTAGACAACTAGGTGGCTGGCACCAATAAAATACTGCCATGTCTTCCATAGGAGAAGATAATTGTATAGTTCGGACCAGTGAAATAAGGGTATAAATGGGATTGAGGAGTGAAGGGCAGGGGCAGTAACCTTAACTCTTTAACTGTCCTAAGCAAGAGGCTTTTGAGGTGGAGTGCTTAAGCCCGTTCTATGGGTTTATTAGCCTTGGCATACATGCATCCTGGGGTTCTGATCCCTACTAGTCAAACCAATTTTTACTAATTCACAGTTAGCAATTCCCCCCTTTTAAAAAGACCATTATGAAGCTTATTAAAATGCATATGAGAAAATATAGAAAGAAGTTCAAAATGAAGTATAGAAGGACAGTTATAAATATAATCTGTAGAATTAATTATATGCTTTTTTGGGCAAGTGTTGTGAAATGGACATTCTCAGTTCCGTATAGAATTCTCTCTTCAGGGCCTGAAGTAGGGTAACTGCTATGTAGAAGAAATGAGGAGATATAAAGAAGGGAAAATGCAGAGGTAAAAATCAGTGGGATTTAGTTCCTTATTGACCCAACCTTCTACATCACCCTACATATCTAAAGAAAACTAAGAGATTACAAGATTAGGCCTTGTTGACTGGGAAAGTGGTGGTGTCATCAGTAATAATAGAGGAGTGAGGAGAAGATGTAGGTAACAGGGAATAAAATTATAAATTTTGCTTTAGACATATTTAATTTGAAGTACCAGAAAGCCGTTCAAGTAGAGGTATCTAGCCACAAGTTAGAATTATTAGATATATGGAACTCTGAACTCCTTTAAGGTATAATTGTTTCATTCATCATATTTTTATTCCTAGCACCTAGCACAGCACCTGGCACATAGTAAGCACTTAATAACTACTTATGGATTAATTAATTAGACCTCTGAGGAAAGGAGTCATTGACATAAAGGTGAAGTGAATGAGTGAGATTATAAGGAGAGAAGTGTAGGGAAAGTAAGATGTCCATTCTTACCTCACTAAATCCCAGAAAGTCCAGACATCTTAATTGAATCAGTCAAAAGTAAACTAGGTGTTAATAAATCCTTAGTCAATTTCAAAGGATCACTGTGGGTTGGAGTCATTACTTTAAAAAAGTTGACACTGTACAAAAAATACCTTGTGTCTGCTTGAAGATCAAGCTATTTTACTCCTCTTGAGTTACATGTGAAAACAACAAGCTAGTTTGTAGTTTTATTCATTGGAGTGGAAAAGGTATACAAATTTGGGAGCTGAGAATTCCAGGCTCAAGAGAAAAAATTGCTCTTGAGGGTTTGGAGAAATCTCCGTCTCTTTCTTCTCCCTTTACCATATTACTAGATGGACCATGCTACTAGGAAACCGTATTCAGCTCGGATTAGAGACATGCTGAGAACGAACAGGTCTCACCAAAAAAGGCAACTGAGTATCCAGAGATGAAGTTGACCAAATCATAACTTCGTGAACTTTAAAAAATTGAAAGACCTGGAAATCCTCTCAGCAGCAGTGTCTGCCAAAGCTATCAGCGTTGTTCCCCTGAGCCCTTAGTAGTGTCCCCAGAGCAGCCGTGGCTGACAGCAGCATCTGTTTCCAGAACTGAGAGACTCATCAGGGATCAACCAAGTAAATGAAAAAAAGGTAGTTTTAAGATTCTAAAAGTACACTAATCCTCCAATAGAGAAATATACCTAAGGGGAAGTATGATGTGAGGATTCCACAAAGAAAGAAAATAACTTTTAGTAGCTGGGAACTATAAATTGCCCTTTGGCACACAGGTTCTCTGTCCCTGTGTCTTACTACCATTTTATCATAATTTTGAGCCCACTCTCCTCAGGGACCTTATGTATACCAGGGTAGGGTGTACTCCTGGTTTGGGATGATTTTTTTTTGGTAACAGTTGTCTTTGTTATAATCTACTTAGTAAATACTCTTTGTAAAAATTAATTAGGCCTGGCTGATAATCACTGAGAAGCAGACTGGTTGGGGTTCATCAGTGATAGTATTTGAAAATCCTATGGCCCTCATGATTGCACCTAGAACCCTAGGGAGAGTAGTAATTAGCTACCCTTTGGGAACTTAGCTTCCATGTGAGTTGTAGAAGTAACCCTAAAGGAAAAGAGGGCCAAAGTTAGAATCTTAAGAGAAACCAACCAATCAGAGGGAGAAGCCGCAGGGGCATAATGTACTTCCAGTGTGAAAAGTAGTCCAGAGGTAAAATGAGCTTCCGGGCTGAAGAGATTCTTATTGCATGGTAGAAAAAGTATTGTAGAGAGTTCTTTTAGAAATGCAGCCTGAAGTGCAACCCCCAAATAAATCCTAAGAAACTTTACTAATACTAAAATGGTATGATAGAATCATAGAGTCTTAAAATTGGAAAGCAGCTCATAGGTAAGATAGTCTAACTTATACCCAATGAAAGCAAAATGATATAATCATGTAAAAGTGCTTTTGAAACCCTTAGATATGTCATATATTGTTATTATTAACATTAATACTACACATTTGCAGCCTGAAAATAGTATGAAATAACCACTCTTAAGAAATTGGTCCCTGGACTATGCTTTGAAAAATACTGTCTAACCTTCTTCGTTCCTAGTAATTAGGAGAAGATAAACAGTAATTAAAAATTTTTTCCAGGTTTTACATTTTGTTCCTGAAAAAAAATGTTAAAAAAAAATGACAACAAAGTGTAATAAGTATCAGGTTTCTTGTAAAGGCCGCTTGCATCCTCACTTCTGAATTGTCCAATAGGCCTGGCTATTTGTCCAGGTTAGAAATTCGTAAATTACCAAAAAAAAAAAAAAAATCAGACTCATTAAGTTGAAAGGGAATCTACAGGACATTGAGTCCAAACTGTACCTTAAAAATAATCCCCATACAATATCCCAACCAAGGAGTACTTCCAAGTTCTGCTTGAATACATATAATCATTAGGAAGGAATACACTACTGCCTCCTAAAGCAACCCATTTTTTATAGAACTTTTATGAGAAAGCATTTACATCAATCTTAAACATTCCCCTTTGCAACTTTAGTTCCCAGTTCAGCTCTCTGGAGCCAAACAGAACAGCTGTAATCCTTCTTCCAACATAACAGCTTCTTGAGTATTTGAAGACAGCTATCATGCCAGCCCCACACCTTGTCTTTTCTAGGCCATACGTCTTCTGTTCCTTCAGCCTATCCTGATTTGGTGTGAGTTCAAGCCCCTCAGCCATCCTGATCATCTTTCTCAGGATACAATCTAGTTAGCCAGTATTCTTCCTAAAAATGGGTTTGGTAGAATTTAACACAATTCTTTAGAAAAAAGATGAATGTAATGAGACTGTCATTTCCCTTATTCTAGATGGTATGATTCTATTAATCCAGGAAGGGAGGAAGGAAACAAGCATTTATTAAGCATTTGCTATGTGCCAGGCAGTGTGGTAAGTATTTTACAGATATGTCGTGCCATTTGATCTTCATAACAACCCTGAGAGGTAGTTGCTACTAGTATGCCCATTTTATAGTTGAGGAAACTGAAGCAGGTAGAAATCAAATGAACTGCCCAGAGACATTCAGTCTGAGGTTGAATTTGAACTTGGGTTTCCTTACTCTAGGCCCAGTACTCTGTCCACAGAGCTATCTAGCTGCCTCCAGTACAGGTTAAGATGAAAATAGTTCTGTTGTTTTGTTTTTACCTACCATGTCACACCACTGATGTACACTGAACTTGTATTACAAGATCTGTTTTCTAATCATGCCTTCCCCATTTTGTACTCGAACAGCTGATTTTTTAACCTAACTATAGAATTTGATATTATCTATATTGCATATTCTGCTCATGCTTGTTGTTACGTATGTCATACTCATCCTAAATACAACTTTTTTTAGGCCTTTGTGTTTCCTTAAGCATTTATCATCAGCCTCAGTCTCTCATGACCTTTAGGACTACTGCCACAGAGCACTACCACATTTTTTATTCATTCTGTTACATGTCCTTGTTTTCCTCTGCTTTACATTTCTTTTCAAAGTCTCAAGTTGTTTCATTTATTTCCTGTGCATCTATATTGATCTTTTAGACCACATTCCTTTTCTTCCTCTTATAAATTGTGTTTTAATCATGAAAAAAAATCTCATTTCTCTTGTGCTGACTTCCCCTATAGAATAAGCTATAGGAACCTACTTATCCTTTCTCTGGACTCTATAATCTGTTCTCCTAAGATGTAAAGTACTTATTACACAAAATCCAGCTTTCACCTCCATATCAATCACAAAGTCTAAGATATAGTGGTCATTTCCTCCTAATGACCCTACTATTTCTACTTGGATTGGTGTTTTACCAGGGCAGGAGGAGAATAAAAATAGCTGAACCAAAGGTCTCATTTCAGCTTTCAAGTGTTTCCAAAGTATTGTGTAAGATTACCCAGTACCTCTCCCTGACTCCACCAGGCCTTTACTTCAGGAACAGGGACAAGAAGCAAGCTCACCTAGCATAACTGATGTAAGCCATTGGCTTATCTAATAACTACCTTCATCACTCCCTCTCACACTCATGAACCATATGTGGAGTTGATAGAGGAAATAAGCCATGAAACCTGACCAAAAAATATCCATGAACATATCTCCATATGCCAAAATAGTGATACAGAGAAAAGAGACCTGTGGCCTTCCAACCTCTCTCACCTCTGTCACTCAAGTCCTTCTCATACCGAGTGATCTATATACTCACTAGCTTTACTGCCATACATAGACTCTGCACCAAAACTAGTGTCTAAACCCAACACCCTTTATACACACTAGCCATTTACCTACCTCCTGGCATCCCTACCTTATTAGTGAGAGCTGTGAAAGGAACCTTCCCACACAAATAGTAGCACTTATCAGTATTTCTCCCTCCCATCCCTCCAGTCTTCCAACACCATGATGTCCCTAGCTTGCATTTAAAACCCTTATTTGCTTCTTGGTTCATGATAGTCTTCCTAAATTCTGAGTTAATCTCTATTCCTTTGACATTTTGCTTATTTGTTTTTAGTTTGTTCCTTCAGCCCAGACCTGCTCTTTGACTTAACTTCATTACCCATGTATACTCCCAATACTGCTGCCTACTGTGACCCTGACAGTTGATAAATTCTCGTTCCTCTGTACTTGTTTCAGTTCAGCTCTGGGTGTCAAGTCATATAGGCCAGGTGAGTTTCAACCAGGTTTCAAGACCCTTAATTTTAGCTACCCAGATCTCTTGGAATTTGTAATGCTCTTACAGTCTCCAGGTGAGGAGTCAGTAGATGAAGAAAAAGCAAAGACACAGAATCACAAATGGACCTGTAATGGTGATGGGAAGAGAAATATAGTTATTTACTACAGTATTGGAAAGCTGATAGTAAATCTCCAACAGACGGGTTGACTTAAGCTTACCAAAAGGTATTCTTTTGTCCACAGGCAATGCTTTGTTGTAACAAGAATTATGTGAGACTATAATGCAGCGGTACCTATCCAATTTCTGATGAGTGAATACTGTATTATGATTGGTTTGTTGAAATACCTCGTTTCAATTTTAAAGGGGCAAACAAAAGTCATTTATAAAATTAGGAGCATAAAAATAGAAGTCCTCATTTTCACTTAATGTAACTGGAGAAGTGCTGATAGAGTTATGTAGAAGGAACCCTTAACCCCCAGTTGTTTTTTTTAATTTTGAGAAAATCTGGAGAAAGCCTTTTTTTTTAACTTTGACAAACAAGTTGCCCGATGTTATTGTTTAGTATTATTATTGTTGTTGTTGTTGTTATTCCGCCCTCTAATGGTAGAACACAGCTTCTTAAACACCTCTGAATAAACAGCTAGAGTTCTTTAATGGAAAGAGGAGTGTATGTATTTTTGGAGGATAAACAGCTAAGCAGGTTTAAGTTACCAAATAAACTATCCTTTGAGGATTCGTGCATTTGCTTTTATTTTATTTTTTAAAATTGTACTCTGCATAAAGTAGTGTTTTGTGCTACAAGTACAATAAATTAAAGCCTACTTAATTAAAATGTTACGTATATAAACATTTAGGCTTGCATAATAGGTTTCATATCATCCTAAGTAATAGTGATAAATAGGAGATTTCTTAAAATTAAAGAAGATATTCTAGTTCCTAATAGTTTGGCATCAGGAAGACTTCATTTTCTATCTTCTTGATGGTTTTAAGATGAGCAACCCAAGAACTTACCCTTTTCTTGCACCTCCTAACTTCCAGCCCTGTGTATTTTCAATTATATCTTCCTTATAGTTCAGAAAATTTATGGTGAAGGACAGTTGTGCCACAGGTCACTGTTAGGGTTCTTGTGGTATATGCTTCTAGCAGAGTCCTTCTCCCACAGAGCTGTACTAATTACTTCATGGGATCATGGTGAGGCTCAAAAGAGATAATGTGTTTAAAATACTTGCAAACCTTAAAGCCCTATACAAATTCCAGGTATTATAATTATACTATTTTATCAGTTAATGTTAAAGTAACTATGAGAGAGGCACAGGAACTGAAGGCAGATTATCCTAGTCTGTTACTTATTAGCTCTGTGACTATAGGCAAGTCATTTTGTCACATAGAGCCAAGATTATTCATTTATAAAGTGGAGATCAAAATATTTATGCTACCTAACTTCCAGGATTGATTTTACAAAAGTACTTTATAAACCTTGAAGCAATATGTAAAAGTATGAGCTATTTTTATTATTATCATATGGCAGCTAGGCTGCCCAGTGGATAGAGCACTGGGCCTGGGGTTAGGAAGACCTGAGTTCAAATGTGGCCTCATGTACTTACTAGTTGTGTGACCCTGGGTGAGTCATATAACCCTCATTGCCTTAGTTTCCTCATCTGTAAAATGAGCTGGAAAAGGAAATGGAAACCCACTCCAATGTCTTTGCTAAGAAAACCCCAGATGGGGTCACAAAGAGTCAGACATAAATGAACAAAGTTTTTATTATTATATATATTGCTGACATGTGTGTATTCATATGCACGCACACACATATACATGCACACACACACACACACACTCTAACATCAGAATTCATCAGGCTCCTTAAATCCCATGACCTTCTCCTTCAGTCTACCTCAGCCATGTGTAGAGAGGTCCACACATTGGATCTCACCATTATCCATAGGTGTTTCACTTTGCTAATTTAAAACTCTGGCATTACTCTATAACCTCTTAGATTCCATCTCTCCTAATGCCTTAATCCATTCCTAATCCTCATTGAAACCTCTAATGCTTCTACTCCCAAACCCCCATTACTTTCTAAGACAGTTTTCCTTGTTCTTTAATTCCCTTCCCCCTCTCCAGTCTTGATCCTATAGTTAACCAATTTAACTCTACCCTATTCTCTGTTATGGAATCTCTTTCCAATTTATCCTATCCCTAATTCATCCTTTAAGAAAGCTTAGCCCTGGGTTTCATCTACTTCTGCTCCTCTTATGCTCCCAAATAGAGCTGGAGTAAGTCACAGGATTGTGCTACGCGTATTAAATCCATGTTATCCAACTTCACCTAGTCCCCAGAGTGAGCAAGTCAATCCTGTTGTTCTTCCTTAATTGTTTCCCTATCAATCCCCACCAAAACTTCTCCAAACCTTTTCTTTCCTCAAGCTTCTCAAAAATCCCCTGTCCCTCTTTCTCAGCCAAGGACCTCAGATGTCACCTTTACTGAGAAAATTGAAGCCGTGAGTTTTTCTTCATCTCATTGTTGCCTATCCTCCTTTCCTCTCCCCTAGGCTCTGGCATTAAGATTGCTCCTCCTTGCCAGAGCCAGTTGGTTTACATATATTCTTAATTCTAATCCCTTCCATCTTTTCCAGAAGATTACAACTTCAGTTATCCCATTTCTTTGTGGAATCTTGAACTTCTGTTTATCTGCTGGTTCCTTCTACTGCCTTCAGATATTCCCAGGTCTCCTCCAACCTTAAAAAAAATCCTTCACTAGACCCTACAATACCCTCAGGCAAGTACCATATATCTTTCTTTTTCTGTTCTGAGCTAAACTTCTAGCAAAAGCTATCTATACCTAATCACTCTGCCTCCTCTCCTCTCACTCTTTGCATTCTGGTTTCCTTCCTCATCATTCAAGTCAAATTGCTTTCTCTGAAATTAACATTGATCTCTTAATTGTCAAGTCTGATGGACTTTTTCTCAGTCTTCATCCTTACTATATCTGCTACATTTGACAGTCAACCACTCTCCTCTCCTCCTAGATACTCTCTCTTCTTTTGTATTTTATGACACTACTTTCTCCTAGTTCTTCTACATGTCTAAATTCTTCTACTCAGTCTTCTAACTGATTCATCATTCAGATTATGCCCCCTGATAGTGAATGTTCTCCACAGCCCTGTACGAGGGCCAGTGGTGTGCAGGAGCCAGCTAGTGAGAGCCAGTTGTTAAATTTGCAGTGTGAGAATTAACACCTCAGAAATCATCAACCACTACAAGACAGTGCTTGATTTATTGTTTTGTTGATTGTCTAGACTTAAAGTGATAGAGATAATGTTAATAATGCAGTTTAAATTTAAAAGTATGCCCCAAGCACATACTTTCCCCCAGAGAACCAGTTGTTAAGCATTTACCAGCATGATCTTGACTAGGGCCCCTTCTCTTCTCCTTCATCATCTTTCATCAATTGAATTATAATCTCACTGAAGGTGACTCTAAAATCCATATACCTAGCCCTAGTCTCTCCCTTAATCTTTATCCCTGGTCACCAGTTGCCTGTTAAACATTTCAAAATATATTTTCCAAAGGCCTTTCAAACTTAACTTGTCCAAAACATAACTCGTTGTCTTTCCGCTCAAGCCCACCCTTCTTCGATAGTTCCCTATTTCTGTCATAGTCTCCCAGGTTTTTATTCTTGGCGTTACCCTCAACCCCTCATTCTCTCTCATCCTACATTTCAAATCAGTTGTCAAATCTTGCTGTTTCTACCTGCACAGTATCTCTCACATCACAGAACTGCCACCCTCATTTAGGTCCTTATCTCTATTGTATTGGCGTCTTAATTGGTCACTCTCCCTGAAGTCTCTCCTCATTTCAGTCTGTCTTCTGCATTGCTGCCAAAATTATTTTCCATAAGTACAGACTTCACTTCCCTGCTCAATAAACTCCAATGGTTCCCCATTGCCTTTATAGTATAATATAAATTTTTCTGTTTAGTTTTGAAAACCTTTCACAACCTAGCCCCAGCCTATATTTCTATCATCACTACAAATGACTCCCTTTCTTGAACTCTGCTATCCAGCCAAACTGACCTTCTCCCTGTGCCTCACACACAACACTCTGATCTCTCATTGCTGTGCCTTTTCACTTGCTGTCCCGCATGCCTGGGATGAACTCCTTTTTGGGAAGGCTTGACCCAAACTAGTGTTCTTCTAGTTTCATCTTGTCAGAAATAACCCTCTTGTGCCCCAAATAGACACAGAAAGTTAGACAGATGCAGGATGAGTGAAGCAGTTAAAATTTTATTAGGTTCCTGCAGGAGCAGGCATGGGACTCAAGATGAGCTCCCCCATACCCTACAAAAAGGGAGAGTAGGCCTTTTGTATCTGTTCTCGGCCACCAGTCCCTCTTAGCTGACTCTGATTGGTGAGAGTCAGCATAGTCCGAAGACTTCCCAGAACACTTACTGCATGTTCCCCTTAATATGTTCCCCCTCCCACCTCAGGTGAGGCATGTTCACATAATGGTGCTAACCCCTCCTTAGGGGCATGTAAGTTAAGATGTATAAACCTAATTAAGCAGGTAAAGATGGCCCTTAACTTTTGTCCTGCTTTTGTCCCCTGGAGAACCCAGGCTGTTTTCCGAAACTCTCTTCCCATTAGATACCTTTCTTTTATGGCCCCATCTCCTAATATGGAAACATAGCATTGGCCTAACAGGGAATGTTGACTGCATTCCTTGTTCAGATTACCTTTGTGGAAACAAAACTCATCCTGCTAACTGTTACAGTCTTCATTGTTGGAATGAAATAAAGAACCGTAGTTCATTCAACAGATAACAAAAGGAAGTTTACTTAGCCATAGCATAAAAAGTATATTCGATAAGGACATTCCAAATCCCCTCCCTCTCTCTATGGAAATGTGTCTAGTCAGTAAGGCAGAATGTGACTAAACTAGGTTTTGGGGTATGCAAAGTCTAAAAGGCCTTCATATCATGTCAGGGGGCCTTTTTATACCTTTAGGTAACCAAGAAGCTATATCATTCTGGGCAGAGGGCTGATGAATTTGAGTCAAGGGATGCACAACTTCAGCCTTATTCTCCTGGGCCAGTCAAGTCCCAGGGACAACTTTTTCACCTTTTAGAGAAATATTTGCATAAGAGAAGGGATTAGGATGTTACTCCCATCCCCCCTCACCTCAGCTTCATAGAATCACTCTCTTCCTTTAAGGCACATCTCAAGCTCCGCCTTCTACATGAAGCCTTTCCTGATCCCCTAACTGCTAGTACCCTCCTTTCCCAACTACCTTATATTTAAATACTTTGGATTTATTCTCTTGATATTTATTCTACACATGCTCATGTTCTTGTTGTCTTCCCCTCTCTTCCTTTTAAGAAGGGATTGTTTCATTATTTGCATTTGTATCCCCACTAGCACAAAAGTAGGCACATAATACCTGTTGATTGATTTATTAAATTCTGTGATCTTCTGATCTATGAAGAATGTTAAAGGGAATGAAGATCTTGCTTCCAGCAAGGAGGACAAATGGAATTTTCCTGTTAACTGCATAGAGTATTCAGTGTTTGTGTTCCAACCAAGTAATAACTGCATCTAAACAAAGTTCAAGTTCAAGTTCTTTCTCCGAGAAGATAAGATAAGAGGGCTTGGGGAGTCTAGGTCATCAGGAAGAATGAAATTTTCCTTTAAAAATTGGAAAAACTTCAAGCTAATTTTTAAAAGAAGAAAAAGCTTTTGAAGAGAGGCAAAGGAGAATCCCTAGCTTGTGTCAGAATGTTGAAAGATTTAGAGGAGAGAAAATAAGGACCATTGAAAAAATGGAGCCAAGTAATAAGAGGTTCTTTCGGGAAGTACCATCGTTGCTGCTATGACTGCCCTCCAGTCCTGGGACCATGCTTATGTGGCAGTTAGAATGAGTAATAGAATGGATTATTCTAGCTAGCAGCTTCTCCTGTATTGCAGTTCTTTGAAATTATGGTTAACCACTTGTCATCTCTGAATTCCCCAAGATGCTGCTGCTTCACCTTACCCATTTTACACCATTCTGCTGCTGCTCTGCACCACCACCCCCTATACAAGACCTCCAGGGACCATGCCTGACATGATCCTGCTAAATCACTCAATTGACTTCTTTGAGGCCATGCTTCTTCACTATGGCCATTTTCCACCCTAACTACCTGCCTAGACTGTCCCCTTTTTTTTTAACCTCTTGCTCCTAAAATTATAGTAAATCAAAGTACCCTTGCCTCTGGAAAGGTTGTATCAATCAACTACCCTATTATCATTTACCATCCCTGTGACTTCCTTAACAAAAACACCCTTCCCTGATGATTATTCCCCTATATTGTGTTGTATCCTCCATTAGATTTTTTTAAATAAATTTTTATTGCTCTGTGTTGTTTTTACACTGACTAAATTTCCCTGTATTGTATTACCCGTCCCAAAAAACTATTCTACATAGTAATTTTTAAAAGAGAAAAAAGTTAATAAAATCAATCAGTGCATTTAAAAAATCTGACAATACATGCAAGTGTTCGACATCCATGGACCACGAACCTCTGCAGAGGAGTGAGGGAAGGTGTCTCTCATAATCTCTTCCATGGAGCCAACATATTCATTGTTTTCAAATGTTCATTTTTATCATTTGGTGATTCTCTCCATTTATGTTGTAATTATCGTACATAATGTTTTCTTGTCTTTATCTCACTTTGCATTAGTTCATATAAATCCACACATCTTTGTTTTCATCATATTCATCATTTCTTTTCCCCATTAAGCTTCTTAAATGACAAAGACATTCTCAGGCATTCAAGAAGTATTTATTAAGCTCTTGCATGTGCCAGACACCATGTTAGGCACTGGGGTTATAAGTACTAGGAAGGCAACAATCCATAGTGCCAAGGAGTTTATATTGTTAACAAGGGAATCAGAGACAGCGACTATATATAAAAACGTACAGGTTAAATTTAAACTTTTTGAATACGTAGAAAGTAGTTTAGGAGGAAGGGCAGTAACAATTAAGGGAATCAAGAAATTCTATAAGCAGAAAATGGTGCTTGAGCTGTGTCTTATAGGAAGAGAGGGACTCTATGAGAAGAAATTCAGAAAGGATTGAAATCCAGGCATGAGGAACAGCCAGTGCAAAAGTATGGCGATTGAAGATGGAGTTTCATGTTTGAAAAACAGATGACCAGTTTAGATGTTAGAGTGTGGGAGTAATAACGCCCAGTGAGTATGGAAAGGTGAAATTGGGGTTGGGTTGTGTAGGCTTTCAAAGCTAACCAGAAGATTTGATATTTTATCCTAGAGGTAATAGGTGCCAGTGGAGTTGATCACATAGGGAGTCGCATGGTTAGATCTTGTTTAAACAAAAGCACTTTGGCGGCAATGAGTAAGATGGACTGAAATCAAGAAGACACTTGAGGCAGGGAGACCAACCAAGGAGGTGGTTGCAGTTCTCCCCATTGGATTTGTATCTCCAACACTTGGCATAGTGCTTTTAATAAATGCTTTTTTACTGATTCATGAGATTTCTTCTACAGAAGAAGGCCCTCATCCATTTGCGTGGGCTTCAAGAAGTGGTGATGTAGATCCACAGGTAATATTGAGACAGGGTTAAAGGAAGAAGAAACAAGTAGTGCT
This sequence comes from Trichosurus vulpecula, assembly GCF_011100635.1. NCBI lineage: Eukaryota > Metazoa > Chordata > Mammalia > Diprotodontia > Phalangeridae > Trichosurus > Trichosurus vulpecula. The sequence goes on along the minus strand of NC_050574.1, from coordinate 324,006,375 downwards.
GATTAGTTCCTGCCTAGCTAAGGGTATCAATCAATAAGCATTTATAAAATATCTTCTATATGACAAACTCCTAAGCAGCTATTGAAGAATTGACATTAATAATTAAGGTCTGATGTCTTCCTGAGCCATTTAACTAGACATAACAGAGAGCCTGCCAAGATTTGTCAAACATGATGATTTGTGTGGAGAAAAATGCAAGAATTTATTGCTGAGGAATATGAAGCCCTAAGTAAGAAATGAAAGATGACAAGGACCTGTTCTTATACAAGTGGTATTTCCATAATTGCCACCACCTGAAGGCTCAGAGACTTTGGTAGAGAAAAGTTGATCTGGGAAGCTAAAACCTGGTTAAAAAAAAATCTAAATAACTTCTTGGCCTTTTAGCTAAAATCAAGTCATGAAGATGATATCTGAGACTGGGATTTGGATTTGTGTCCCCAAAATATATTTGTCTAGATTCTCAAAAATATGATTGAGAGCTTTAAAATGAAATGAAAAATAGAGCGAAAACTATGTGTAGCTATCAAACTTAAATCCTGTAGAGAATAATAACTTCAAAATTGAAAGAAAATCAGCAGTAGAGATACCCAGTAATTAAGAGGAAACAAAATCCAAGAAAATAGGACAAGCAAATATAACTTACATTACTACTACACTGAAATTATCTACTGTCAAAAACAACTGATGTGGAAAATGGGTCAAGGAAAAATAATTTAACAATCACCAACCTCCCTGAAAATCATGACCAGACCAAAAAACAAGAAAAGAAAAAAACGTAAAGGAAAACTGTCCAGTTCCATTACAACCAGAGGGCAAAGTGAAAATAGAAAGAATCCACAGATCACTTCCTGAAAAAAAGCCCAAACTGAAAATAGCCAGGAATATTTTTATAGCCAAATTCCCGAGTTTCTAAATTAATGAAAATAATGCAAGCACCTGGAAAGAGTTTAGGCACCAAGGATAAGCAGTCAGGATCACATGAGGCTTCACAGCAACTACTCTGTAGAAGAGGTAATCTCTTAACCAAGAAAATCTTTTAACTGGTAAAATAGATGAACCATTGGCCAATCTGATTTTTAAAAGAGGAAAACTGAATAGCCAATATAAAAAAAATGAAAAAGGGGAATTTGCAACAAATGAAGAGGAAATAAAGGAAATCTTCAAAAACCATATCCCAGAAACCTGAAAACATAAATTAAATGGATATAAAAATATAAATTACCTATACTAGTAGACCAAGAAATAGAAAATGTAAATAACCCAATTTCAGAAAAAAAATTGAACTCTTAAAGAAAAAAAATGCCAGGACTAGATGGATTTACAAGTGAATTATATGCAACTTCCAAGAATAATTAATTCCAATATTACATAAATTGCTTGCAAAAGCAAGGAAAGAAGAGATAAGAGATCCTAATAAACTACTTCTATGAGAAAAATATAGTCCTGGTGCTGAAACCAGGGAAAAATAAAGTGAAGGTAAAAAAACTGTAGACCAGTATTTCTAATAAATAAGGATGCAAAAACATGGATTAAATTTTTAGCAAAGCAGCCACAGCATATTTAAAAAGATTAAACACTGTGACCAAACTGTATCTATGCCATGAATCCAGGTTTATTAGGAAAACTATAATTATAATGGACCATTTTAATAACAAAAGCAAAAATAACAAAATACAATACCCCTCTATATTAAAAGTATTTTAAAAGCGTAAGAACAGACTGTTCCTTAATATGGTTATAACATACATGTGTGTATGTATATAAAATATATCCATTGCCCTTGGATCATCCCAGATTTTTATTCTTTGAAGATTATGTGATTCTTTGAAGATGTTTTGTGATTTGTTGTCATACAGCATCAATTGAAGAATAAGAGTTTAAAAGATTTTTTTCAGGGAGCAATTTGAAATTGTTGAAAGCACTGCACAATCTACCAAATGCAGTCCAACTCAGTCTTTTCCTCTCCGGTTCTGTGCTCATTGTCCATCTGCAGTGTTTATCAATGATTTGTATAGTAATAGACTCACTCGGTGGGATGTCTACATAACCACCTAGCACAATTTGGACAGTAGATTTGTTTCAGTCTTTGGGTTTTTCTGTTTGGATTAGCAGGCTGAACTCTCAAGAAGTTGTGGATTTTATTAAGGAGGATCTATATTGTTTTAGGGGCTGTTTTTTCTCATGTAAATATATGTGTGTATAAAATGTCACAAACTAGTCTCATGTCTCAGGACCAGCTTCCTAAGAACAAAAAGGTTCTTCATTTCTAGGTTAACTAATAGATTGTGATTTCTTTGATTATGGCAACCCATGAAGCAAAATTTTTTAAATTGCTCCCTCATATTTCTATAGCAAAATAGTGGTGGAGTATCAGAAAACGGAGTAGTGAGTGTTAAGAAACACCCAGATTTTAGATAGTTTATAAACATTAACTGTAGGTGTTCTAAATGTGAGGCCTTTGTCTAGTAAGTCTATGATTCAATTGATATACTCTTAGAAGAACTAAACCATATCAATATTTATATCCTTGTGATAAAATAAGACAAGGAAATTGTGACTTAGTGGAAGGAGGATAGCTTTTAAACTCCCCTTGAGAAAAAGGATTTAACCAATTTGGTTCCATCAAATGTCGAATAGCAATAAGAAATATCACTTCATGGGATAGTTAGTTATCTCAGCTTTTATTGTTCGTGATGAATATAGGGATAGAATCAGGAAGACCTGACTTAGAAATTTGACTGTGCAGTCCTGGACAAATCACTTAACTTCTCTGGGCCTCATTTTCTTCAGCTATAAAATAATAATAATAATTAAAATGACTGAGTTGAACTCAATGACCTTAAAGGCTCATTTGAGCTCTAAGTCTATTACTCTGATTTTTTTAAAGCTAAATTTAAGTTATTTGGAGAAATGCTAAAGGTCTTTCCAATAAGATTAGGAATGTTCAGTGCCACCATTATTATTTGTTATTGTTCAGTCATTTCTAGTCATCTCCAACTCTGTGATCCCATTTGGGGTTTTCTTGGTGAAGATACCAGAGTGGTTTGCCATTTCCTTCTTCAGCTCATTTGACAGATGAGGAAACTGAAACAAAGAGGGTTAAGTGATTTGCCCAAGGTCCTATAGTTAGTAGGAGCCTGAAGTTGGATTTGAACTCACATCTTCCTGATTACAGACCTGGTGCTCCACCTAGCTGCTCATTATTATTTGACATAGTTCTAAAGAAAAAAATATTATGTGACTTAGTTTTAAAAAATTATACCCATGTCAATAAGGTTAGAAAAGGAAATTTAGGGAATAAGTATAGGCAAAGGGGAAACAAAAATCACCACTTCTTAAAAATTGTGCGTGAAATGAGGTAAACTGAGAAAACAGTGTGTGATCAATACAATTTATTGATAAGGCAAACAGTTGCAAAACAAATCGGCTCCAAGGCCCCTCAGTTGGCACAAGGACCCTGAAGAAAAAATTTCAAGGGTTTTTAATAGTAAGGCATATACTATTTTTAGGCTTTGTATTTTTAGATTTAGGGACTTTCCAGTGCTTGGGGATGCCAGTTGCTTGCATCCACCTGCATCCTACATGCCAGTTAGAGATATAATAATAGCTTATTTCCTTGAAATAACATGATTTATGGAAAAAAATAAAATTTAGCTCAGGGACCCAGAACTTAACTTCATCAGTTATATAAAATGTCAGTGATAATACAAAATGAAGTTGATTTAGTTCTCTCAATAAGCTAGTTCTATAAGGTTTTTATCATGGGTGTGGATCAACAGAGTGTACTAATATGATCCTCTGTGGGGCTATCTCAGAATAGGCTTTAACACAGGAGCTAATGCAAAGTCTAAAAAGAATTATTAAGGCAGAGGGCAATAAGAGCCATTTTCCCAAGAGTAACCAACATGCTATTTCCCTGCAACCAGGAGAACCAAGAAGAGGGATCCACCAGGGGTTGTCTGAGGGAGGTAATTGTGTTTTTGTTATAACTCTTGGGATTTTATGAAGATTTGTTGGAATTCCTCCTGATCAATTAATGTAGTATCAACAGGATTGATTAATCATAGCACAGACTCTTCCTTTTGAGGCAGTGAAAAAGTCTAGAACCATGCAATTTCGTAAGACCATCTGGGCTAAAAAATCTTGCACTTTGGAGGGAGAACATGGATTGTCTTGTGGCCTGGGCCAATTTTTTAATCTCAAGGGAGAGATTTCTAGCTGCTTGTTCTAGTGCAGCAGTCCCTATATATGGAACTAGGGACCAAAGGACCTTTATTCCATTTCCATGTTGTTTTATAGGATTTGGGATTGAAACCACATGGCTATTAGAGTTTCTTCTCTTTTTTGACACCTGTGCCACCATTCAGCCAGGTTTCTAGTAGACTTTTTCCCTACTAGTCCTATGGTATGATTAAAGACTGAAACTGATGGGGCCAAATAGGCAATTCCACAGATACCAAACCACTTGGGGTAGAGGGGAGTAAACTTTATCATTACAAATAAAAAAATGGCCTGGGGTCACCAGACCCCTTAGACTTCAGAAGGGCAAAGTTTATGTCCACCATAGGATTTTGCCAAGAACCGTCATGTTTTATAGTATCAGTCCTGAACTTTATCCAGCTGAACCCAGTTAGACCTACTGTATGTAAGGTTGATTAGGGAAATAGGTTTATACTCTTTAGCATCATTATAAAGAATGGCTTTGGCACAGGTAAATAGTTCCCTTTAATAATATCGAAGGAAGAGTATTAATGCAGTTATCTGTTACCTAAATGTAGCAGTACTTGCTCCCTTTTTTTCACAGAGAAACAGAAACTCAAGAGGGGAGTAATGACTTTTTTTGTTTGTTTTTTGGAGGAGAGAAGGCAGGGCAATTGGGGTTAAGTGACTTGCCCAAGGTCACACAGCTAGTAAGTGTGTCAAGTGTCTGAGGCTGGATTTGAACTCAAGTCCTCCTGACTCCAGGGCTGGTGCTCTACTCACGGCGCCACCTAGCTGCCCCAGGAGTAATGACTTTTAACAAGATGGCCCTAACTTTAATAATACCATGAGACCCTTGAATTTAAAAGTGATTTGGTTTTTCCTGAGTGGGATAAAAGAAATTACTTTTGACCTTTTCCACATCCTTTTGTCAGGGGTGTTAAGATTACAAGTGACTAAAGCAAAAGGCATAAAAGTACCCTTTAAAACTGGAGAGTGATAATCTGAGGGATAAAGGTCTTCTGGCTGGGGAAGGGTTTTCTGTTCAGTAATGGAAAAGACTTCCCATGGATCAAGGTTTCTTTGTAGGATGTGATGACAAACCCAGTATCCATGAAGTCCAGTTGCTTTGAGGTGGTACAGAATGTGTACCACTTCCTCATGGGGATTACTGATAGCATTAAATTTTTTCCCAATCATCCTGTGTGGAGAGGACAGGAGAGGAATGGGTGACAAGTGGGCCAAAGGGAAAAAAAAGCAAAAACATCATGAAACAGTTTGGGGGCAGGTTTCATGTAAGAACAATGTATCCAAGAGTCTTTTTCTCCAATCTTGATTGCTGTCAGGGTCGTCAGTAGCTCTTGGAACAGGCCCTCCAAAGCAGATTGAGTTCCACTGGTCCACTGGAAATTCGTGATACAGACCCTATCTCCGGGATGAAAGCCATGTACTTCCAGTTCAAAGGCCCAGTCTGTTCCACAACTCCAGTGTCATGGAGTTCTCTCAGCCTCGTAGTTCCTGTATATGAGAAGTGAAAGAAGTATCTCCTCCAGTAAAGGTGTATTACTGGGAGAAAAGGCCTGAAAAGCATTTCGAAAGGAGACCTATGTAATGCACCCCACCCTAACCCTCCCAGTTTGCTACGCATTTAGAACAAAGCCAAAGGAAAAACATTATGCCACTTTAGATGGATTTCAGTACACAGCTTGCCAGTCATGGTTTTAAGCTCCTTGTTTATATATTCAACTTGACCTGAACATAAGATTTTGGGACCACCCCTAGGCAGGAATAAACCTGGGATAGGACAGAATCAGTGAAGTGGGTGCCTCTGTCAGAATCAGTGCAGGCCAGGGGGCTAAAGCAGTGAACAGTTCCTTTCAGAAGCATCTTTACAACAAATCCGGCCATGCCCCTAGAGCTAAGAAAGGCATTTACCCATCGGATGAGTTGATCAACAATAACAAGGCAGAGTTTAATAGTGGCTAGACCTAGGCATACAAGTGAAATCAATCTTGAAATGCCCAAAAGGTTTGTAAGTTAGAAAGTGTCCTCTATAGGCAGTGACACAGAAGGCATTCTGATTAAGATAGAGCAGATATGGGGGTGATGCCAGGGACCATCCTCCTCACAGAGTTTCCAGTTCCTTATGTATCAAAATGGCCCCCTTTATGAAGAGACAGACGTACGTAGTGATAGAAGCTCTAGGGGAGGAGTAGTTTGCCTTCCATAGTCACTCAAACCCCATCTACCTGTTTGACACAGAAATGCTGCATCCATCTTAGAGTTTCAGAGACATTATAAGACAGAGAGGTCAGCATTACCAAAAAGAAAGATGAAACACATATTCAGGGCCTTTTAAGGCAGCAAGTTTTACAGCTGTGTCAGCATGGTTATTGCCTCTTGAAGCAGGATTGGTTCCACTGGTGTAGACAGGACAATGGACAATGGTCAAGGCATCAGGAAGCCTCAGGGCAGATAAGAATCTTTGATGAAATCCACATTCTCAGTGACCTTGCCAGCTAAAGTCAAGAAACCCCTTTGTAGCCAAAACATTCCAACAGTGACAGAGCCCAAATGCACACTGTGAGTCAGTATAAATTGTGGCACTTTTTCCATTGGCAAGGAGACATGCCAGGGTGAGGGATATAAGCTAAGTAGCTTGGGCACGGAGGCTGTCCAAATGGTGTCCTGGTCAGAGGCCACAGCAGCAGCAATGGAACAAATACCTTCTCATAAAAGAAGACCAGTCATTATACAAAATATAATCAAGATTTTGCAAGGGAGGTTCAGAGAGATCACCTTGAGGTTTCCCAGCCATGTCACCCATGCATCTGGCAAATTGGAGAGCAATGGAGCAGGATTGAAAATGGCACAAGGCTTGAGAATGATATTCTTTTTTTCCCAGTAAATCACTTCATACTTAGCAAGTCTCTGGTCAGAAAATGCCTGAGTTCATTAGTGAAGTAAGAGGTCCTCAACTGCATGTTAAAGGGGGTCTCAGAACCAGACTACAAGTCTTCTGCACCAGAAGGGTGGTGGCAGCCACAGCATCCAGCTGAGCAGAATAATAAGCCACTTGTCATGAAGCAGGCCCAAATGTTTGGGTCAGGATACCAGAAGCCACCCTCCCCCACCTTCATGCATATATAAAAAGAGTAAAGGGCTTACTGTAATCTAAGAGTCCCAGTACAGGAGACAACAACAAAGTCTTCATGAGATCTGCGAGGGTGGAGATGTATTGATGGTCAAGCTTCAAAGCTTCTGGAACAGAGTCTTTAGAGAAAAAAGGGGTTTAACGATCTCACCATAGGATGGGATCCACTGTCAACAATATCTAGCTGCCCGAGGGTAGCATGTAATGTTTTCTTGTTTGTAGGAGCAGATAGCTTCTGGCAGAGCCTGCGCATCCCTCGGAGAAACAAAGCAAGCATTAGCAGATAGAATGAAACCAAGATGCTCTACCTGAGTGAGACACCATTGAACTTTTGACTTAAAGGCTTTGTATCCCCTTTGATGGACTTTAAAAATAAGATGATGGCTGTCTTCCTGACAGATGTCAGCATTTGGGGCCACAAGCAAGAGATTATTGATGTACCGGATCAGAGGGGAGTTCTTGAAAGTGATGGAAGTGAAGTCTTGCTGTGAGATTTAAGAAAACAGTGTAGGGCTTTCTTACATACTCTTGAAGTAAATGAAGCCATGTACATTTTATGAAGGCAAACAGGTAATAAGTGTCTGGGTGAATGGGGTTGCTTAAAGAAAAAGAGCAAAGATCTCTCATAGTAACAAGTAACCTCACTGGGAATTGAGAAAATGATGGTAAGAGTGATTATCACTAGATGCCTGGATATAACATAAGCATTAACTGCACATAAATCCTATACAAAGTGATAAACAGGTTTGCCATCTGGACCTGGCTTAGGTTTTTGAATAGGGAGGATAGGAATATTACAAGGGGATTTACATGGAAAAATAATTCCTTGATCCCTTAGACTCAGTAATGGGTGAAATACCTTTGATGGACTCCCTGGACAAAGGACATTGAGAAATTGATGGTGGGGGGGCCTCCCTTAGTGTTTTATGGTAACTAGGACAGCAGATTTTAACACCCTACATCTGAAGATAAAGAAACCCATGGAATCCTTGGATTTTTATTAGGGAAGGGTCTCTTGGGCATTCTGAACCCAAAAAGAGGGAGTCCTTGGGGAGTTGCAAGGAAGAAATCCATCATGGGAGCAGGAAATGGTGTCCTTGAGTTTACAAAGGAGATTTCATTCCCAACAGATTTACAGAGAATTTGGGCATGAAGAGGAAGGAGAGTTCAATAGAGAACCCACAGATACCGTGCGATGAGACAATTTTGAAACACTGAGGTTTTCCTGAGACACATTCAGAAACCAAATAGAGGTATAATTAGAGTCTGGTTTACTCATTAAAACTGAATTAGAAGCTCCAGTATCTCGTAAGTAATCATGAATTGCATCACCGACTTTAAAGGTGACATGGGGTTCACCATGGTTGGAGAAGCATGGACTAGGACGACTGGAGCAAAGACATCAGGATCAGGGAAAACAAAAGAGTCCCCTTCAAGATCCACAGCACCTCTTTCTCTCCTGCACCTTTATACAGCTAGATTCCCCTGGGCATTTTTAGGTCCGTTTTTTATTTTTACTCTTGAAGTCTCATTTTTTTCCTTTGTATGTTTTCCGGCAATATGGCCCTTCTTGTTGCAGTAAAAACATTCAGGAGCCTCGAGTTCCTGACACAGCCTGCAAGGGCAAGGATAGCAGTTGGCCCTTTGGCTCAGACTTCACTTTGTCCTTATCTTTTCCTTCATAAATCTATTGGGCAGTGCTTTTAGGTTCACCTATAAGCTTCTCATGCTATCCCAGGCAAGTCTATAAAAATACTTTCGAATTTCTGGCTGGAATTGACTGACAAAGGATGAATTCATAGTTCTTCCATCTTGTGGACTGAATGGATCTAGATCTGCATGCTGGTTAGCTCTTTTCATAACCTATCATAAAACTGGTTAGGGGTTTCATTTTCTGTTTGAATTGTCTCCTGGAATTTACTCCAGTTTTCAGGGCAAAGGGTACATACCTCTAATGATCCTCTAGCCTGAAGTAGCCTGGTGTAATCAAGATCAAGGTTGTTGGGGTTCCATTCCAGGTTCTGTATTGGCCAATTTAGGAGACCCACTGGGCCAGGGCCAGTTAATTCAGGAGAATAGGATGAGGGTGCAGAGGATGGGGAAGGCAAGGCAGCGGTAGCAGAAGTAGTAGCCAACCAGTGTCACAGAGGAGGAGAAGAGGGAGCAGGCAAGACAGGATAAAGAGAAGATACCCACAGGTTTGTCAGACATGCCATCAGAAAGGGCTGCCCAGCAAAACAGTATTCTATATGGTTTATCCCGTATGGTTAGCCAATTTTTAATACTCAAAGGTACAAATTTAAAGGTAAAACATTGTCATTTGAGTCTCTTGCAGTTCACATAACCTAATTGTCTCTTCTTAGTCATTCTCAGCTCCACTGGGAGTGTCTCCTAGTCCCAAGCTATAAGAAATGTCACCACGGAGGTTCTCTTCAGTATGCTAATACTGGATCTCATTACTTACTTAAAGGGACTCCCCTAACAGTGGGAAGGCCTAAGTGGAGGCTTACTTTAGCTCAGAAGAGTTCGGATTGAGGAGTCCAACCTTTGGGGACGTCTTCTGTGGAGAAATCCTTAGGTAGGAAAATTAACCTAAGTGCTCCAAGGGGTTTTCAGAGAGGCTGTCCCAGGGACCAGGAACCTCTCTTGATCTCCTGGCTGGCTCATCAGCTATCATGAGTGAAATGAGGTAAATTGAGGAAACAGAGTCCAAACAATGTGATATATTGGCAAGGCATATAGTTGCAAAATGAATCGGTTCCAAGGCCCCTCAGCAGGCACAAGGACACTGAAGAGAGAATTACAAGGGTTTTTATAGTAAAAAACAGTTGCTATTTTTAGACTTCATATTTTTACTTGTAGGGACTTTCCAGTGTTTGATTGGTTGTACCCACCTGCTAATTGGTTGCCTCTACCAGCATCCTACAAGCTAGCTAGAGATGCGATAATAGCTGCTTTCCTTGAAATCACATGATTTACAGAAGAAAAAAAAAAACTAAACTTAGTTCAAAGACATAGAACTTCGGCAATTATGCAAAATGTCAGCCATGATACAAAATGGAATTGATCTGATTCTCTGAGGATATGATGGCTTACTCTAGAGCTTCAACTAAAACATTTATTAACACAATAATTTCAGTAAGGGGTAAGATACAAAATAAACCCATGTAAATCATTAGGTTTTCTATATATTACCAACACACTTCAGCAAGAAGGATTAGAAAGAGATATTTCATTCAAAATAACCAGAAGCTTTAAAATATTTTGAAATCTGTCTATCAAGACAAACACAAAATTGTGTTAATATAACTAGGAAATAACTTCTTGCAGAAATAAAGGTAGGCTTGAACAATTGGAGAGAGATTAATTCTTCATGATTGGTTAAAGCCAATATAATAAAAAAAGTGACAATACTGCCTCAATAAATTATTCAGCACCATACCAATGAAACTATGATAAGGTTACTTTATAAAGTTAGGAAAAATAATAACAGTGTCTCTAGAACAGGCCTGCACAACATATGGTCCACTTGTGGCCCGCCAAAGGATTTCAGGCAACCCGCAAAAAATGTAGAGGATGTAAAAGAAATTAAAGGTGTAACACACGCTTTGTCCATGCACCGCTTAACCCACCTTCCACTAGCCACTGTTGTGCCCATCTTGTAACTTGGCGGGTAGGTTGCCTCTGTGCACGCTCTCCTATTTTTCATGTGACCCTCGGCAACCATCGCCAGTCTCTTGTCTGAGAAGAGCAAGAGTTGATCTTTTATGTGAGAGACAAAATATTGTGCCTTGTTTGCCAAGAAATAATATATGTTCTGAAGGAACACAATTTTGTCGCCAGTGTGAATCAAAACATCCTGACTTAAGCAAATTGGACACCAATAAAAAACAAAGCATTTGATTGTGATGGAAAACTGTTGTGCTATAAGAAATGACAAGAGGGGTGGTTTTAGAAAAACCTAGAAAGACATATATGAACTGATGCAAAGTGAAGTGAGCAGAATATTGTACACAATAACAGCAATATTGTAATGATCAACAACGAAGGACTTAGCTAGGCTTGTCAATACAGTGATCCAAGATAATTCTAAAGGACTCATGATGAAAAATGCAATCTACCTCCAGAAAGAACTGATTAACTATGAGTGCAGATTGAACCATATTGCTTTTCAATGTCTTTATTTTACTTGCCTTTTTTCTTTTGCAATATGGTTAATATAGAAATAGGTTTTGTATTATATCACATGTATGAGTATCATATTGCTTGCTGTCTCAATGGGTGAGGGAGGGGCCATTTATGGATGGGGAAGAGTTCTTGACCAAATGAGTAATAGAAAAGATCACAAGAGGTAAAATGGACAACTTCGATTACATAAAATTGAAAATATTTTGTTATGAATGAAGTCAGTGCCATTAAAGTTAGAATGTAAATAGTTAAACGGAGAAACTTATTTGATAAAGGTGTGATATTTGAGACATATCAATTATTCATTTAACAAATAATAAGTGCCTATTATGTACTAGGTACTGTGCTAAGCTCTGGGACATACAAAAAGGCAGCCCCTGCCCTCAAGGAGCTTACAATCTAATGGGGAAAACAACATGCACATATATACAAAGCAATCTATAGACAAGATAAATAGGAAATAGTTAAGATAGACAAGGCATTAGAATTAAGACATGTTGGGGAAGGCTTCTCGTAGAAGATAGTAAAATCCCACCTGGGACTGAGAGGAGTCCAGGAAGGTCAGCTGTCAGAGAAGAGCAAAGAGAGTGTTCCAAGCATGGAGGACAGCCAGAGATAATGCTCAGAACCAAGAGATGGAATGTCTTGTTAAAGTAATGGCCAAGAGGCCAGTGCCACTGGATCAAAGAGTATGTTTTAGGAAATAAGATATAAGAAAAAGACTAGAAAGGTAGAAGGGGGCTAGGTTATGAATGGCTTTGAATGCCAAACAGCATTTTGTATTTTAAGTCTGGAGATAATAAGAAGTCACCCAAGTTTATTGAGTAGGGAAGAGACATGATCAGACTTAAGATTTAGAAATATTTCTTTAGTAGATGAATGAAAGATGGATAGGAGTGGGGAGAGACTTGAGGCAGGCAGACCCACCAGTGGGATATTACAGTAGTCCAGGACTGAGGTGATGAGAGTTTGCACTACAGTGGTGACAGTGTCAGAGGAGAGAAGGGGGTATATTTGAGAGATGTTGCAAAGATGAAATCAACAGGCAACAGCAAGAGATTGGATAATGGGGGGTGACAGTGAAGACTCCAGAATGACTCTTAGGTTGTAAGCCTGAAGGACTGGGAGGATGGTGTTGCACTCTACAGCAATAGGGAAGGGGATGGGGGTAGAACATGAGGTGGAAGGGTTTGGGGGAAATCTGATGAGTTCTGTTTTGGACATGGAGTTTAAGATGTCTACCGGGCATATAGTTCAAGATGACTGAGGGGCAGTTGGAGATGCAAGATTGGAGGTCAACATAAAGTTTCAGATAGATACATGTGAGAATCAGTATAAAAAAAGGTAATTAAATCCATAGGAGCCGATGAGATACTTAAGGAATCGATTCAAACATATAAGAATAAGAGCCATTCTTGATGATATAATCGGGCCATTTTTAAAAAAGGCAAGTTAGGCTTCAAATTACAAATATTAAGAGAAATGAAAATTAAAGCAAAGCTAAGGTTCTACCTCACACTCATCAGATTGGAAAAAAAAATGATTTTAAGTAAAATGCCAATTGTTTGAAGGGCTATGGGGAAACAAGCATACTAATATACTATTGGTTGAGCTGTGGTTTGTTCCAACCATCTTTTTTTTTTGGAGGGGGGGAGGCAGGGCAGTTAGGGTCAAGCGACTTGCCCAAGATCACACAGCTAGTAAGTGTGTCAGGTGTCTGAGGCCGGATTTGAACTCCTGACTCCAGGGCCAGTGCTCTACTCACTGTGCCACCTAGCTGCCCCCCAACCATCTTGAAAAACAATTTGTAACTGTACATTGAAGGTCAGTAAACTGTGAATACTCTTTGACTCAGCAATACCATTTCTAGGCTTAAACACTGAAGAGAGAAAAGAAAGAGGGAAAGGACCTAATATGCAAAAGAAAAAGTTTCAGCATCATTTTTATTATAGCAAAGATGTGGAAACAGAGTGGGGAAAGGCTGGATAAATTATGACCTATGAATATAGTGTAATATTGTTCCCCAAGAAATGGTGAAAGGGAGAGACGGAGAAATCTAGAAAGACTTGTATGAACTGATGCAGATGGAAGTGAGCAGAACCAGTAAAAAAAAAAATTCCTATAAGTTCAACATTTCAAAAGAAATTAAAGACTTGAGAACACTGATCAGTACAAGAAACAACCATGTCGTCCAAAGACCAATGACAAATCATCTTTACAAAGAAGTTATGGATTGAAGATACAGAATGAGATATACTTTCCAGATACTGACAACATTTGAATCTGTTTTGTTTGACCATACTTATTTGTTAACAAGGTAGTGTTTATCCTCTTCTGGATCACTGCCTTGTTGTGGTAGAGGGACTTGTGTAGCAGAAAGGTCAAAAAGAACATTAGGTCTATATAAGAAACTCTGCAAATGTCTTATTTTCTCAAGTTAATATATTCATGCTTAGGTTAGGCAGAAGCTTGTTGATGTGAAGTTTGGTATTTACATCTCCAGTAGTAGTTTGTCTTGTGAGCCAACCATGACTCTCCACCTAACTGCTGGATATTTTCAATTGGAAGTCTATTTCTAGTATAGACTAATACCTTATTACAGATAAGTAGTGGCACTGGCTTCTCAAAGGCTATAGCAACAAAATGCAAACTCTAGAAGGTCCTGTAAATGTAGTAAGGCTTCAAGTGGGAGCCTTTTGACTATGGTTTCTGTTGCTGAGGAACAGCCAAGTCTGAACTTTAGGTGATTTTTTTCTATGTTTTCTGATTTTTCACTGTAACTCCTAAAGACTTCGGAAGGATTATAATTTGTGCCAACAGATGATGAAATGATGAAACCACTCATCTTTTTAAGTCTTCCTGTTACCTTGCACATTGAAATACAAACATCTTTTCTATAAACCTTTCTGCTACTGACATATTTATTTATTTCTAGTTGTTCCAGATGCAGGCCTTACTTAAGGAGCCAAGTGTGGACTGTTATAAGAGATCCTCTCTATTTGCCTACTTACTTCAGCTGTCAGTATAATAAAAACCCCAAAAGTTTTTCATCCAAATAACAATAATAATAATAATATAGCAGCTATATACATAGTTGGTGTTTCTCCCAACTGGACGGCAAGCTCCTCAAGGACAGGAACAGCACTTAGTATAAGATGATGATTGTTGATTGATTGGCTTTTGGTATGAATGGCCCACGAGCTTTAACTTAAAATTACTAATTGTCAAAAGCATTAAGTTCAGCAGATGAACTGAATGACCTACATTGTTTCTTTTTCAGATTGCTGTATAACTGCCATGATGATGCATCTAAATTTGTCTATCTTCTAGCAAAACCCAACTGCAATTGTCTAGAACAAGAGGATTTTATTCCTTTACTTCAGGTACTTTTTGCTTGCTCATGGAAATGGTTTCCATTTCTATAGAAAGGTGGTTAAAAAATAACTACAGAGTATATATAGTAAATCTCTGCTTCACCACCTGCAGTCATATAGAACATTTCCAACAACCAGATGTTAAGCAAAAAAAATTTAGAATGGCCAAATAACTCACAAAATCCATATACTTAACTCATTAATTCATTCCTAAGGGACCTATGTGCTTTTGCTCTTATTTCATACATATTTCTAACAACCTTAGCATTTTGGTTTCTAAACCCACCAGAGACTAGGAGCAGCACATTGAAAGCTTAAGGCAGGTGGTGGAGAGATTGATAGCTCATAAACTCCTTTTGCCCAGCTAATAAAGTAGCCTTTCAGTGACTCTAAAATGCCTCTGCTTCAAATGGTACATACTGAAAAATCAGCCCTGAAAATAATCAAATCTCTGTTACCTGTAAAAATGAAGGGAAGCAGTGATGGGTAATCCTGAATAGAAAATTATCATTTACATTTGACTTTGGAATGGTTTGCTAGACACATGTCCTCTCATGCTAGTGTGTCTTCACATAGGCTATCTCCCAGGCCTGTATTGCACTGTGCTCACTTCCACTCTTTTAGAAACCATAGCCACCTTCAAGGCTCGTCTTCACCCTACCCTCTATATGAGTCTTTTCTTAATCTCTGAATCTGCCTCTCCCCTACCAGAAAAGAATTTGCTTTTTTCTGTATTCAATTTTTTAAATTTTTTAATTTAGTTTACTTCCTGTATTCATTACTATATTTACTTTTCACATCTATGCAAAGTTCTTTTGGCTAGGCTAGACTAACTTCCTCCAAGTTAAAGACTGTGGGAGTTGTATTTCTGTCAGACTGGAAAGAGAGAACTATTATCAGAACTGGGGGGCAGAGCTTCTGGTACCCCAAGAGTTTAAAGGGCTTTCTAGCGAGAGATGAGAGGAAAGCTGTCTATCTAGTTGTCACTGTGCACTCATGCCAACTCTCCTCCTGTTCGTCTAAAGAGAGTTCCTTAAACTCCAGTCCTACGAGATCTAGCCTGCAGTCCTGATCCCATGATAATAGTTCTCTTTTTAGCTTAACAAAAATACAATTCCCAGGGTCCTTAACAACATATGCCTTCTCAGAGAGAATTAGTCCAACCTTACTAGAGAACTGCTCCACAAATATCTTCATTCATTCAAAGATCCTTACGCTTATTTTATATGCATTTCTTACCATCTTGACTTTTTGATTTCTATTCCTACCGCAGATTAGAAGTAGCATATAAAGGTAAGGTGGATGGTGGGAATAAGAAAGTAAATACAAGCATTATTTTATCAGTTTTTGATGTGTTAACAGTCTTCAGTGAGGACCATAGGAATAAGTTCAAAAATCAAAACTGTTGTTTGGAAAAAAAAAAAGATAATGTAAGCAAAATTTATGTTTTTGCTCCTCTTTAGTGGCTAGTAGCTAGTTCACAAAATTTGACACATACAAAAGTCTAAGTGCTTAGTTTAGTTATTCTTTCAAGATTTCTTAGTGTCTCTAAGGTTAGGGAGGATAATTATTATAGTTGGATTGTTCCTGACTTCATCTTTAATTGTTTATGTAAAAGTCTGTTGGACTGACATGAGAAAGGTAGTATGGTATGATGGAAAGAATGCTGGACATGGAATCAGGAGAACCAGGGCTTGAACCCTACGTCGGACAGTTATTAGGCCAGGGTGATCCTGAGGGGTTGGATTTGATGGCCTCCGAGGTCCGTTCCCGGTCTAAGTCTGGGTGCTATGATCCTATATATGATTCTGTGACCTGGCACTGGCTCCATAAAACATGAAAATCATCTTTAGATCTTGAAAACGCTGCTGATCAGCAAAAAACCAACTAGCAACTTAGATTACTAAATGATAGGGAAAAAAGACTTTTTTTTTACATTTTGCTTGGCTTGATCTTTTTAGGACGTAGTGGATACACACCCTGGCCTCACGTTCCTTAAGGATGCTCCAGAATTCCATTCCCGCTATATCACTACGGTAGGTTGGCTTCTTGTTTTTTTTAATATTATTAACCAATAATTCAACCTTTGAGGTCCTTATAAAAAGGGTAACAAACATAACAAATGTTTTAAGTGGGAAGAAAGTATAGCATATTATTAAATTCATCATTTACTTTATCTCTGTTACCATTTAAAATCTTCCCAGTGCTTGAAAAGGTATTTCATCTACAGCGCAAATTGCCAATATTGCCAATAAAAATGAGAAATCTCACCCAAAATTGCCAGTGAATAATCTTAACCAATTTTTGCCCATCTTTGAGGTAGATCTCATGTTGCTCCCTAAATATCGATACTTCACTGAACTTGAGGGTTGTTAAACAAGAAAAAAGAAATTATTCAATAGGCCTTTCTAGAAAACGTTCTGACAAAGTCAAATAACATCTTCTCCATGAAGGTTTCTCTGAACCTCCCAGCCAGAAGTGAGCTCTCCTTCTTCATTATCTCTCATGGTTTTTCCTGTGTACTTCTCCTAAGCACTTATATTCTATTATTATTATAGTCATTTGTATACATATATTATCATCCCCAATAAGCTTCTTAAGGACAAGGTCTTATTCACCTTTATATCACCAGTGTTTAGCACAATGGCTTGCACCTAGTAGGTGCTTAAGAAATGTTGGTTGTATTTCATTTAATTACTAAATGTTAGAGAAGAAAAAATTAGTAGGGGTAAGTGTCATCCAAGGTACAGGCCCTAGTCATGCAGAAATGCATCTTCAGTACTTGATAGCACATTTTTATTACACTCTTCGCTTTCACATAGATTCATTTTTTAATGAATTAAGCATCTTATATATACTGATGAAGACAAACATGATCCCCATCCCCAATTTATCAAAATGATAAAACATATAAACAAGTAGCATTTAAGTAATCATTTAGTTTTAATTACAAAGAAACAAATAGGCATCAAGTTCAGAAACAAAATAGGTGACCTCTGAGGACAGTGCTAAGAAAGGCAGATGGCTTTAGTCCTGTTTTGTAGACCACATTTGCCCAGATGGAAAAAGTCTTGATCTCCCTGCCAAACAGTCTCCTTAGGTTTGAAAAGTTCCCTTGCCCCTCTCGTTAATTAGGTAGACTGTGCTTGAGATATGTCTTCCATTTGCATGCACGCTTCTTTTCCACGAATATAAAACCATATCTGAGCCAAGAATGCTTTTCTTTTTTGTCTCTAGAAAATTTTAGGCAAGCCCTAATGAATTTGATCCAGTTCTACCTGATAGAGAAATCCTTTCTATCATGTCCCTGAAAAATCATCATCCAGCCTCTGCTAAAATATTTTCTAGAGAAGAGACTACTACTTCACAAAAAAAAAAATCCATTCTACTATCGAACAGTTCTAGATGTTAAAAGGTTCTTTCTTTTATTGAGTCAAAGTCTGCCTCCCTGTGACTTCCACCCACTAGCACTAAGTAGCTCTGCTCTCCATAGAATCAAAAAGGAAACTTACTCATTTTCCTTCCTTGGCATCACTTCTTCTATCTTAATACAGCTCTGAAATTTCTCTTTAATCTTCTCAATAGGCTAGACCTCCTTAGGCTCTTCACCTACTTCACTGTTCTTATAAAGTTTCCTGTGAAGACACATTTGTTTATTTAGAGGCTTCCCCTTTTCTTTCTCATTGAGGTTATTCAACATTGTATAACCAAAATTGTATTTTTTAAGAATAAATTATTCCTCTTGAGCTGTATCCCCTTTTAAGAGTCTCACTTTCTTTTTTTCTGAAGTTTTGAAATCTGTTTTCCAAAGGTCTACTAGATATGTGCTATATAACTATAAGAATATTTTTTTCTCTCCTCCTTTATTTTGCCAAGTACTTGCACTTACCCACCTTATTGACACAGGTTTCCTTCCTCCTCTCAGAATCTTTTTCTTTCTAGGTACCTTTCTAGATTTTTTTCCATACTAAGAACCATTTTCTCTCTCTAATAAGCCATTTTACCTATTTCCTCTAGCAGGAAGGCCAGCTTGCATTTGCAGAAACTATAAATGGAGATTTTTAGATAAAAACACAAATATAGTATATAGCTGTTAGTTGCAGCAGCAGTCCCTTTGTCTTATTTCCTGGTTTGCTAGGTTTTTCTAAACCTGTTCACCAGAGTTCTTTTCACGATCACAAGAACTCTTGGGAAGGGTCTCTAAAAGCCTGCCTATCTCCTTGCTATCCCTCAAGCTGCTATTCCCCTCTCACATGCTTCTAATAGAAGCAGTCATCAGTTAGCAGCTGTGGTTGGTATATCTTCCAGAAGTAATATTTCACTATATGCCACTTAACCTTTTCCCACAGGCATTGTGTACTCCTGTTTTCAGTAGCTTCTGTTTTTCATATTAGTAAAAGATTTTTACTAGTTTTTACTTTATTCATTAATCAGAGGGGAGTCACCTAAAGTGCCACCTAAAACAAAAAAATCTAAAATAAGCTGAAAATCATTAATAGAAACAAAAGAAAATTGAGAATTTCCTTTTATGAATTCCTAGTAAACTACCAAATAAAGATATTATTTAGACAAGACATTCTTAGAATACAGGAATACAAGGATATACTTTGTTCAAAAGAAACAAGTCTAAGAAATAAGGAATAAAGGAGGGAGGTAATACTCCTGAATGTCAGGAAGAGAAACAGCTGCATAGAAATGTGTAATTCTGAGCCTGAGAGCATAATAGCATTTGTGTTGAGAATACAAAGGATAATGGAAGTGCTGTGATTGCAGAAAGATACTACAGACCACCTAGCTGTATATAGAACATGGATGGTGTTACCCTGGTACAGATTACAGAATGGTCACAGAAGCAAGCTATAGCAATGATGGGAAATTTCAACTATCTAACCATCTCCTAGAAGTTTAATTCTCTTAAAAACAGAGCATCCAAAAAATCCTTGACTTGCTGGCAGTTTCACCTCTCAGAATATAGAAACAATAGATAAATTCCTATTCTGTACTTCATTCTAGCCAAGAGGGAAGAATCAGTGAGTAGTGTAGAAGTGAAGAAAATCTTGGAGAGGAAGGAACGTGGGAGAATGCCCACATCATTTTGAAATTCATAGTAGGAAAGAAACATTCTTCATAGTCAAACATATTTTAAATATCAAAAAAGACTTCAAAAGATTGAGAAAAGAGTTAAGTAGGATCCCAATGGCCAGAGACTCTAAACAGAAAGCAGTGGTTCCCAGAAGCTGGGGGCTGAGGAGTACAAGGCAAGGGCAAGGAAGGGGAGGAATTTAGGGTTATTTCCAGGAACCCATCTCATTAAATAGTTTGATAAATACATAAACACACCTCCATAAATAAGGTTTTACATATGTGTTTGATTTTTCAAATGATACATACATGCTCTTATGACAAATATTTTAAAGCATTACTGAATTCATACTAGTTTTTTAATCATAATTTCTTAATCAGCAAATAATAGTACAATTACTACTACGTGGGCTTCTTCAAAAAAAATTTTAAGGGATCCTTATACTTAAAAAGTTTAGGAACCACTGGTATAGTAGGAAACATACTGGACTGGGATTCAGATGACTTGAGTTTGAATGCCACTAGCTCTGTAACCACAGGCAAATCACTTAAGCTCTGTGTGCCTTAATTTCCTCATCTGTTGAAAAAGGTTAACAACACTAGCACAATTCAGTTCAAAAAATATTTATCAGTTACCTACTTGCCGTGTGTGAGGCGCTGTATTAGCTGCTAGGATACAAAAAATAGATATGGCACAGACCCAAATCCTCAAGAAACTGTTCTAATAGTAGAAAAGAATGTACATAAATGATTTTTAAGACAAGAGAACATGAAATAAGTACAAAGAAGTCCATGTAAAGTACCATGAAAAATTTTAGGCAGGAATGATCAAACTCTCCCTGGGGGGAAGGGGGGAGGGGAGGAGTGAGGGCTGAATGGAACCTAACAGAATGAGCCTGTGAGAGGCAGAGATGATTCTAGAGGTGGCTGATGCCGTGTGCAAAGAAGATGGAGCAAGCGCAGCAGACAGTGAAGAGCTCAGTGTGGCTGGAATGTGGAGCACACCAAGAGAAATAGACTGAGGTGATGCTGGAAAGTCATAAAGACTTTGTACTTTGTTTGATGGTCAGTGGGGAGAAAGGAGATGATGGATGTTGCAAGAGGAATGTCAGAGTTTCTAGTTAAAAGGAAACAAAACACTTATGGGTAATGATGAAGTCCACTGTGTGACCATCCTTGTATGTAGCTGAAGAGGAATGAAGGAGTAAGTCACAGGATTTAAGAAGACTGAGGAAGTAAGAACTTAAGGAGTTAGTTGCTCAGTAGGAATATTGGAGTCCCATGGTATAAAGGAAGGAATTGTGGGGAGGAGAGAAAGATGGTGGACCAGGTACTGAACTTGCCAAGAAAAGAGAGGGGATGATTTGAGATATACAACTAGCCACCATGATTTATATTGGGTAGAAAGTTTTTATTGAGTTCAAATGAAGAGAGGTTGCTGAATGATGGAAGCAAAAGGGAGACTGTAAAAATGGTAGTGGGGAGCACGGAGTAATCTGACTCCTTATCCGAGACCAACGTGTCCAAGGCTGTGAGAAAATAGCCAGTGCTGAAAAGAATGACTAGGGAAGCATTGTTGCCACAGGGAAGCCAGGTCTCAGTAAGAACTGGCATGTGAAAGAATTGGGTCGAGAACGGGTAGAGGGGAAAGTGAGACCATAATAAGATTAACCAACTAGGAGAATATGGAGCAATTTAAGAATAAAGTTATAATGAGGGCAAAAATAGGCATGACAGAAATAAGAGAGTGAAAAGACAAGAAAAGAGAACTTCAGAGTTTAGAATTTTCTGTGTTTTGTCATGATCATGAGGTATAGAGTGCAAGGACCCTGGTAAATGAATGAAGTATAGGTGAGATGGAATTCATAGGAGTTGAGGTATTAAAGAAATTGTTAGTTCCCTCAATAAAATTTAAGAGTAACGGAATGGACTAATGATCAGTATCCAACAATATGTTGCTTAGAGAAAACATAGTCTAGAAAAATCTAAATATGAAAGATAAAAGCCTGGTCTAAAGTTTACTGTGCCACTGCCAAATGATGAAAATCAAAAATATAACTAAGTGGCATGAAGAAGAGTCTAATTAAAACCCGTATTAAGTCTGAAAAAAAAAGGATGTTGGGGGGGCGGAGCCAAGATGGCAGCTGGTAAGCAGGGAATAGTGTGAGCTCCATACGGAGACCCTCCAAAAACTTATAAAAA
Organism: Trichosurus vulpecula; assembly: GCF_011100635.1. Taxonomy (NCBI): domain Eukaryota; kingdom Metazoa; phylum Chordata; class Mammalia; order Diprotodontia; family Phalangeridae; genus Trichosurus; species Trichosurus vulpecula. Next base: position 323,984,175 of record NC_050574.1, on the reverse strand, counting down.
ATGGCTCTGAACCAATTCTAGAACGGCAGAACCCACAAAACAGCAGAGGGAAGCAGGGCTCCAGCCCAGGACAGCCTGGATGGTCTCTGGGTGAGGTCTGTCCCACACGGAGCTCGGAGCTGGGAGCTGGGAGCTGGGAACGGAGTGGAGCAGAGCCCAGCCTGAGCGGCGTGGACCATCCAGACCAGAAGCCAGGCGGAGGGGGCCCTAGCGCCCTGATTCAGTGAGCTGCGGCAGTTATGAGACTTCTCAACCCACAAACACCAAAGACTGCGGAAAAGAAGACCAAAACATACAGACAGAAGAAATTAATAAAGTCAAAGAGCCTACAACAGAAACCTCCAAGAAAAACAGGAACTGGTCCCAGGCCATGGAAGAGCTCAGAAAGGAGTTGGAAAAGCAAGTTAGAGAAGTAGAGGAAAAATTGGGAAGAGAAATGAGAAGGATGCGAGAAAACCATGAAAAACAAGTCAATGACTTGCTAAAGGAGACCCAAAAAAATACTGAAAAATACACTGAAGAAAACAACACCTTAAAAAACAGACTAACTCAAATGGCAAAAGAGCTCCAAAAAGCCAATGAGGAGAAGAAGGCCTTGAAAGGCAGAATTAGCCAAATGGAAAAGGAGGTCCAAAAGACCACTGAAGAAAATACTACTTTAAAAATTAGACTGGAGCAAGTGGAAGCTAGTGACTTTATGAGAAATCAGGATATTATAAAACAGAACCAAAGGAATGCAAAAATGGAAGACAATGTGAAATATCTCCTTGGAAAAACCACTGACCTGGAAAATAGATCCAGGAGAGAGAATTTAAAAATTATTGGACTACCTGAAAGCCATGATCAAAAAAAGAGCCTAGATACCATCTTTCAAGAAATTATCAAGGAGAACTGCCCTGATATTCTAGAGCCACAGGGCAAAATAGAAATTGAAAGAATCCATCGATCACCTCCTCAAATAGATCCCCAAAAGAAATCTCCTAGGAATATTGTCGCCAAATTCCAGAGCTCCCAGATCAAGGAGAAAATACTGCAAGCAGCCAGAAAGAAACAATTTGAGCATTGTGGAAACCCAATCAGAATAACCCAAGATCTGGCAGCTTCTACATTAAGAGATCGAAGGGCTTGGAATGCGATATTCTGGAGGTCAATGAAGCTAGGACTAAAACCTAGAATCACCTACCCAGCAAAACTGAGTATCATGTTCCAAGGCAAAATATGGACTTTCACTAAAATAGAGGACTTTCAAGCTTTCTCAGTGAAAAGACCAGAACTGAATAGAAAATTTGACTTTCAAACACAAGAATCAAGAGAAGCATGAAAAGGTAATCAAGAAACAGAAATTGCAAGGGACTTACTAAAGTTGAACTGTTTTGTTTACATTCCTACATGGAAAGATGATGTGTATGATTCATGAGACCTCAGTATTAGGGTAGTTGAAGGGAATATGCATATATATATGTTTATATATATACATAAACATATATATATATATATGTTTATATATATATATATAAGTGAATGTGAATGTATGTATCTATCTATGTGTATATGTATGCATGTGTATGTATGTGTATATATATATCAGTGTGTGTTTATATATATACACATATATATATATATGTAAAAGAGAGAGAGCAGACACAGGGTGAGTTGAAGATGAAGGGAAGATATCTAAAAGAAATAAAATGAAATTAAGGGATGAGAGAGCAACATACTGAGAGACGGAGATAGGGAGAGATAGAATGGGGTGGATTATCTCGCATAAAGGTGGCAAGAGGAAGCAGCTCTGTGGGAGGAGGGGAGAGGGCAGGTGAGGGGGGAATGAGTGAACCTTGCTCTCATCAGATTTGGCCTGAGGAGGGAATACCATATACACTCAGTTGGGTATCTTACCCCACAGGAAAGAAGAGGGAGGAAGATAAAAAAATAAAATAAAAGGGGGCGGGATGATGGAGGGGAGGGCAGATGGGGGTGGAGGTAATCAAAATAAACACTTTGGAAAGGGGACAGGGTCAAGGGAGAAAATTCAATAAAGCGGGATGGGTTGGGAAGGAGCAAAATGTAGTTAGCCTTTCACAACATGAGTATTGTGGAAGGGTTATACATAATGATACCTGCGTGGCCTAGGTTGAAGTGCTCGACTTCTTAGGGAGGGTGGGTGGGAAGGGAAGAGGGGAGAGAATTTGGAACTCAAAGTTTTAAAAACAGATGTTCACAAACAAAAAAAAAAGTTTTTGCATGCAACTAAAAAATAAGATACACAGGCAATGGGGCGTAGAAATTTATCTTGCCCTACAAGAAAGGAAGGGAAAAGGGGATGAGAGGGGAGGGGGGTGACAGGAGGGAGGGCTGACTGGCGAACAGGGCAACCAGAATATATGCCATCTTGGAGTGGGGGGGAGGGTAGAAATGGGGAGAAAATTTGTAATTCAAACTGTTGTGAAAATCAATGCTGAAAACCAAATATGTTTAAATAAATAAATTTAAATTAAAAAAAATAAATTACACAGAATATTTAAAAAAAAAGAAAAAAGAAAAAAAAGGATGTTGTATTATACTAAAAGTTTGTATTAAAAATGAGAGCATATCAGTCTTTGTTATACTTTTCAAGAGACTTGTGATCTAATTCTTGTGGCCATTGCCCTTTACCAAATAGATCAAAAACTATATGTGCCTTCTTATCCTGTGTAAGTCTTCTCCATGTCAAATAGTCCCCAAGAGGGTCACCCAGCACATTAGGGACCTCCTTTTAAATCTGTTGGATACCAGCCAAGTACATGGGCCATCCATTTATTGTTCCTCACTCTTCTTGTAGGACTGGTCCATCTCCTTTTCCAGCTGTACAATTCCACAGATACTTTTTACACCATTTCTCCTTAATTCTTCATCGGTACCATTCTGCAGTTTGCCATACACTCACCATGTATCTCTAAATTACTCTTTAGGTGACCTACAGTTTTGATCCCTTAGAGATTGTAATATTCCAGGAAGCAGCAACTAGTTATCAGAGTGGACATAGCACTAGGCCTGGAATCAGGAAGACCTGAGTTCAAATCCAGCCTCAAACCTTTACTACTCATGTGATTCTAGGCAAGTCATTTAACTTGCGTCATCCTCAGTTCCCTCATCTGTAAAACGGAGGTAATAATAGCGCCTCCCTCCCAGTGTTATTATGAGGATCAAATGAGATAATCATTTTAAAGTGCTTGGCACATAGTGAATGTTATATAAACATTAGCTATTAATAATAATAATAATATATAAAAAGCTTTGCAAACTTTAAAGCACTATTTAAATGCTAGCTATCAATTGTTATTTGTTGCCATATAGCATCATCAAAAAAATAATAACTATTATTAAAAAAGTGGGTAGAAGCATAAAGTAACTAAAAGAACTAAACAATTTTCCAAATTCCATCTGACCCACCTTTTTCTTATTCCATTCTAGACCCAATTCACTGTCCAGCTACAATAACTGACCAAGATTTACTCTATGCACTAACAGTCCAGCTTTATGGGTTGTCTGTCCAACTGCATATCATAGTCCAGATGGGCTCTTGATTTTTTTATGCTGTGGATCCCTTTGACAATCTGGGGAGGCATATGGACCCTTCTCAAAATAAAATTTTAAAAGCACAAAACAAAATACATAGGATTACAAAGGAAACCAATTACATTGAAATATAATTATCAAAGTTTTTTTTAAACAAGTTCACAGACCACAGGCTAAGAACACCTAGAAACAAGAGACATTATTCATATACTTGTTTTTTCCTCTATGAATAGTTAGGCCAAACTCTTTTGAGTGCTTATGAATCTCATTTAGGAAGTTTGCATTATTCCAGGACTCTTTGCTATTAGTACAATGTTAGCCAAAAAAACTACCTTTTATACAGAACTCTTCAAAATATTTAGACTTCAGCAAGAATATACATCCCTATTTTATGCTTCAGTTAATAATGAAGGTTTTTATTTCCTTTGTTACATCTACCAAGGAATCATGTATGATTTTAACGTATACCTTGGAGGCCTCTGTTAAAGAAGCCTTCATGGTAGCATTTTGCACTAAGGAATCAAAGGTTTTTTTATGATCAATAGACAATAAACACAACAAAATCTTTATGTTCTCTGCACCATATAGGCATCTGTATGACCATAGAAAATGTAATCTACTATACAATATTGTTTACAAAAGTCTACCTTCTCCCTTCTTATAGCTTCATCAAGAAAATCCTCAGTATATTTGTAGATTATTTTCATAAAGATTTAACAGAAAAGTAAAAGTAGATATATTGGTCAGTCTTTACTAATATTTTTATGGATTTTCAGTTGCCATAAAAAGAAAGCCCAAAGGACCTAGAAGCCACCTTAGCCAGCAAACCCTTGATCTCCTTACCAAGTATGGTGAGCAAGAGCAATAGCAATTTAGAATGCAAAGTCATTTGTGAAATTTTACAAAGCAGTATAGCGAAAAATTATGGACATTATCTGCTTATAAAACAGTGAGTAGCTATTGATAATAATCAGGTTTAAAGAAAGCTTCAGGTAGTCATCCCAAAATAAAGGATGAGACTGGAAAGACAACAAGCAAATGAAAAATGGAAACGATCATAGACTCCTAAAGTACAACTTTCTCACCATAAAGGTTTGAGGAACCACTCTAGTGGGAATCTAATATCACAGTCCTCGATATGGTACACAAAGAAGAAGAAATTCTATTTTTAGAAAGTGGGAAAATAGCAGAACTAGCCCAAGTAGACACAAAAGAGATCAGTATAGCTTTGCAGGCATTGAGGAAAGTAACTGGAAAAGGGTGAGATACCTAAGGTGTGGGGAAAAAATCTCAGCATTTATTTTTACCCAAAATTTAGTGACTGAAAAAATAGAAATAACCTCTAACCTATGTGCTTATTTTCCCATCTCTACCAAATTTTTATGAGAATCTACACAAACAGTAAGAGCATCTTCCTCTGATGAAAACATGAAAAGGAAATACACACTTTTGCAAGCAATATTCTATAACAGACTGCACTTTTACATTCATAAAATTAACTAAAAAGTGTCCAGAATGCAAGATCCTACTGTGCTTATGTTAATTGGCTACACTCCCCCTCAAAAATCATTTGATTTAATAAAACGAAATTGCCTCTTAAATGCTCTTCCTCAACAGTGCATCGTATATATGTGGATATATTATACATCTAAGTATATATTGTTAAAATTATATAAGATTTCTTGAGAGCTTTCAGATAGCTATTTTAATTAATAGCCCTATAACTGTTAGTTAAGCGAGGCATAAAAGAGGTAAAAAAAAGTGTTACCAAAGGTGTTTGCCATGATCATTAGGATGTCCAGTACTTGAGCCACATTCTCTTGTTCACAGATGATATTGTTAATCAGATATTGCTGAGCCTCCTAAATAAGATCCATGATCACTTAAGAGTTTAGTCTGGTTGTCCATACAGGAAAAAACGAGTAGATGAAGAATGCCTACTATTCTTTCTGTAATAGGTAATTGGATGGATAATCCATAAAGTGGGTGCATATGAGTGCATATAACTTTGGACAGACATTGCCATTATATAATGACGTGATCCCATAATTGAATAGGTGGAAAAAGGTAGACTAGATTGCATTTGGGAAAATGCACAGTGCTTTTAATAAACTCAAGCTTTTCTCTGAAACAAATGTCCATCTTTCCAATATCATCATATTTCTGGTTAGACAACATTGTTGTGAAATCACAGATTTCCACAATCTCTAAAGAATTAATGTTACTAGTTACCCAAAAAAGATAATGGAGAGTGTTTGGTGAAGAGGCTACAACATTTTACAGATGAGAAATTGCACAGAAGTGCCATCAAAAATGTTGTAAGGGAAATGAATGATGAGAGAGAGAAAAAAAGAGAGGTAGATCATGTAGTAAGCATGAGGGGTAACTAATTGACAGTTTGAATACTTTATCAGTGTCTGTGCATTGACAATAGATTCAGAAGTTCCTCCCCCTAGCATATTTGGTGGACCCCTGTAGAGGATTTATTTGAGGAAGTGGACAAGAATTTCACAGAACTAGCAGACATAGTTGTATATTTTAGCTTCACTATGGAAAGCAGTACCCACAACAGATGAGCTCATTGGTCCACTGAAGTACGGCTCATAATCTACCGTTTTTCTAGGTAAGATTTTACAAATTAGTTTTTGTTCTAATACAGTGTTGCCCTTGGCTTCCATATTTATCTTCTTGTCAGAAGGTATTTGCTTGCAAGGAAATTTCTAGGCTAGTTGAGGCTCTTTGTTATGGTTATTGATTTACATTAGTTAAAGTTTTATATAGGAAATGGTTACAAGCTGTGTCAATAGCTCTTCTTTTATCCATTTCCCATTTTTGACATCTCTAGCTGGTTTAAATAAATAATCTTAAGAGTGCCTAAGTCACATGTCAGATCTTCTTCTCATTCTTAGTTTTCTTCTACTTTGACATTGTATAGTGTGTCACAAAATTCCTAAAGCGGTATTAAGCTTTAATAGCTTTTAATAGCTTAAAACTGCCCTAAGATTTGGGGGGCACCTTAGATTTGAGCTTTGCTTTGTCAGATTATACCATCTTCTCTGAGCAACTGAACTTTACCTTCCTCCTTATTTCATACCTACCTAAAAAGAGGATCTCCCTTGATACCACAATGACCTGGGGTATAAGATTTGTATATTAGACCTTGGGCTGCTAAAATAAAAATCATAGTGCCCAATCAAATAGAAAACTAATTAAATTTCTGTTCTTTTCCCTGTAATTGTTAAGGTACTGCTTCTATTGAGTCAAATGGGAATCAGATAGATTCAGTGAATAACAATTTTGCTCTGGACAAAATTGAAGCAGGTGTGGTCTTCCCACCTTCTTTATACCCTCCTTGTACCCACAAATACAACCCCCAATAACCTTCCTCTGAATCGATGCTTTATCCCCAAACTCTTATCCAGTATTTTATATCTGCTGATTCCTAATAAAAGACTTGATTATAACTACAATGTTGTTTAGGATCACGATAAAGACTAGGCCTGTGATTTTATTAATAGAGTAAATCATGGATGAGAAAATGCTCTCGGCCAATGTAGGTTAGCAGCTTACCTACAATTTATAATCTTAGAGAGCTGCCCACAGCACTAAAGGGTTAAGTGACTTGCCCAGGGTCACACAGCCAGGATGTGTCAGAGTCAGGACTTGAACCCAGGTTTTCCTGAGCCAGCTCTCTCATTGCTTAAAATGTTTAATTCTTATTAGGGAATCCACATTCTCATATGAAGCTACTCTTGAAGACCAGAAGCCTTCAAAACACAAAAGCAATAAAGCACAATAGCTAAATAACGCCCCCCTCATCTAGACTGCCACCTACTGATGAGTAGGTGTATCCTTGTTAACTCATCTTCCTGCCTATATTCATGACTCGAGTGTGTAATACATGGTAATACAGGGAGGATAGATAGTCTAGGACATTGGGGCAAGCGTGTAAATAGTATTGGATTCTTTATCCCCTCAGTAATATGTATGATAGAAATATGTGATTTAGGAACAGAGGGATCTGTACAAAAGTATCATATTTAATATGACCAGAAATTACTTTGGAAAAATTAATTAACTAAAACATTCAGTTGGTTTAATTCATAGGACAGCCTTTAATAGTTAAGCATGTATTAATATTATCTTGTTTTCATTTTTGGATATAGGTTATTCAGAGAATATTCTACACAGTGAACAGATCCTGGACTGGCAAAATCACTTTGACAGAACTAAGAAAAAGCAACTTTTTGCAAGTATGTCAATGACTTATTTTCAGATTTAAAGAGCACTTCATATAACAGCATACTTTCTTGGAAGATTTTTATTTAATGGAAGGTTTGTTTTGACGTTCAACCCTCTAGGCCTGTCTAAGGGAAAATGCATCAAAATCTTTTTTGAGAAAGGATAAAGTCCATATTGTTACTAGGGCATTTTAACAAAGGGACCATAGGTTTAGTGTAATGCCCACTTGTGGTCTGTCAGTGAATGGCCTTGCTTATTGTCTGTAAGTGTTGATAACTACCTGAAAATCAAAAACATAAGGGAATTGTTTGTATTACGTTATAAAGTAAAGTGGGATGTATTATCGTAAATAAATGTGCTAAATTAAGCTTAGGCTATAATACAAACATAGCTTAACATAATTTTGTTCATTTCTGCATCTGTAACAGATACAGCACATCATAATCAGAAGTCTATAGTACACCCACATATATATCTTTGTTTACACAATGAAAAGTCAACATCATTTGAATTAATTGAATACTCACAAATTACATTGCTATTTTACTAAATGTTATGAAATCCAAAGATAAGAAGGGACAATGGGAGGTACTAATTGAGAAAAGAAGAAACCGTTACATCAAGGATCCTATTAATAATTGAACTAAGAAAAATACATTTATAAGTAAAATATATGTACAAAAGTTAAGAAACATGCCTTTGGTATATACAGCTGACCTTGGACTAAGGATGATTATACTCTCCTTTGCCTTAAGGAAGGTGTTTTGAAGGATATGCTTTGATAGAACTATAGCCTCATCAATGTTGAAAATTCCTCAAACAATGCAGATCATAATCTATCCATACTTGATGTTGTGTGCCTCTTGTCCATAATTTCCCATAAAACTTCTAACATGGTAGGGGCCTTTCCTATAGATTTCTTAAAATTATAGCACCACAATTACATGGTATACAAAAGTTGTCCTTTACTTATCTCCAGTTTAGCAGTGTGTGACCAGCCTACCTCTTTTCTAGCCAGAAACATCTCTGATAGTATCCTTTATAATAATTCTCTGGCATAGTTCTTTGTTGATGATAAGTTGCATCTTACACACAGTCCGTTGTATGCCTCTCTATTATCTTTTTGGTGACTGTAGTATTACATGATTCACCACCCATATTGCATCACCGAAAATATATTGATGCGAAAAAGGCTGAGCCTGTGATTCAGGGAAAATTTTAGGGTCATTGAAAACACTGCTCTCTTTTTCCTATTGTATTCCTAGTCCATTATCTAGCTTCAGTATTTATACAAAATGCTACCTCTGTGATCTGTCCATTCAAATATGTAGAGTAGTGAAAACTGTATCCATTCTCATTCACTTGTTATTTCCTGTGCAGAAGGTTAGGCTGAGCTCTTTTGAGTGATTACGGATCACATTTAGCTGTTTCTAGATTTAATAAAATCATCTCAATGTCATTTGCAAGTAGAAGCATCTGGAGGACCTGATCCTCTACAGTGAGTTCCTCTTTATTGAATACTCTGCCCTCTACGTCCTTCTTAACAGTTTCTTACTCTTTTGGTGAACATAAACCTCCCAATTTTATTGCCATAATTATTACTTGATATTAATAATTGGAGGATCATCTGGAGTGTTTTTAAGGATTAGACTTGAAAGGACAACAGATGGACAAAAATAGAAAAGATGTGTCAAAAATTTTATAACAAACTATTCTTCATCAGTGACAGTAGAGCCACCAAATCAGCATCCACACAGCATTTGTCTTCAACCTAACCTAATCCTGGATCTTCAACTATGTTTTCTTACTATTCTGAATAATGTCTTTACAGTGTAGACAGGCCAGTCTCAGAATCATAAAATCTCTTACATAGGAGGGACCTCAGAAGCCATCAATCCAACAAGTACTTGAAAGAATCTCACTGACATTCAGCATTAGATTAAAACTTTTGTTTAAAGAAGATTATTGTGCAATAGGAAATAACAAAAGTAAGGAATTCAGAGAAATATAGAAAGATCTAGGGAGAGGTTTCTGGGAATATGGCAGAGTAGGTCAGAAAATTCCAAACTCTCCAGATTTCCCCCCGACAAACGAGATAAAATAATGCCTCAGGACAAACATAGAGCAGTTGGGGCAGAACAGTGGGCCTCCTGGGACAATTGCAAAAGATCTGAAGAAAAATCCCAGGACCAAGGTTCAGTCTCTATGAAGAGTATACATCTCCAGGCTGAAACAGCAAGCTGCAAGTGCTGGGGCTTAACTGGGTTGGGAGGTAGCCTCAGCCATAGCCCCAGCCCCAGCCACAGGAACTTTCACTTCCCAGACAGTATCAAGATTCAGGCATCCAAGCTGTGGAGGATTGAGGGAACTTCTGCTAATAAGGAATTCCAGAGCCAGCTGTGCTGCTGTGCTCCCTGGGCAAGAAGGAACCAGCACGCACCCAGTGAGTGCAGAAGCATTGGGGCAGGAAGCTGCTGGCTGTGGGCACTTACAGGAGGGTGGAGTTCTTGGTTTCATTTCTAAGCCAGAGGGGAGAACTGAAGGAGGACCTGAGGCCAGAGGCAGTGTTCACCATCCGCCAGGACCAGAGGTGATTACAAAAAATAAGCTGCTATAATATTTTTTTTAAAAAAATGAGCAAAGGAGAAAGAATCCAACCATAGAAAGTCACTATGGGAACAGAGAAGACTGGGGTTCATCTTCAGAGGAGGATACTGAAGCAAAAAAGCCTATCCTACCCCAGAGAGTAACATCAAATGGTCATCTACCCAAAAAAGAACTCATAGAAGAACTTTAAAAAGACTTTAAAAATTAAATGAGAGAGATTATGGAAATTTTTTTTAAATATAAGAACAATCCAAGAAAAACAAGAAAATTATGAAAAGAAAGTCAACCAATTAGAAAAGGAGATCCAGAATCTTAAGGAAGAAAATGACTCCTTGAAAATTAGAATTGGGCAAGGGGAAGCCAATAAAGTTATAAGAGACCAAGAAATAATAAAACAAAATATAAAAAATGAAAAAATAGAAGAGAATGTGAAACATAAGAAAAATACCTGATCTGGAGAACCGATCAAGAAGAGAAAACATAAGAATAATTGGACTGCCTGAAAGCTACAATCAAAAAAAGAATCTTGATACAATAATACAAGAAATAATTAAAGAAAATTATCCTGAAGTGTTAGAACAAGAGGGTAAAGTAGAAATAGAAAAACTCCACCAATCACAACCTGAAAGAGATTCTATGAGGAAAACCTACAGGAATATAATGGTCAAATTCCAAAACCCCCAGCTCAAGGATAAAATATTATGCGCAACAAGAAAAAAGCAATTTAAATATGGCAGTGCCACAATTAGAATCACACAAGACCTAACAGCAGCGACACTAAAAAAAACACAGGTCTTGGACCACTATATGACAAAGAACCAAAAAACTGGGTTTGCGGCTGAAAGTATCATACCCAGCAAAGTTAAGTATAATCCTGAATGGGAAAAAAAAAAATGGACACTTAATGGTCAGACTTTCAGGATTTTGTTTACAAAAAAAACCCTGAACTTAACAGAAGATCTAATATATAAGATCCAAGAGAAATGTAAGGTACATTTCAAAGACTAATTACAAGGGACTAAATAAAGACACTGCCTTTTATATGAGGAAATGTAAAACATACGTCTAAAATTGTTATTAGTAATTGGGTAGTTCATAAGAAAGATTGGGGTAGACCTGAGTATGATATGATTTTTAAAAGTAAAACCATTTAGGAACAGGTAAAAAGGAATTATTTTATAAAAATGAGGTGAAAGAGGAAGAACTGACACAGAGGAATTAGATGGGGGAGGAGGACTGGTAGTTCTGGAACCATACTTTCACGGGGAATGGGTTTAAGAAGAAACAATACAGATATCTAGAAGGGTATAAAAGTCTTCCACATTCAGAAAGAAAGGAAAGGCTTAAGGGGAGAGGATAAGGGAGGGATTTTTAGAGGGGAAGGTGAGGTGATAGGATGAGGCAGGGTAATAGAAGAGTGTTTAGATCTATGGGAATGTGAGGACAAGGGCGGGATCCTTGGAGGAGAAGTAGGTGAAATAATAGGAGGGCAAGGTAGTGGGCAAAAGTAAAGTAGAGTCAGGAGAGATAAGAAATAAGAGATAGACACAAACATAAAATAAAGATCAGGAGTAGAATGTATTAGGGGGGAAAAAGGGGTAGTAATCATCTCAGACAAAGTTAAAGCTAAAATAGATTTAATCATAAGAGAAAACTGGAGAAAGTACACTATAAGTCGGCTATATTAATCAATATTATTTAAGACTATTTAAAATAGCTAGACGGTATGAGGATAGAATATTGCTGTAGTATAGGAAATGACAAATTGGTAGACTTAGGAAAATATGGAAAGACTCAGACTTTTGAAGGAAGAGGTTATTCACCCCAGAGAAACAGGACAAATCAAGTATAGCACAGTCTTACATAGATGCATATGAATGTATATGTCTATATATAAGTATGATTATAGATATCTAAGTATATGTAAGTGTACATGTATATATGAATGTATATATCTTTGTGTGTGTATATATATAAATACATGTGTATGTTTGCATGTGTGTATATGTATGTATGCACATATGTGTGTATAAATATATCCATGCTTAATTGTACCTTTTTGGGAGCAGGTGGGGGAGTTGAGGGGGCTGGTGGAAAGGGGTGAAAAACAACAGAGTAAAAAGTGCACAGCAGAGAATAAAAGAAAACTTACAAGGAAGCAAAGAAAAGATGGACAGCTCTGAACACAATGTGTAGTATTTAATATTATATGGGCTTTCTTGAAATGGAAATTTATTGCTATATATTTTCAGTCCTCTCTTATGTTCTGCTGTGCACATGACAATGCTTTTTTCTTTTCTTATTTTGTATTTAAGTTTATAATATGTTTTTCTTATTGTGTATTTAAGTTTTGTATTTAAATTTAAAATAAATTAATTTTTAAAAAAGATCTGTATGAACTGGTAATGGAGTAAAGTAAGGAGAACCAACGGAACAATATATACAATAACTAAAACAATGCAAATGGAGGGGTGGAGCCAAGATGGCAGCTGGAAAACAGAGACTAGCATGAGCTCCCCTCCAAGTCCCTCCAAAAACCTGTTAAAAAATGGCTCTGAACCAATTCTAGAACTGCAGAACCCACAAAAATAGCAGAGGGAAGCAGGGCTCCAGACCAGGACATCCTGGATGGTTGCTGGGTGAGGTCTATCGCGCACAGAGCTGGGAGCGGAGCGGAGCAGAGCCCAGCACGGGCGGCAGCAGAACCAACCAGACCGGGAGCCGGGTGGAGCGGGCCCTAGCATCCTGAATCAGTGAGCTGTGGCAGTTACCAGACTTCTCAACCCATAAACACCAAAGACAACAGAGAAGGTTAATGGGAAAAGCTGCTGGGGACAGAGTGAAAGAAGAAGTTCGTGGTTCAGCCACCGCCCCGGGGGCAGCAGAGGTGGGGCAGCTACAGAACTACAGCTGTAGTTGCTTCTGGCCCCAGGCCCACCTGGTGGGAGGAATTAAGTGGCGGATCAGAGCAGCAGCGCAGAGCCTGCTGAAGATCTGAGTCCAGTCCAGGTTGGGGATTTTTGGGGAAGGAAGAGTGCTGGTGTGGCAGAGCTGGCTGTAATAGCTCTGAAAACAACAGCACATCCCCTCAAGCTTGGAGCATAGTACTCTTTACAAGCAGTCATACCCCGACAAAAAACTCAAGGGTCAAGTAAGATGGCTGGGAACATGGCCAGGCAGCAAAAACACACCCAGATTCAGTCTCAGACTTTGGAATCTTTCTTTGGTGACAAAGAAGACAAAAACATACAGCCAGAAGAAGTCAACAAAGTCAAAGACTCTACATCAAAAGCCTCCAAGAAAAACACGAACTGGTTTCAGGCCATAGAAGAGCTCAAAAAGGATTTGGAAAAGCAAGTTAGAGAAGTAGAGGAAAAATTGGGAAGAGAAATGAGAATGATGCAAGAAAGCCATGAAAAACAAGTCAATGACTTGCTAAAGGAGACCCAAGAAAATGCTGAAGAAAACAATACCTTAAAAAATAGACTAACTCAAATGGCAAAAGAGCTCCAAAAAGCCAATGAGGAGAAGAAGGCCTTGAAAGACAGAATTAGCCAAATGGAAAAGGAGGTCCAAAAGACCACTGAAGAAAATACTACCTTAAAAATTAGACTGGAGCAAGTGGAAGCTAGTGACTTGATGAGAAATCAAGATATAAAACAAAACCAAAGGAATGAAAAAGTGGAAGACAATGTCAAATATCTCATTAGAAAAAACCACGGACCTGGAAAATAGATCCAGGAGAGATAATTTAAAAATTATTGGACTACCTGAAAGCCATGATCAAAAAAAGAGCCTAGATATCATCTTTCAAGAAATTATCAAGGAGAACTGCCCTGATATTCTAGAGCCACAGGGCAAAATAGAAATTGAAAGACTCCACTGATCACCTTCTCAAATAGATCTCAAAAAGAAATCTCCTAGGAATATTGTTGCCAAATTTCAGAGCTCCCAGGTCAAGGAGAAAATATTGCAAGCAGCCAGAAAGAAACAATTTGAGTATTGTGGAAACACAATCAGAATAATCCAAGATCTAGCAGCTTCTACATTAAGAGATCGAAGGGCTTGGAATATGATATTCCGGAGGTCAGTGGAGCTAGGATTAAAACCTAGAATCACCTACCCAGCAAAACAGTATCATTCTCCAAGGCAAAATATGGATTTTCAATAAAATAGAGGACTTTCAAGCTTTCTCAGTGAAAAGACCAGAGCTGAATAGAAAATTTGACTTTCAAACACAAGAATCAAGAGAAGCATGAAAAGGTAAACAAGAAAAAGATATCATAAGGGACTTACTAAAGTTGAACTGTTTTGTTTACATTCCTACATGGAAAGATGATGTGTATGATTCATGAGACCTCAGTATTAGAGTAGCTGAAGGGAACATGCACATATGTGTGTGTGTGTGTGTGTGTGTGTGTGTGTGTATGTGTGTGTATATATATATAGAGAGAGAGGGGGGGGGGCCACAGGGTGAGTTGAATATGAAGGGATGATATCTAAAAGAAATAAAATCAAATTAAGGGATGAGAGAGGAATATATTGAGAGAGGGAGAAAGGGAGAGATAGAATGGGGTAAATTATCTCGCACAAAAGTGGCAAGAAAAAGCAGTTCTGTAGGAAGGGAAGAGAAGGCAGGTGAGGGGGAATGAATGAATCTTGCTCTCATCAGATTTGACCTGAGGAGGGAATACCATACACACCCAATTGGGCATCTTACCCCACAGGAAAGAAGGAGGAAGAAGATAAAAAAGGGGTGATGATAGAAGAGAGGGCAGATGGGGGAGGAGGTAATCAAAAACAAACACTTTCAAAAAGGGACAGGGTCAAGGGAGAAAATTCAATAAAGGCAGATAGGTTAGGAAGGAGCAAAACATAGCTAGTCTTCATAAAATGAGTATTGTGGAAGGGTTTTACATAATGATACGCATGTGGCCTATGTTGAATTGCTTGACTTCTTAGGGAGGGTGGGTGGGAAGGGAAGAGGGGAGAGAATTTGGAACTCTAAGTATTAAAAACAGATGTTCAAAAACAACAACAAAAAAAAGTTTTTGCATGCAACTAGAAAATAAGATACACAGGCAATGGGGCATAGAAATTTATCTTGCCCTACAAGAAAGGAAGGGAAAAGGGGATGGGAGGGGAGTGGGGTGACAGAAGGGAGGGCTGACTGGGGAATGGGGCAACCAAAATATACACCATCTTGGAGTGGGGGGGAGGGTAGAAATGGGGAGAAAATTTGTAATTCAAACTCTTGTGAAAATCACTGCTGAAAACTAAATATATTAAATAAATTAAATTTAAATTTAAAACAATACAAATGAAAAGCTCACTTAACTTTAGTTGAACTCTGCATAAAATTCTGTACCTTGAGTCCATCATCTCTCAGGAGGTATATAGCATGCTTCATCTTCATCCTCTGGAATTGCCAAATATTTCAGGAAGGAAAAAACTCAAAGACCTTAAACATAACAAGATAAATCAACAAGAAAGTCATTAACAACAGAAGGAAATATGACCTTCAGGTCTAGTAAATTAATGTAGGCATCTATGAATAAATACTGTAAAACAAAGGAAAATGATCCAACACTTGATGAAACTGAGGATCCTATGGAATGAGGAGAGAGCACAGAACCACAGTATACTGTTGCTGAGTGGATCAAAAGAGAAATGAGAATTATGAGAGCAGAATTTATGACCTGTACAGCAAAAAAATAGTGGGCAAAATAGAAAAACTGGAATCTGAGATGGCGAGTCTCAACAAAGACTCAAAAGAGAACAATAGATTGGGAATGCAAATGCACAGACTTGAAGGACAACCTGGAAGAGGAGAATCAAAAACATCCTTTTTCATACTCTGTGAATAAGAGACTTCACTACTGGGCTTATTCCCCATGGAAGCCATGGATAAGAAGAAAGTCCCCATATACAACAAAATATTTATAGCAGTGCTTTTTGTGATAGCTAAGAATTGGAAACAAAGTAGATGTCCGTCAACTGGGTAATGGCTAAACAAAGCATGGTACATGAATGTAATGAAATATTACTGTGTTGTAAGAAATGATGCACAGTAACAGCAACATTGTGCAATGACTAATTTTGATAGACTTGGCTCTTCTCAGCAATGCAAGCATGTTAGACAACTCCAGAAGATTCATGGTGGAAAATGCTATCCACAGCTAGAGAAAGAACTGTGGAGTCTGAATGCAGATCAAAGCAGACTATTTGTTCTCTTCTTTTTTCCTTCTTTCTCGTGGTTGGAGGTTGGTTCTAATCCTTCTTTACAACATAACTATTGTGAAAATATGTTTAATATGAATGTATATATAGAACCTATATTAGATTGCACACCCTCTTGGGGAGGAGAATGGGGGAAGGGAGAGGGAGAAAATTTAGAACTTAAAATCCTATGGAAGTGAATGTTGAAAACTAAAAATAAATAAAGAAAAATAAAAAAAGAAATTATGTATAAAAAAAGAAAAGAAAGAAAAGAGAAGTAGGGAAATATGTATATGAACTGCTTCAGAGTGAAATAAGCAGAGACAAAGAAAACAATATACATAGTAATTACAACAATGTAAATGAAAAGACAACTATACACACACACCAATTTTGATAATGGCAAGGTCCACCCCCTTCCTCCTCATTCTACTTTACTCCTTTTACCCTTTCTTTTCTTTCCTCCTTTAAAGCCATCAGAAGAGAACAATCCAACCTTGGGTCTTCTCTTTTTCTTATTTAGCTTCTCAAATGCACTTTGAAGAACATTTGTTTCTTCTCCCTTTATTAGAATGTTAGTATTATATCATCATATAATTCCTTTCATTTGCTCAAATAAATTTACATTTCTAGGTTTCTCTGGTCTCTCATGTTTGTATTTCAGAGTTCCTATTGAACTCTGATATTTTCATCAGAAATGCTTACAAAATGGGTGTATGGTGCATGGCCAGAGTACCTCACATGACATCTCCACATGGAGAACACCAGGAAGAAGATGGCATCTCTCCATGTGGAAGAAGCTAGGGAGCTACTTCTGGGAGACTCATGAAAACACATAAGGGAAATATCTTGGAGGGACAGACTGTGGAACATGCGTGAACATTCAGTAACTGATTGTAATCGGCTACCATTGTGATAAAGAGGAGGCTCTTTGACTATGGAGCCATTCCAAAAAAGGCATGTCATTTTTTTCTATCTTTCATATTTTTTCTATATAGAGTACTTACATAGTCCTTATGGAAAATCCATTTTTTCTTGGAGTCTCTGTTTCTCATTGTTGTGGAGTTATTCTCTCCTTCTAAGTTGAACTTTTAGGTATCTCTGGATCTACAATAATTTTTTTATAGTTGCCAATGTCTTTTTTAGTTTACTTATCTCTCCCAACCTTAGTTCTTAAAGTGAAACTTTGTGCCAGGACAAGACTCCACCCTGTCTGGAGAGAGATGGTTAACTCTTGACATGAGTCGTCACCTGAGTTCTGCTGAGCCCTACTTTCCAGGGTTATACTCCCTTGTATCTCTGAGGTTCAGAGTGCTTGATTTTCGGGGCCCTCTATGGTAATTCCACACAAGGTGCTAGGACCTTTGGAGCCCCTGGGCTGGAAGTGACCTAATCCCAGCACTGAAGTACAGTACTAGCTATTGCTGTTGTTGGTGGCTTCCAATGTCCAAGGTATCAGTTTCTGACTTCCCACTGAGTCTTTCTCATAGGAGACTTCCATTCATAAGTTCCCTCCAGATACAGAGCGTTGAGGTCTCCAGGCAGTCGCTAGGTTGCTTCTCTTGAGACTGCTGTCTGATTTGCCTGGGATGGCACTGACTTCTCTATCAAGCCTCTTTTCCATTGCCATTGGGTTTCTGACTGATTTTTTTGTGCAGTTCTGTCATGAATGAAGTTACTTACTGTATTTCTTGATGATTATTCAGTCTGGTACTATTTTTAGGTTTCTGGGGGAGAAGATATCGTGATACCTGGACTTCCTGCCTCCATTCAGACAGCCATCTTCCCTGATCCATCTGTGACATGATGTTATAATTTGTCAAATTCAATTCAGGATGCATTTATTAAGCACCTGCTGTGAGCCAGGTCCTATGCTAGGTGTTGCTGCGACAAAGACAAAAAATGAAACAGCCCCAGTTTTCAAGGACCTTCTATTCTCCAGGGTGGAAACAATGTGTACATAGATAAGTAAATACAAAATGTATGCAAAGAAAATAAAAGCTAATCAGAGGGAGGGCACTAACAACTGAGAGATCTAATCACGGAATTTGAGAGTTGGGAGGAACAACAGCAGCTATCTAGTCTAGACTTAAACAAAAGGAATTCCCGTTCTAATATCTGGCAAATGGTTATCTAGCCTTTACTTGCAGACCCCCAACAAAGAGAAACCTGCTACCTCTTGATGTAGCCTCTTGTATTTTTTAACATCCCTGATTGTTAAGAAGCTTTTCCTGATATCAAATCTAAATTTGCCTTCTTGCAACTTTCACCCATTACTCCCGGCCCTGCCCTCTAGGGACAAGCAGAACAACTCTGATCCTTCTGACACATAGTCTTTCAGATAATTAAAGACAGCTATTATGTGCCTCCTGAGTCACCTCTTCTCCAGGCTAAACATACCCTGTTCCATCAGTCCTCATTTGGCATAAAATCAAGGCCCTTCATCACCCTGGTTGTCCTCCCATGGACACTCTCCAGCTTATCAATGTCCTTCTTAAGCCATCATTTTCAAAACCAAACACAATACCCCAGATGAGGCTTGATCAAGGCAGAATACAGTTCCCTATTCCTAGAAGCTGTACCCCTCCTAATGCAGCCCAAGGTTATGTGAGCCTTATTAGCTGTTATACTGTATGGTTCAGTTCTGTTACTTATAATCCATTAAAGTTCCCCAGAGCCATATTCATACTTCTCTGACAAAGACCCCATCTCATCCCCTAAAAAGGTCACAGTTTCCCTAATATAGAAACCAGCCAAACCAAACACCCTAGGTCTCTCTAAGAAGAATTGGACACCTTTCCCATCTAACAAATGGAAGTCCTCTCTCTCTCTCTCTCTCTCGCACTCACTCTCTCTCTCTCTCTTTCTCACACACACACGCATGCACACACATACACACACACCTTATGGAGTTATGATCATCTCAAAATGCAGGGTCATGCAATTCTTGTCCATGTGTACTATCTCCCTACATAGATTCTCCAGAAAGCACCAAAGTATGTCCTGATTTATCATTGGAATCAATCCTATGAGTTCCTGCACTTCAGATAGGCACTGCTCAGGTTTAGGGAGTGCACACACTTTTCTAAGGAAGGGCAGCAGCATTGTAGCGGGGGTTGAGGGAGTGGGGAGCAAGAACCGAAAAAGTTTCCAAAGAAAAAGCATCAAGGTCCCAATCACAAAGCAAATGTCATCCCAGTCTGTACTTTGCAGGTCCATCCAGGTCTTGTCCTGTTTGCTCTGAAAATATGTATCATCCATCTGAGGTGACTGCTCATTTTGGTGACTACTGTATATGTCCAGACCTAGAGATGGGGCAAGGCAAGGCCAGCTAGGTGGCACAGTAGATAGAGTGCCAAGCCTGGAATCAGGAAGACTGATCTTCCTGAGTTCAAATCTGGCCCCAGAGACTAGCTGTGTAATGCTAGGCAAGTCACTTAACCCTGTTTGCCTCAGTTTTCTCATCTGTAAAATAAGCTGGAGAAGGAAATGGCAAATCACTCTAGTATCTTTGCAAAGAAAACCCCAAATGGGGTCACGAAGAGCCAGAAACAACTGAACAGGAGTGAACCAGTGAGCAAAGCTGTCCCTTCTCCCATCTGTCCTTCACACTCTGGTCTGAATGTATTCCTTTCATTGTGTCATTCTTCTACTCAAGAAATTGTCTTGTCTACATTGGTGATGCAGAATCAGAAAATATTGGGCATAATGTTCCCTTCCCTCTCACATAATGACTTCATTTGACATATAAAGACTCCCGTAGGCTCTAAAAAGTGGTATCGCAATGAAAGGGGTGTGTTTTGGATCCTGAGCATGATCCTCTCTTTTAGATTATAACTTGCTGAGAACAAGATCTGTGTCATTTTTCACTTTTGTATCCTCTGGACCTAAAAAAAAGTCCTTAGCACATAGTAAATGCTTATATACAACCAGTGCAAAATCTATTAAATTAGCTATTTTCTCAATCTTCTCCATAAAGATATCAAATTAAATCAAATTATAATAGCACCTACCTCACAGGGTTATTGTGAGGATCAAACAAAGAGAATGTATGTACAACCTTTTGCAAACCTTAAAACACTATGTAGATGTGAATTATTATGAAGTCACTATAATAAAAAAACTGTCATAAAGTCTTCAGACTTTTCCTATATTGACTAAAGCTTCTATTTCATGATTTTACAATAAATTTCTCCTTCTATTCATATAATTTCAGACATTAGCCCTTTTGGAAGAAGAAGAAGACATAAATCAAATCACAGATTATTTCTCCTATGAACACTTCTATGTCATTTACTGTAAATTCTGGGAACTAGACAGTGATCATGATCTCTACATCAACCAAACTGATCTATCTAGGTATAATGACCAGGGTAAGTTGTTTTACTAATCTTACCTGTATTGATCATATTTTAGTACATACCTTAGTGCCAAAATAGGCACAGGATTATTGGTTCTAAAGATGAAGACTGTGGTTAATAAAATCTGACACATTCCATTGGTTGGAACATCCATTTCTTCATGTAAAAATCTAATGAATTGGCTATTTTAGAATAGAAACTGTTGAAGTTTAAAAAGGTAAGATTATTTTGTTAATAGTTTAATTTTTTATTTAATATTTTAGTTTTCAACGTTGATTTCCACAAGATTTTGAGTTACAAATTTTCTCCCCATTTCTACCCTCCCCCCCATTCCACGATGGCATATATTCTGATTGCCTGATTCCCCAGTCAGCCTTCCCTTCTGTCACCCCACTCCCCACCCCCATCCCCTTACTTTCTTGTAGGGCAGGACAGATTTCTATGCCCCATTGCGTAAATATCTTGTTTCCTAGCTGCATGCAAAAAAAAACTGTTTTTTTTAAGCATCTGCTTTTAAAACTTTGAGTTCCAAATTCTCTCCCCTCTTCCCTTCCCACCCACCCTCCCTAGGAAGGCAAGCAATTCACCATAGATCACACATGTATCGATATGTAAAACACTTCCACAATAATTATGTTGTGAAAAGCTAACTATATTTCCTTCCATCCTATCCTGTCCCCCTTTATTCGATTTTCTCCTTTGACCCTGTCCCTTTTCAAATGTGTTTGCTTTTGATTACCCCCTCCCCCTATCTGTCCTCCCTTCTATCACCCCCCCCTTTTGTATCCCCTTCCCCTTACTTTCCTGTGGAGTAAGATACCTAATTGAGTGTATGTGTAATTCCCTCCTCAAGTTGAATCCAATGAGAGTAAGATTCACTCATTCCCTTTCACCTGCCCCCTCTTCCCTTCCAATGAACTGCTTTTTCTTGGCACTTTAATGTGAGATAATTTACCCCATTCTGTCTCTCCCTTCCTCCCTCTTTCAATATATTCCTCTCTTATCCCTTAAATTTATTCCATTTTTTTAGATATCATCCCTTCATATTCAACTTACCCTGTGCCCTCTGTCTATACATATATATATGTATGTATGTATGTATGTATGTATATTCCCTTCAACTCCCCTAATACTGAGAAAGGTCTCATGAATTACACACATCATCTTTCCATGTAGGAATGTAAACAAAACAGTTCAACTTTAGTAAGTCCCTTATGAATTCTCTTTCTTGTTTACCTTTTCATGCTTCTCTTCATTCTTGTATTTGAAAGTCAAATTTTCTATTCAGCTCTGATCTGTTCATTGAGAAAGCTTGAAAGTCCTCTATTTTATTGAAAATCCATACTCGGTTTTGCTGGGTAGGTGATTCTTGGTTTTAATCCTAGCCCCTTTGACCTCCGGAATATTCTGTTCCAAGCCCTTTGATCCTTAAATGTAGAAGCTGCTAGATCTTGTATTATCCTGATTGTGTTTCCACAATATTCAAACTGTTTCTTTCTGGCTGCTTGCAGTATTTTCTCCTTGACCTGGGAACTCTGGAATTTGGCTACAGTATTCCTAGGAGTTTTCTTTTGGGGATCTTTTTTAAGAGGTGATCAGTGGATTCTTTCCATTTCTATTTTACCCTCTGTTCCTAGAATATCAGGACTGTTTTCCTAGATAATTTCTTGAGATATGTTGTCTAGACTCTTTTTTTGATCATGGCTTTCAGATAGTCCAATAATTTTTAAATTATCTCTCCTGGATCTATTCTCCAGTGGTTTTTCCAATGAGATATTTCACCTTGTCTTCCATTTTTTCATTTCTTTGGTTGTTTTATAATATCTTGATTTCTCATAAAGTCACCAGCTTCCACTTGCTCCAGTCTAATTTTTAAGGTGGTATTTTCTTCAGTGGTCTTTTGGACCTCCTTTTCCATTTGGCCAATTCCGCCTTTCAAGGCATTCTCCTCTTCATTGGCTATTTGGAGCTCTTTTGACATTTGGGTTAGTCTATTCTTTAAGGTGTTATTTTCTTCAGTTATTTTTTGGGGTCTTCTTTAGCCAGTCATTGACTGGTTTTTCATGGTTTTCTTGCATCACTGTCATTTCTATTCCCAGTTTTTCCTCTACTTCTCTTACTTGCTTTTCCAAATCCTTTTTGAGCTCTTCCATGGCCTTAGACCAATTCATATTTTTCTTGGGGGCTTTTGATGTAGGCTCTTTGACTTTGTTGACTTCTTCTGGCTGTACATTTTGGTCTTCTTTGTCACCAAAAAAGGAATCTAGAGTTTGACTTTGAGTCTGAGTTCGTTTTCACTGCCTGTTCATGTTCCCAGCCAACTACTTGACCCTTGAGCTTTTTGTCAGGGTATGATTGCTTGTAGAGTAGAGAGTACTTTGTCCCAAGCTTTAGGGTCCAAGCACTGCTGTTTTCAGAGCTGCTTCTACTCCACTGTCACCCCAGGCTCTGTCACAGCAGCACTCCTCCTCCCCCAAGAACCGCCAACCAGGACCGCAATCCAGATCCAAGCAGGGCTAAGCAAGAGAATCTGCCTTTGTGCCCACAGAGGGCTCCTTGCGCTCCTGCTCTGATCCGCTGCCAGATTCCTCCCACCGTGTGAGCCAGGGACTCAGGAAGCAGCTGATGCTGGAGCTCTGAAAGCAGCCTCAGGAGCTTCCTGCTGCTGCAACCACCACCACCACCACCCCCAGGACTGGTGGCCAGACCGCTCTGAGCTCTATCCCGCAGTTTCCCACTAACCTGCTCTTTGGTGTTTGTGGGTTGAGAAGTCTGGTAACTGCCACAGCTCACTGATTCATGGCCCCAGGGCCTCTTCTGGCTGGCTGACTCCCAGTCTGGTCTGTCCTGGTGCAGCCCACGCTGGGCTGCGCTCCACTCCCTGCACTGTGTGATAGACCCTTCCTGGTGACCATCCTGGCTCTCCTGGGCTGGAGACCTGTTGCCCTCTGTTATTTCATGGGTTCATTTGTTCAGAGCCATTTTTTACAGGTGTTTGGAGAGATTTGGGGGAGAGCTTAAGCAAGTCCCGCTTTCCAGCCGCCATCTTGGCTCCGCCCCCGCCTTGAATTTAATAGTTTATTTTTAATGTGCTGATTTTATTGGGGTTTTTTCATCGCTATCACTTGACAATAATGCTCCTTCCATGGAACCCCACCTTGTAACAGGGAAACATTTAGGAAACAAACGTACCTGTCATACATATCTAATAGCACGTGCAGCATTCTCCATCTGCACTCTGCCTCCTCTTTAATGAGGGAATTATGCTTCATCAAACCTCTAGACCTGGTTGTTGTGTTATCCTGAATTCTAGTGTCTTTTAATGTTCTTTAAAATGTTTTGTTGATGCTTTTCAAAAATATCATCGTTGCTCCTGGTGTCCTCCCATCCCCCCATAGAAACCTCCACTGTTACAAAAAAAAAAGTATAATTAAGCAAAATAATCCAAAACATTGGCCATGTCCAACAACACATGCTTCTTTCCCTACCTAGAATTTACTACTTCTCTACCAAGGAGAGAGATGTTCCCATCTGATTGATCATTGCACTGAACAGAGTTCTGATCTTTTTAGTGCGTGGTGTTTTTTACTTCCCCTCATCGTGCATATTATTCTCTTAGTTTTGCTTTCTTTGTTCTGTATTAGTTCATACATGTTTCTCCAAGGCTCTCTGAATTCCTCATGTTTGTCATTTCCTATGTCACAGTAATAAGTCATTACACATACCATAGTTTGTTAAGCTACTCCATAATTCATGGCATCTACTTTGTTTATAGTTTTTTTTTCATTCCTGCTTATATGAATATTATGGTAGATATGGGAATTTCCTCCTTTGTTTTTGACCTCCTCAGAGTATATGACCAACAGAGAATGATGTTAAATCAAAGAGTAACATTTTAGTCACTTTTTCAATGTGATTCCAAATTGTTTTCCAGAATGGTATGACCAGTTTACATTCTACCAACTGCCCTAGTGTGTCTGTCTTCCCACAGTTACTCTAAAATTGACTACGTATGTCTTTTATTATCTTTGCTAATCTGATGGGTTATAGTGAAACTTCAGTTTTCATTTGCATTCACCTTATTCGTGATCTGCAGCATTCTTTTATGTTTGTTGCCAGTTTGCATTTCTTCTTTTAGAAATTGTTTACAATTTACACAGTAACAGCAATACTGTGAAGATAATCAACTGTGAAAGACTTAGTAATTGATCACTATGGTGATCCATCACAATTCCAAACGACTTATAATGAAAAATGCTATCCACATCCAGAGAGAGAACCTATGCACTCAGGATATAGATTTAAGCATATTTTTTCTTCTTTCTTTCTTTTTCTCATTTTGGGGTTTGGGGGATTTTTTCATTGTTTTTGTTTAGTTTTGTTTTCCAGAACAGTGTAGAAATTAATTTTGCGTATCTTCATGTTTGTAATGGGCTTTATCTTGCCTTGTTAATAGATGGCAGAGGCAATAGGGAGGGGAGAAATCTGGAAATGAAAAGAAAAGAAAAAATGAAAATTGTTCACAGCCATCAAACACTTATCTATTGAAAGAAAAGCATTTGGTCTTGGGTCAATTCCTTTTATAGTTTAGATTTTTTTTTCCCTTGATGGTTTCTCTTCTTATTCTAGTTATACTGATTGTATGTGCACAAAAACTATTTATTTTTTGTATTTATTTTATCTTTTACAATTCCCCTCAAGTTCTTACTTAGTTAAAAGTTCTACCTCTAACCATAGATCTGTCGAAGGTGCAGAGACCTTATTCCATCTCCTCTCATTTTTGATGATATCTTTTATCTAATTGGAGCTTATTATGGCATCATAGTGTAAATTTATGTCATAAATGTGTTTTCTGCCAAACTACTTTGAAGTCTTCCCAACAGTTCTACCCCTAATAGTGTATGTATTTTAGTTTACAAAACACTGAACCATACTCTATTGAACTGTTTCTCATTGGGAACAAAGTGAATACAAACTTAATTAGACTCTTCTGTCTAACTGACTGCAGAACATGCTTCACATTTCATCCAGTTAATATTGGTATCTTGTCAAACAAAGTTATAAAGCCATAGTCATGAAAACTAGTTCACACTGAAGTATGAACTTGCAGATCATTGGAACAAACTAGTTAAGCAAGAAACAAAAGCAATCAACAAAAGCCCAATTTTTGACAGATTACATTGAGTATAAATTTCTAGGAAACAGGACAAGAACTACTGTATAAACTTAAAAACAATTGAGCAGAAATTTTGTTTAGGCCACCAGCTTAAACCTTATACCAGTGCAAAACGTTTCCATATTAGCACAGTGCAAAAGAAAATGCAGACCAAAAAAAAAAACAAAACCAAGACTAATAAAGTAAAAATGTATATACTTCAATCTGCATTCTGATGCCGTCAGTTCTTTCTCTGAAGGTGGATAGCATTTTCCATCATAAGTCCTTCAGAATTGTCTTGGATCATTGTATTGCTGAGAATAGCTAAGTCATTCACAAGTGATTATCATAAAATATTGCTGTTACTATGTACAAAGTTCTCCTGGTTTTGCTTATTTCACTTTGCGTCAGTTCATATAAGTGTTCTCAAGTTTTTCTGAAAGCATCCTGCTTGTCATTTCTTATAGCACAGTAGTGTTTCATCACATTTACCACCACTTCTTCAGTCATTCCCTAATTGATGTATATCCCCTCAAAAAGAGCTGCTAAAAATATTTTTGTATATATGGGTCCTTTTCCTTTTAAAAAATTTCTTTGGGATACGGACAAAGTAGTGCTATTGCTGGGTCAAAGAGTGAGAACAGTTTTATAGCCCTTTGGGCATAGTTCCAAATTGCTCTCCAGAATGGTTGGATCAGTTCACAACTCCACCAGGTACATTAGTATTCCTGTTTTTCCACATCTCTAACATTTGTCATTTTCCTTTTCTGTCATATTAGCCAATCTGACAAGTATGAGATGGTACTTCAGAGTTGTTTTAATTAACATTTCATTAATCAATAGTGATTTAGACCATTTTTATATGACTATAGATTGCTTTCATGTCTTCTTCTGAAAACTGCCTGTTCGTATACTTTGCCCATCTATCAACTGGGGAATGACTCATATTCTTATAAATTTGGCTACGTTCTCTACATATTTGAGAAATGAGGCCTTTATCAGAGAAATTTGTCATAAAGATTTTTTTCCTAGTTTCATGCTTCCCTTCTAATCTTGGTTGCATTGGGTTTTTTTTAATTTGATATAATCAAAATTATCCATTTTATATCCTGTAATGACCTCTATCTCTTTTGGTCATAAATTCTTCCCTTATCCATCCCTTAATAAATAGGATCTTAAGAAATAATTTAATCCCTAATATTTTGTGATAGTTACATCTAAATTATATATCCATTTTGACCTTATCTCAGTATATGGTATGACATGTTGGTCTGTAGCTTGTATTGTACCCTTTTTTTTCAGTTGTATCCAACTCTTTGTGACCCCATTTGGGCTTTTCTTGGCAGAGATGCTGAAGTGGTTTGCCATTTCCTTCTCCAGCTCATTTGACAGATGAGGAAACTGAGGCAAGCAGGGTTAAGTGACTTGCCCAGGGTCACACAGCTAGTAAATGTTTGAGGCCAGATTTGAATTCAAGAAGATGAGTCTTCTTAACTCCAGGGAAATTGGTCTATGATTTTCTTTCTAGTTATCAGCACCATTTGTGTTGTAAAAGGATTTTGGTAGGACTTCTTTGCCTATTTTTCCAAATAGTTTATATGGTATTAGAATTTTTCTTTAAATGTTTGGTAGAATTCACTTGTGAATCCATCTGGTCCTGGGGATTTTTTCTTGTGGAGATCACTAATGACTTGTTCAATTTCTTTTTCTAAGACAAGGTTATTCAAGTATTCTGTTTCTTCTTCTGTTAATGTGAGCAGTTTTATATTTTTGTAGATATTCATCCATTTCACTTATTTTGTCAGATTTCTTGGTGTACAACTTGGCAAAATTGTTCCTAATACTTGCTTTAATTTCACCTTCATTGGTGGTGAATTCACCCTTTTTATTTTTGATACAATTTCTTTTTCTTCCTTTTTTTTCTAACGAAATAACTAATGGTATTGTTTGGTTTGTTTGTTTTTTTTTTTTTTGTAAGACCAGTGCTTAGTTTTATTTATTAGCTCAGTGGTTTTCTTACTTTAAATTTTATTAATCAGTTCCTTGATTTTCAGGATTCTCAATTTGGTATATAATTGGGGATTTTTAACTTGTTCTTTTTCTAATTTTTTTTAGTTGAATGCTCAACTCATTAATCTGATCTTTCTCTACTTTATTGATGTAAGCTAATAGAGATCTAAATTTTCCCCTAAGTACTGCTCTGGCTACATCCCATAAATTTGGGTATGTTGTCTTATTGTTGTCATTCTCTTTAATGAAATTATTGTTTGTATGATTTATTCTTTGACCCACTCATTCTTTAGGGTTAGATTATTTTGTTTCCAATTTTTGGTTTATGTTTCCATAGCCCTTCATTGAATATAATTTTTATTTCATTATGATCTGAAAATGATGCAGTTAATATTTCTGCTTTTCTGCATTTGGTTGTAAGGTTTTTATGTCATACTACACTGTCAGGTTTTGTGAATGTGCCATGTACAGCTGAGAAAAAGGTATACTTCTTTCTATTTCTATATAGTGTTTTCCAGAATTCTCTCATATCTAACTTTTCTAAAATTTTATTCATCTCCTTAACTTCTTATTTATTTTGTGGTTAGATTTACCTAGTTCTGAGAGAGGAAAGTTGAGGTCCCCCACTAGTATAGTTTTGTTGTCTATTTCCTCCTATAACTCATTTAATTTTTCCTTTGAGAAATTGGATGTTTTGCCATTTGGTGAAAAATGTTTAGTATTGATATTATTTCATTGTCTGTGGTACCTTTTAGCAAAATATAATCTCCCTGCTTATCTCTTTTAATTTAGTCTGTTTTTGCTGTTGCTTCGTCCGAGATCATGATTGCTATACCTACTCTTTTTACCTTAGCTGAAGCATAATGGATTCTGCTCTAGCTCCTCACTTTTACTCTGTTTGTGTCTCTCTGTTTCAAGTGTGTTTCTTGTATACAACATATTGTTGGATTCTAGTTTTTGATCCATTCTGCTGTTTGCTTCCATTTTATGGGTGAGTTCGTCCTATTCACATTCACAGTTAGGATTATTAACTGTGTATTCCCCTCCATCCTATTTTTTCCCTGTTTCTCCTCTCACTTTTTACTGTGTCCCCCCGTCAAAGGTCTGTTTTCCCTCTGCCCATTTCCTTCCTTAATCCACCCTCCCTTCTATCAGTCCTCCTTCTCTTCCTCTACCCCCCTCCAACTGCCCTGTAGTATAAGACAGATTTCTATACCCAATCGAGTGTGTATGTTATTCCCTGTTTGAGCCAATTCTATGAAAGTAAGGTTCAAGCATTGCCTGCCATCACCACTACCCATCTTCCCCTTCATTATAAAAGCTCTTCCT
Organism: Trichosurus vulpecula; assembly: GCF_011100635.1. Classification (NCBI taxonomy): domain Eukaryota; kingdom Metazoa; phylum Chordata; class Mammalia; order Diprotodontia; family Phalangeridae; genus Trichosurus; species Trichosurus vulpecula. Next base: position 323,954,697 of record NC_050574.1, on the reverse strand, counting down.
CTTACACCTCTTTAATGTGAAATAATTTCCTCCCTCCCTTCCTCTTCCTCTCCCTTCCTTCTTCTACCAGTACATCCCTCTTTCTTACCCTTTAATTTTATTTTTTAAATCATCCCATCATAGTCTTCTCACACTTGTGCCCTTTGTCCTATGAATACTTCTTCTAACTGCCCTAATAATGATAAAGTTCTTAGGTGTTACAGTTATCGTCTTCCCATATAGGAATGTAAACAGTTTAAGCTCCCTTATTATTTCTCTTTCATGTTCATCTTTTTATGCTTCTCTTGAGTCTTGTATTTCAAAGTCAAGTTATCTGTTCAACTCTGGTCTTTTCATCAGGAATGCTTAAAAGTTCTCTATTTCATTAAATATCCCTTTTTCCCCCTGAAAGATTGTACTTAGTTTTGCAAAATTCTTGGTTGTAGTCCTAGCTCCTTTGCCTTCTGGAATAACATATTCCAAACTCTCTGATCCTTTCAAGTGGAAGCTGCTAAATCTTGTGTGATCCTGTGGCTCCACAGTATTTGAATTGTTTCTTTCTGGCTGTTTGCAGTATTTTCCCCTTGACCTGGGAATCCTGGAATTTGGCTATAATATTCCTGAGAGTTTTCATTTGGGGATCTCTTTCAGGAGGTGATCAGTGGATTCTTTCAGTTTCTATTTTACCTTCTGGTTCTCGGATATTAAGGCAGTTTTCTCTGAAAGATGATGTCTAGGTTCTTTTTTATCATGGCTTTTAGGTAGTCCAATAATTCTTAAAGTATCTCTTCTCAATCTTTTTTTCAGATCAGTTGTTTTTCCCATGAAACGTTTCACATTTTCTTCTATTTTTTTTCATTCTTTTGATTTTGTTGACCATTTGACTTAGTCCCTTAATTAAACCACCCAACACTTAGTTCCTTAGTTCTCTTATCTGTACAGTGGGGATAATAATAGCACCTGCCTCAATGAGATGAAATGCAATAACATAAATACAAAGCACTTTGTAAAACTTAAAGCATTATATACATGTCGGCTCTCATGATCATCATCATCATTATTAATTTCACTCCCATCATCATCTTCACCATCGTCGTTATTGCTATCAGTTTCACTCCCTTTTTCACAGTACCCATCAGGGAGTCAGCTGCAAAATGAATTCAGTTCTGTGGGGCCAAGTATACAAAGCTACCCACTTTAGCTATCTAAAAAGAGACAAAAGGCTTTCTCGGGCAAAGGCTCTGTAAGATTTCCGAGTTGATTTTACTCTGCAACTGACAAAAACTCTACCTTTCCCCCATTAGACCACACCCTCATTAACATTATTCTAATGATTCATTAGTTTGCTCTAAACTTCTGCAGCCTCTCAAGTTCTTTGGTGGTAAAAGCCCTTTTATTCCATCACTCCTCAGAATGTAGCATCCCAAGAGGTACTAGTAGGGTACCTAAGAGGCTCTCTTCCCTTTGGCTCTGCTTCCAAACCTCATCTTCACTTGCTCCTATTATCTTCCCTCGTAGCCCCAGTCCTAATAGGGTTTAATTCATTCTTCAAGGAAACCTCTGGGTCTGACATCCTGCTTCCCAGCTATAGTCTGTATATGTTATTATATGTATTATCAGTACCTATTACTATGAACTTTGCATTATTACTAGGCTAAAGGCACAGGTTTTAAAAATCAAAGCATTTACACCTAGGCCATTATCAAGCAAGTGAGGACAATTTTTTTCCTTTTTCCTTACAATGGCAATCCACTATTAAATCCATTAATAAGATTTAAGGAGCAGTTAGTTTTGCCATTTTCTTAGTCTCCTTAAAAAGCATCCATCAAGCTAACCCTACAGGGTGAATGAGACCTTGCATCCCATCCCAGGAAGAGGGTTCCCCTCATATCCCTAACAAGGCTTCAGTCACAGGATTCTTCTAGGATCCTATATCTCACTGTCCAATGGACCATGGCTCCCTTTCTTCCTCACTCCTTCCCTCCACATCAACAATGAATTGAACCACAAAATCTTGGTAAACAAAACACCAAATATTCAGGGCTGGGCAGTGAAGTGCTTCAGGCTTGAAATTATAAGGAGGGACTCTTGCTCTTAATTAAATTCAGATAAAACACTACTCCGTGTCCCCACATTCCCTTTGCATTTACAAGTCAGCAACACTGAATCAGAAAGGTGTCTCTTGCAGGACAACTAGAATTTCCCTAAATCTTTCAGGGCTCTTATTGCCCATATATTTCTTCTCTTAACTCTAGTCCATCCTAGACATTGCTATCAAAGTAGTTTTCTGACCATGTGATTCCAATAATCAACCAACTCCAGTGGCTTGTTGCCTCTAGGATAAAATATGCACTATTCTATTTAGCTTTTAGAGCTCTAGGGCACAATGAATAGATTGCCGGTCCTAGAGTCAAGAGGACCTGAATTCAAATGTGGCCTCAGACACTTACTAGCTGTGTGACCTTGGGCAAGTCACTTAACCCTATTTGCCTCAGTTTCCTCATGTGTAAAATGAGCTGGAAAAAGAAATGGCAAACCACTCCAGTACCTTTGCCAAGAAAACCCCAAATGGGGTCACAGAGTAAGACACCACTGAAATGACTGAACAAAAACAAAACAACCTGCCTTTCCAGCTGCAACAGGCATATTTTCTCCAACACACTCTGATATAGTCAAAATGGATGTTATCTATGTACCTTACTCACAGAAACTTCATCTCCATGGAGTCTCCCTGCCTTTGCCACTGACCTTCATGCTTAGAATACATTCCCTTCTTACCCCTACTTCACTGAGTCCTTCTCTTCCTTTAAGATAAAGCACTATATTTTGCATGAAGCCTTTCCTAATCCCTGTGATTACTAGTGTCTTCCCTCCCAAACTACCTTGTTTTTAACTACTTTGTATATGTTTATTAAATTTATATTTTGGCTGTATATTTTTATATGTACTTATTGTCTCCCCTCATTAGAATGTAAGTTCATTGCAATCAGAGATTATTTCATTCTTTGTGTTTTGGCTCAATGCCTGCCACACAGTAAGTTCTTAATATATTTTGGTTGATTTAAGCTAGATCTTTTATTCTTCAAGAGGCAAAGAAGCCAAACCAATAATTCAAGTCCTACTCCCCCAGTCAGCCAAAACCCAAGGACAATCTCCTTTCCCCCTTAAAGGGAAGCCAGTCGTGTCTATATGCCTACCACATATGGCTAACAGGAGAGTTCTTAACCAAGGGAGAGGCGGAGAAGATCATAAAAGGCAAAATACCTAATTTTGGTTATATAAAATAAAAAGGCTTTTGCACCAGTAAAATTAATAAATGTAGAATGAAAAGAGAAATTGTGGGATGAAAGGAAACATTTATATTAGTCATTGTTGTTAAATGTGATGTTCCATGATATATAGGAAAGTGACATAAATGCATGACATCAAGAGCCATTCTTAACAAATAGATTTCAAAAAAGTAATAAACTATTCATGACCATTTGAAAACATGTTGTAAATCACTCATGGTCAAAGAAATGATTGGTTAATTTTGCCTTGTAATATGCAATTTGGCAAAGGTGAGCAAAATTGGTCAATGTTAAAGGGGCTGTGGGAAGACAAGTACACTAAAATGCTGTTGGTGGAACTGTGAATTGGTCTATAACCATTCATAAATTTGGATTTATGCAAAAATAAGTGGCTAACCTGTCCATTCCTCTCAACCAGTGATCACACTACTGGTCATATACCAAGTAGCAACCTGGAGCCAGCTTGACTAACTCAAGAAAGCCAAATATTAAATTTTAAGTGTGAGCATTTATACCTCAGAAGTCAGCAAACACCAAAAATCAGGGACAAAAATTGTTTTGTCAATTTTTAGACTGAAGAAAGTGATGGAAAAATGTTAATAATGCATGGGAAATATGGGAAAATTTGTATAAGCTGATGCAGAATGAAATAAGTAAAACAAAAAAAAAGTATGGTGACTAAAACTATGTCAATAAAAAGATCAGTTAAAGGAAGCCAAACTCTGGAGTAATTTGAAAAACCAGTAATCTCAAAGAACAGATAATGAGACATGCCTCTCTCCTCACAGCAGACAGACAGGAGACTACTTAGATAGAATGTCAGATAAAGTGACTAAATAAGGAGTTTTTATTTAAGTGTTTAAAATAAAGGAATCTTTTTCCAGAGACAATTGTGGCATAAAGACAATCAATAAATGGTTTTGTTTTTTGTTTTTTTAAATCAGGAGTTTCAGAGGGTGCAGTGTAAAGAGAGTACAAAGGAGTCTAGGAACTAAAGAAAAGTAATACTAAGCCAAAAGGAGACAAGCATTTGGAAAGGGAGAGAAGAGTTTTGTTTTGGTTTTTTCTTTTTTCACCTAAGCAGAAGTAAACTCAAAATGTAAAAGCAGGGCTGAATCAAATATGACCTGATCTAGCAGGTTGCCTTTCCTTGGAGTACTTCAGGCATAGAGTGAATGAACACTTCTTGGAAATGTCAATAGAGGGGATTCTTAGTCAGGCATGGATTGAACCACATACTTCAGAGGTCCCTTTCAAGTCTGCAATTCTAAGGGAAAACAAGAAACCAGTATCAGGAAAATCTAGAATGATAAAGTGCCAAATCCATAAACAATTATATATTTCTTAATCATGATATGAGTGAAATCTAGTACTTGTGTGAAGCTTTTTTAGTACATTTGATATGTGAGAAAGTCTAATGAAATTTATAATAGTCTAAACATCTAGATTCTCCAACTTCTACCCCTGCCTTCTTACAAGTCAGAATAACTTGTCTATGTTAACTAAAGTCCCTGCAAAAAATGCCTTCAGTAAACTAAAATGTAATATAATAACTATTGCTCTCATAAAGGTTTGATGAGAGAACTCTCATTGAATAGCATTTCTGTAGCTTTTATATGATCTAGGCTGAAAATATTGTCCACAGTAGGCATACACATAGCATGGTCCAGTTATGCCTGCACACTCAGCTTATACTCTCTGCAAATCTGTCTTATCCATGTTGGTTTGGGTTTTTTTTTTACATTTTTCATATTTTATTTTTTAATTTAATTTATTTGTTACATTTTAAGTTCTGAACTGTCTGTCTGCCTCTCTCCACCACACTAAAGAAGGCCACTATTTGATACAGATAGGGATTATATATAGATATAGATGTAAAAGCCATACTATGCACACTTCTATTTATCAGTTCTTTCTCTGAAGGTAGATAGCATCTTCCTTCATAGGTCCTTTGTAATTGACTTGTGTATTTATAATACTCAGAATAACTTAGTCACAGTTATTCTTTGGACAGTACTGCTATTACTGCATGCAATTCTCTTGGTCTTTCTGTGTTTTTCTAACATCAACCAGCTCATCACTTCTCACAGCACAGTAGTATTCCATCACAATTATACACCACAACTTGTTTAGCCATTCCCCAGGTGACAGAGATCCTCTCAGTTTCCAGTTCTTTGCTACCACAAAGAGAGCTGCTATAAATGTTTTAGAACATAGAGGTTCTTTTCTTTTTTCCATGGTCACCTTGGGAAACAGACTTAATAGTGGTATTGCTGGGTCAAAGGGTATGCACAGTTTAATAACTCTTTGAGCATAATTCCAGCTTACTCTCCAAAATTGTTGGATCAATTCACAGTCCCACCAACATTGTATTGGTGTCCCAGTTTTTCCACATCCCCTCCAACATATGCCATTTTTACCCTTCTATCATTTTAGCCAATCTCATAAGTATGAGATGATATCTGAGTTGTTTTAATTTGCATTTCTCTAATTCAATAATGATTTAAAGCTTTTTTATATGACTACATATATATCTTTGATTTCTTCATTGAAAAACCGCCTTTTATAACCTCTGAACATTTATCAATTGGAGAATGACTCATATTCTTATAAATTTGACGTAGTTCTCCATATATTTAAGATACAAGACCTTTATCCAAGAAACTGTCTATAAAAATCTCTTTTCTCCATTTTCTGCTTTCTTTCTAATCTTGGCTACATTGGTTTTATTTGTGGAAAACTATTTTAATATCAAAGCTATCAATTTTCTCTCACAATGTGCTCTATCTCTTGTTTATTCATAAATTCTCTTATTCATAAGTCTGATAGCTAATATGTTATATTCTTCTCATTTACTTATATCTCCCTTTATATCTAGATCTAGATTTCACCTTATCTTGGTAAATAATGTAAAACTGTTCTGTACCCAGTTTCTGCCTGATTGCTTTCCACTTTTCCCAACAATTTTTACCAAACAGTGAATTATTATCCCAGAAGCTTAAATCTTTACCTTTGTCAAACACAAGGTTACAGTAATTATTTACTACTGTGCTACTGATCCACCTTTCTATTTCTTAGCCAGTAGTTTTGATAATTACTGCCTTCTAATATTGTTTAAGATCTGGTACTGCTAAAACTCCTTCCTTTTTTTCATTAATGCCTTTGATCTTCTTGACCTTTTGTTCCAAATAAATTTTGATATTTTCTTCTAGCTCAGTAAAATAATTTTTGGTAGTTTAATTGGGATGCCATTAAATAAGTAGATAAATTGGGGTAGAATTGTCATTTTTATTATATTCTATAGGCTTTTAAATATCTGTCCAAGGACCCATGCTATAAATTCCTGCCCAAGTTTAATTCCTAGAAAAATATTTCTGATATATGTCTTCTCTTATTAAAGAGGAAAAATTAAGTCACAGATATCTTTCCCTTAGCAATCAAAAAACCTAGAACTAAATTTATTGTGCATATATTGCCAATCTACTCAGTTTTGAAACCTGAACACACCTATTCCTTCTTTCTCTAGATGGCCTCCTGTTTTGTCTTTCAGTATCTTAAATTGCATTGTTTTAAGGTCATATCAAGTTCTTTTGGAAATAGGTAGGGTGAAAATCTTGCACAAATATACTGCCTTTTTATTATTCCTTTGTGACTAGTGATATTTCAAGAAGGAACTTTCATTAAAGATATTTCATTGAATTGTACATACTAAAGAATGAAAAAAACACCATCCTTTTTACAAGTGGGTGCATAGCTACTAGGTGCCAGAGTTAATAATTATCTGTGTTAGACAAGTTCCTTTGTGTGTTCCTTAACATAAATATTGGTATATATCCCAATATAACTGCAATCACAATACACACATCCCTACGTTCTTCAGTCTGTCCAGTTTCCCATCACGATGTTTTGATCTCTAAATAAAGATCTTTAATTAGGAGTTGAACCGGGAGTCATAAGAGATTAGAGCTTGTAGCTCTAATCATGTTCTCATTAAGGATAGTTTTTAGGGTTTAACTTGAAGCCTTTACTAGTAACAGAGAAGTGCTACAGTTTATCTACGATGCTTTCACAAACTACAATTCTGTAGCAAGATGAAAATAGATTTATAAAAATGTGGATCATAAAGAATGTGTTTCTAATTTTGTTCTTCATTCATTTTCAGCATCTTCAAATAGGATTATTGAAAGAATATTTTCTGGAGCAGTGACAAGGTAAGAAAATGCCTCAGGGATTTCATTAAGCACTTTACAAATTCTTGTTGACTGAACCATAAATTTGGGAAAGAATAACAACCATTTAATAGAGACAGTGACATGTTATGAGGGAAGGTATCCCACTTCCTTTCTTATCAATATTTTCCAAGATAGGATATTGGGCTACATTTCTTTAGATTTCTTTAAGCATGTTAAGTAATAAATAAAAAAGTTTATAGGGAAGTTTTCATTATTCTTAATGTTGAGTCTGTTTGCTTCCTATATTTCCTTCCCTGCCTGACTTACTTTATCTTGCTACATCTGAAATTGAAGAATTTTTAAAATTTACTAAAGAAAAAGCATTATTTAAATAGATAACTGCTAATAATTGGAGCAAGGACTTCATTATAACAGGGTTCATTACATGATAACTGTGGCTCAATTTATGTCCAAAAATATTTATCATAAAAACCTAATGAAAACAGGTATCCTATGATTTATGTTTTAGTTCTATCCAGGGTTCAGTCAATCAGCAGTTCACAAGCATTTATTAAGTGCCTACTCTGTGCCAGGCACCATATTAGCACCTGGGAATACAAAGTTGAAACATCCCTGCCCTCAAGCTCACGTTTTATGAGAGGGTAATGTAGAAGAGAAACGACATGTACATGTAACACAATATAGAAACTATGTTCAAAATAAAAACAAGATTATTTGTGGGGGGAATTTACTTGAACCTGAGGAAATTCAGGAAAGGCTCCATATAGAAGGTGAGCTTAGCTTTAAAGGAAGCTAGATCTCTAAGAGGCAGAAGTGACAAGGAAATGTTTTCCATGACTGGGAGGCAGCTCTAGGAAAGGCACACAATTGGGAGATGGTATGCGATGTGTGAAGAACAAAAAAGTCCAGTTTAACTCTACATGTAAACTTATATAATACAGAAGAAGACTAGAAAAGTAGGTTGGCACCAAGCTAGGGCTTTAATTGCCAAACAGAGGAGTTTATAAATGATAGAGGTAATAGAGATTTGTTGCTGTTCAGTAATTTTCTGTTGTGTCTGATTCTTCGTGACCCCATTTGGGGTTTTCTTGGCAAAGACACTGGAGTGGTTTGCCATTTCCTTCTCCAGCTCATTTGACAGATGGGGAAACTGAGGCAAACAGTTAAATAATTTTCCCAGAGTCACACAGCTAGTAAATGTCTGAAGGCAGATTTGAACTCAGGAAGATAAGTCTTCCTGACTCTAGGCCCAGCACTCTATCCACTGTTCCACCTAGCTCCCTTTGCTCCCTCCCAAACTACCTTGTATTTAAGTATTTTGTTTATATTCCTATTTAACTTTTATACTTAGGCTATATTTTTTTTCAATCAATAAACAAGCATTTATTAAGCACCTACATTTATTGTCTCTCCCATTAGAATGTAAATTCGCTGTGAGAAGGAACTGTTTGTTTGTACTTATATCATCAGTGCCTAGCACAGTACCTGATGCATAGTAGGCACCTGATATATACTTGTTGACTGACAGAAATTTGGGCTGAATATGGAGACTTAACGATCTTTAGCATAAAGATGAGAATTAAACCCATGGAAGCTGATGAGGTCACCGTTAGTTTAGAGAATGAAGGAAAAAGGGTACAGAGTCAAGGTTTATGATATGAATGATAATCCGTCAAAGAAGACTGAGGAGTGAACAGATAGGAATATACAGCATTGCCTTGAAAAGCCATGGAAGAGAGAGTATCCAGTAGAAAGAGTTCTGCTCTATGCAGAAAAAGGAGCTCATCTGAGAGGGGCCATCAAAGTAATTGTTACTCCTTGTTGTCCTTATTTTCTATTTCTAGTTATCTGGGTGGCTTCCTTATCAATCTTCTCTTGAAGGTCCTTTTCTTTTTTGAAACCCTAGAACCATTGCTCTTAAACTTCACAACCTCAAAAGGAAACGAGAGTCTGGTTAACTACAGTGGCCTGATCTTCCCTTTAGAATATTCAAAGAGCTGCAGTTAGGGTCAGCCTCTTTCTAAGTCAGTTCACTATAGTCTTTTCCATAGATAATCTTTGTTAACAAGGAACACAAGGCAACAAAGTGTGAAGGGATAAGTACTGACCCAACCCCTTTGCTCAAATTCAGTTTAAAAAAAATTTTATTCACAGAATATGAGTTAAAAGCTATTGCATCTTCCCCACCTATACCTGACCAAGAATTACTTATACAACATGACAGCCTCCACTTGAAATCTCCAGTGAGAGAGAACCAAATAGTTTGAGATAGCTCATTCTCATATGAACAGCTTTATTAAATATCCTTGTAACCTATGGTCCAGGGCTCCCAGATTGCACTCATATGGACCAGCTCCAATCCGAGGGGCTCACTTCAGTTGTTTTCTTTTTTTGTACTAGCATTCAAGGTACCAGATGCATATTGAGTAAAGCAGCCTTTATCTTACCCCTTAGAAAATGCAGAAGAAAGAAGAGAGGGAGGAAGGAAAGAAATAGTGGTCCATTCTGCATACTATTTGGCTCTAAAATGAAGACTAGTTTTTCTTTAGAAT